>NW_020653780.1:2611003-2696411 GCF_003589595.1 Hyposmocoma kahamanoa
TAAATTTCGGGCATAAATGTTTTGTGCGTTATTATAACAATGATAGATAACATAACTACACATAATTTGTTGCACGAACAAACATTGACTTATATCGATAGTTCATCAAAACAAAAAATATGTAGTTACATTTGTTAGCTCACAATTGCAATATTCGCACAAATGACGATATCGTAGATGACGTATTACATTGCTCCGTGGGTTTTGTAATATATTGATATTATAGAGCTTAAAGCGACAATGGTGGCTTCACAGTGACTATAATAAACTGATTCCCGTAGTCAATAACTTTATTTAAATAAAAACAGCATTTGTGCTTCAAAATAAACTTACCGGTGAAATTCAATTACCTTATTAGTATATTTACAGCCTGTGAAAGAGTTTTTTTGCAATTGCTATAGCGACATCTGTGTTTCATCTGAACAGTTTTCTGATAGCTGTAATTCTGACTAAGTGACGAAATTTTCATAAGTTCTCGCAGTTGGCGCTACAGCAAAAAGTCGTTTAAACCCACTCAAAGATCCGCAACAAGCATAGAAACATTCGTAAGGTCTGCCGGTTAGATTTGTAACTCAGTTGGCAGAGCGGTAGCCACGTTGTGGCAATAGTCGCTGATTCGATTCCAGTCGGATCAAATAAATTTTTTTTCGAACAACCACCATTTCATTTCTACTGCCTTTTCAGTTTTTAAAGGTTAACTGTGCTGGTGAAACCACGACATAGGATTTGAAAACTTTATGTCTCAAAGTAACAGGTGTTGCGGCAGTGCTCATCAGATCTTTGCGATTTAAAGTTCTGAGTGGCACTGCAACTTTTATGGGCGAGTGTGTCGGTTACCATCCGACGAACGACGCATTAGCAAAGACATTTGCGCAAATGCATTTAGAGCGTTTATTATGTTTTAGTGTTATGTATTCCAATTAACAAATTATTTTTAACGAATGAATCATCAGGATTGCAGTAAATGGAGGCTGTGTGTGCGACGGGAAAAGGGCGTGAAGTATACAGTGCGTTGTTTTTTAACTGGGACAGTATGGGGAAATCCTAAACCTTAGGAAATACAGGAAAATTGTCTTAAGATCCATTTAGTGTTTTTTTGTGAAAATTAATTTTGGCATAGTCAATTTTTTGATCGCGCGTCCATTGTCCATAAAAATGAATAAAATTGATTAATTTTTTTTCATGCTAATCCACCCAGTTTCATGTAAGGATCATGTCATTGTATTGGAAGAAAAAAAACGCGACAGCAGAAGTTGGTCATATTACAAAAAATGTTTTTCACACAGAATTGACAAAATTTACATTTTTTTGAAATTGCTGATGGATTCAGTTTCTGACAAGGATGATTTCATTGTGTCGGCAGAAAAAATAGGGACACTAGAAGTTGGTCAACTTTAATAAAATGTTATTCATTTTGTATGAAAGAAACATTTTATTCAATTTGACCAACTACTGTTGTTGAGGGCCTATACTGCGTATTTATACCGAAACGTTGGCAATTTGGCGTCAAGCGTCTAATCCTTGGCATCATAATGACACTTAGTTCAAAAATCGACTCATATTCAGCAGTCCTCTGTGGTCCAATGGTTTATGCTGTGAGCGCTAAATGAGGAGGTCTCGGGTTCGATTCTCGGTGGCTCTGGTCTGGGTATTCTGGGACCTGACACAGAGTGAATTCCTTAGCTTGAGATCAGGCAGTGAGGTTGTCGGGAGATATTTAGATAAAAATACATAATAGGTGTTAAAGTGGGAAATTGGCGTTCTATATGTGGTAAATATTATTATGTTGACTGCTCATCCCGTGTTTTAGTATCATTAAGTAATTATAACTGTGTTACAAAAAATCGACCACAAAATTCGTGGAATTACGTCAATTAGCCAAGTTTTATTGAAATCGATTACCGGAAAGTGTGCGAAACCGAATTCAGTTCCTAGTTTGGCACCCTTAGAGGTGGAATATTTTCTGCAAATTTGAATGGGACTATGGGACTAATACGGAGGTACCCTCTTTCCAATAAGAAAGGAAACATAACGTACACACAAACATACAATCGAATTGAGAACCTCCTCCTTTTGAAGTCGATTAAAAACAAATCGCATTTAAAAAATTCAATATCAAGAATGCGACCAATTCATGGAATGCCACCTGAAAATTACCAATAAAGAAGGTATATCGTAAATTATTATGACCCAAAAAGGAGCCTTTTCAATGAGCCGTTTTTAATCAATTTAAGTTTCATTAAAAAGGAATTCAATATTAAGAAAGTCATCAAGCACGTGCTCCCAACTGCTACATGAAAATTATGAATGGAATATATATATATACATGATCTAATGAAATATTTGATCATATTTTGGTATGTCATTTACTTATTTACTGCAAACAATATTAGTGCAGGTATTACACAAGTAATTGCTAAGCACAAACATGTCTCGTTGGGGTGTAACAAATAATTAGTACTCTCTAATAACTAACATAAATTAAGATAGATTTTAAAGCACTTAATATAGACACAAATTTAACAGGAATGTTTACTGTTACATTATATAAGAGTTCATCATATAGGAGAGTCCATGAGTCTCATACTCTAGTGGTATCCATTAGTGAAGAGACTGTAACTTTGTTTTGAAATGTTGTCATTTTCTTTTTTCTTATGTACGCCTGGTATTTTTAAGCGACTTGAATAAAATAATTTGTGAACCGATTTTGATGATTCTTTTTTGCTGGAAAGAGGGTACTTCAGTACTGGTCCTATTTCCGTTTAAAGAAAACATTCCACCTCTAAGAGTAACAAACTAGGGGGATGAATCGTATTCAACCTGCACGCAGTTGTGCAAATGTTAATGGTATTTCACATTTGTCTCTACAATTACAAATCAATTTGCATTTAATTAATATCAATTGGTTTTTGTAACTACTGAATATTCTTTATTACTTTAAAAGCAATATGTCAAAAGCCATTTTGTCAATTGTGATTTAAAAGTAAGTCATTTAATTACATTAGATAAATATTAAAAAAATGTTATAAATATATTGAAGCAGTTATTCTTATAAACGAGGTTGTGTTCATTTCTTTTCATTTTAAATAATCTTTGATATCATATATACACAGATGCAAATGAAAGGTCTCGGATAACACCATCAGTGATTTACATGCCCAAGTTGTGTTACTTAGTAGTGCAGCTTTCGTAAGTAGGTCACCCAAGGCCTGCAACGTGAACACTTGTCACGGGGCGTAAAACGCATCTATCGGCAATTTTGAGTCGGTTCATACGGATGTGTCACCGACCGCTGCCGCTGTCGCTGTCACCGCGGGCGTTTCCCTGCGCCCCGCCCCTCATTTTTCCGCCCCGGCGGAGACGTCACTCGTAAGCACTTTTTTTATTATACGGGGCATTCGTTCAGGACATGTTCGAGCGTCTGTGCGACGTCTGGGGAGCACATGCATCTAGGGTCATCGCAGCATCTGAACCGATGGAGGTACGCGGCGGACCAGTCCACGCCTGAGTCAGCCAGTAGGATACGCTAATTTTCCCGATAACTCGGTACGCCTGGCGTATGTCCGGAAAAAACTTCTTGCTCAACACTTCACGCCCGTCTCGCCAGCATGTGAAAGCGCAGCCGGCCTTGCCCTCGATCTTGCTGCCGTCGGTATATATACTGACAGGGGCGGATGGTCTTTTCACGGACACGTCGTCTTCGAGGCGGCCAAGCGCCGTGTAGCGCACCTTCGGTCAAAGAGCGGGATGTGGCAGTCGGAAGAATGGAGCTCTATTCTCCATTCTTCTATCCCGCGCCTCTTCGAAGGCTTTCCGCGCTTTACGGCATACAATTCTGCCGCCTCTCGTGCCCTCAGCTCGATCGGCAACAACCGCACTATTGTCACCGCTGAGTGAAAGGTGCGATAGGCTTTTGCAATTTTTATCGCAAACAGACGCTGCGTTGACCTCAGACGCTGCATAAGGTAGCGCCTAGAAGTGCCTCCAGTCCATAAACTGGCCGCGTACAATAGAATAGGCTGACGATCTCCGGGTTTAGGCCCCAAGACGCTTTCGCGGCTCGCGCCAGACTCTTATACACCGTAGCTGCCTTTGCGCAGACCCACTGGATATGGTCCCGGAACGTCAAATTCTTGTCGATCAATCATCAATCCGAGTACTCGAATGTTGTCCACAGGTGTTAAAGGTACGGACGCCATGGTGATATGGGGCACGGGAGGGTTTATCTTCCTCGTCACCAGCATTAAAGCGGTCTTCTGAGGAGAGAAACTAAGTTTGTGCTCTGTGCCCCATGCGGCAACCGTATCGAGCATAGGATTGATCATAGACTCGAGCTCCTCGGCGGAATGGGCGGAGGCTAACGCCTGAACGTCGACTGTACTGCCTTCCACCCATTCAAGGAGTGAATCAAGATCGACGTTCCACATTAAGGGTCCACTTATACTTCCTTTTACGCAGTCTCTTGTCGTCTGTTTCGAGACCATGGCGCCAGCATATTCGATGGTGATAAACCTATCTCTTAGATTGCTGTCCACCAGACCGTAGATATCCGCAGGGTAGTTCTTCGACACCAGCTGGGCCTTTTTGAAGGGCCACCAAGCGTGGTCAAAGGTGCCCTCTATGTCCAGTGAGATGACAGCGACAAGTCTACACATAACGTGCGCCTCGTGCTTGATATGGTTCACTAGATCATAAAGAGCATCCTCGGTGAGGACTGCTGAGGCATGAATCCGTACTGCCTGGTGTTCAAGTGTCCCCGAGCCTCCAGGTGCTACAGGAGTCTGTTATTGAATAGCTTTTCGAGGACCTTCTCCATAACTGGAAGAAGACCTATCAGTCGATAGGCTTTCGAGTTTGTCCCCCCCCCCCCCCAAGTTTAGGTATTACACTAACCCGTGCCGACTTCCATCTTCTGGGGAAGAGTCCTACCTCCAGGCACCTATTGAAGACTACGAGGAACACTTGGCAGTCGGTCATTATCGCTGCTCTGCAGATATCCGCAGTCAATCCATCGGGCCCCGGCGCCTTCCTTGGGTTCATGGTCGACAGCACGCCCAGGAGCTCCGAACCCGTTATCGGTGGCTCGGCGAAGCTCGGCCTGCTCAGGAGTGTCCTCATTAGGTGAGTCGTCGGGGAAAAGCGTGTCAGCCATCAGACGTGAAGATTCGGCCGGAGACTGAGTGTTACCCCGGGCTTCTTTGAGTCCAACATCCGTCACGCCTGGCCCTGTGCAACTTTATTAGTAGATCACAAAATTGCTTTAAGAAACTATCTGTAGGTAGTCTTAAGAGTGATTCTTATCTTTCTCAAGTAACCCTTCCAGAATGCTACAAGACCATTTGTAGAATGTAGACAGTTTTTATTTAGTCTTGTAGACAGTTTTTAGATAATTTATGGTCTATGATAGTTTTTTAGTAATGCAAAATACTAAAGCATTACAAACATAAGACGTAATTCTCTTAATACTAATAGACTTCAAGTTTAATGGCTTACAAAATATAAACTATCAAAATTGCAACATGGCGAAATTAGATATAATATTTCTGACTTTTACGCGCAATGTTTAATCGGTTAGAAAACGCGGATTGACGTGCGACTTTAAATACATTGTGAAAACTGATGTAAAACCTGTCGTAAAAGTAATGCGCTCTCTAAATTTTAAATATTTATGTATAAAATATAAACTTAATAAAAATATATATGTATATATACAGTTATCGACTTTCGGTTTTAAATATTTATAGAAAACTTAAATATACAAAATAACTCACAAAACAAACCATTTCCAAGAAGTTCTAGGCTCCTTCAAGCTAATTTCAACTTAGATTTACTTTTTGAAAAGAAAAGAAATTTTTCTCTGCTGCTTCATAGTCATTCTTTGAAAATAAATATGGCAATAAGAATTTAAAGCTTTTTTCAAAACACTGTTGGAGCATTTTGTCTATAGCTTTATCTATGGAAAAACTTTAGAATACGAAAAGATTTTTTTTTTTAAATTTATTCGAATTAAAGTCTATTATGGCACTATGGCACCCGCGACACAGGGTTATGGACACTATGTAGAGTGTATGCGTTATTAATATTATAAACTAATATATATCTATAAGGCGGGTTTTCCCTAAACATTTCTAATCTCGGAGTCGGTAGTACTAATTTTGAATTTCTCAGTGCACTTTTACGAAAAAATGTTTTAGTTCCAAATTGAAAATGTTCATTAAATCTTTTTTTTATGAAGAAATAAATACATATTTGGCATTAAAATTCACGAGAATTCTCTGTAACTTCAGGCTGTTTGTTACGGCTGCTTTGTTTTGTTTTATAACTTCAGCTGTGAGTGTGCAAGTAATGCACCTAAGAGTTATTATAATGGGGTTTATTTTCATAACAATGGTAACTTCGCAAAACTCAAGTTATAGCTTCACTTTGTCGAGAAAAATAATAAAACAACACCGGTTTTATATGAGCATTTTTTTGTATGATACAAAGTTACGGCACGAACATGTCGAGCGCTTGGTGGTAAGCGACACGCCTGTCCCTAACAGATGCAGTGCCACTCAGAGCTTTAAATCACAAAGATCTGAGGAGCATTGCTACTGCGCCCGTCACTCTGGGACATAAAGGCGACAAGTCAAATGTACCTGTAATTTCACTAGCACCTTTACAAGTAAGGTGACAGTACTTCCCTGGACGTACGTACTATTTCACAAGAAACTATATTGCTACTAAATATAAATGCTTACCGATAATGACAAGTCTCGCTTTTACACTATGCTATTTAATACTTTGTATCACGTTCCTAGAATATCCAGCCTCTATTAGTTCTATGTAATCGAACACTTTAAATTTAAGCGATTTGTGACATTCGCTACCAAGCTTAACAATAAAGTTTCTTATAAACTTAACCCATGTATCCACAAACAACAATCATCACTGCCCCGAACAGTATCCATATCTTAACATAATTTGAGGGGCACTGTCACTACGCCTGTTTAGTCGCAAGTTGACGATGGCAGAGATACAAACCATATTTGTATTGCAAAAACGAGCGTTTCGTTCTGTGTACCGTTTAAGTTATCGGGTATGTCCGAGAAAATGGTATCATGACTGTAGCATCACAGGACATTTACCTGCTCAATAATTTTGTATGTCCGTGATACTATACATATTTCATTACGAAAAAAATTATCCATAATATTAACCTTATAACTAAGTCCAAACTCATGGTACCACGATTTCGTTTAACTAAGGTAAATTCTAAATTATATATATTAAATGGTAATTATTTTATGGGGATCTGTATACGTTTTTACAATAAGATTCTGGAGAAAATATTAAGATTATTATTTTCAAAGTTTAAAAGCTACATTAAAAATGTTTTAATTGAAAAGTCATAGTACAAAATTGAAGACTACGGTATTTGATAAACATGTATGGAAAGACGACATGAGTCTAGATTCCACACAAATTTGATTCAAAGTGTATTCCACAGCATTGAACATTTGAAAAGAGCAATTCCTTTGAGTTTCTTGCTCGTTCTTCACAGGGAAGTCAGCACAGTGAGCAGTAGCTGAAAAATGACGTCTTTAAGTGTAAATTTATTTTACCTTTAGTGAAATAAATGATATTTTAATTTCGACTTTGACAAATCACATGTAATTTCAAAACCGAAACGCTGTAATGCACACATTACTTACTGCTCGGGGGCACGAACACGTAAGGTGGCAGCACTTCCCTGGACGAACTCTTTCACGAGGAGCTCTACTGCTACTAAAATGATAATATAATTATATAATAAAAAGGATAATAAAAGGTACACTTGCTAAAGTTGACTCATAATCAAGTCAAAACGACTGATGGTCCAACTGGTGGAATAACGTTTGGTCGAGTTTTCACAATCTCGAAAGTAATTTTGAGAGGAAAATGTTTTTTTTCTTTTAAACCTAACTTCATCTAACCTAACCGAACCTAATCGTGTCTTTGCGATGAACATCCAACATATCCTGAAAAAACAACGGTTTCTTTATAATTCGGTTTTCGGTGTAATGAAAATTCGAACAAACGTAATTTCGGGAAAAAAAAAATCGACTTTGCGATAGGTTACCTATTAGTATACTTCTTTATTTACACCTATTCACTGCTGGACATTAGCCTCCCCTTGAGCACGCCAACTTTATTGGTCCTGTGCCGTTCGTATCCACTGCCAGTCGTGTTTCCCAGGTCATCCGTCCATCTCGCCGCAGGCAGTTCTACACTACGTTTTCCTTATCGTGTCGCCTCTCTAAAACCAATCTGCTCCATTGGTCATCAGCCCTCCTGCAGACATATTATTCGGCCCACTGCCACTTAAGCTTACTGTTCTTGCGAACCATGTCGGTCACTTTAGTTCTCTGACGTATAATTTCTAAGGGATTCGGTCCATCCGAGAAACCCTAAGCATAGCTCACTTCATCGCACGTTGAGTGACTGCGACCACGTGACCATGTGGTCATTAACAACCCAGCTCCGTAGAATACATATAGAATACATACGTAACTTGTAGAAGACATTGGTTAAATGCCTTTCTTTGTAGACTTTGTGGTATTGATGACCTGAAGACGACATTTATTGAATCTCATGTAAATATTTATTTTTTAACAAATATTTTTATAGGTAGGGTTAAAGGTAACCCTTAAAAATCTAATTTTACACCAAAAAATGCAAGTGTAAAGTATACAAAAAATTTTATACGTCTAACGTC
This sequence comes from Hyposmocoma kahamanoa, assembly GCF_003589595.1. Lineage (NCBI taxonomy): Eukaryota > Metazoa > Arthropoda > Insecta > Lepidoptera > Cosmopterigidae > Hyposmocoma > Hyposmocoma kahamanoa. The sequence continues at coordinate 2,619,741 of NW_020653780.1, forward strand.
GTGATGTTGTTAACAAAATCTGTAAAAAGCTGTTCGTACATGTAAATAGCTCGAGGAAAGAGGATTTCCACTTACTAAAATACCCAAACATTTTACGACATTTAAAACAATATTTCTATTTTTTGAACCTTAAGCAAGAAGCGTTAAGGTCGTGTAAGAACATTTTATAGATTTAGAAGTTGAAAGCTTAATTTTGTATATGACAGTGTGCGCTTTAAGTAAACTTTGGCGACATGTGAAATGTAGGGTCGCTGTGGAGTGTTAATTTTAAAAGTTGAGACTTGAGAAATAGATGTTCCTCATGGGAATATTATGGGAATCTGAAGTGGATACGTGAGAAGATGGAAGCTACAAGAAGGAAGTAGTTACTATGCAAATTATACAGGCTGCAAATAGGGGCGATGAAGTTTCAGCTGATGATAAGAAACAACTAAGGTGAAAGTTAATTTCATATACAGTTCGTGAAACAAAAGCATGTGAGCGTATTATTAAACATTTGAACTTAAACTCAAATATTTTTTGTCACAGACAAGACAAAATTACATATTTAATAATCGCCATATTGATTAAACGCTATTACTAATTATTCATAACGCAGATTCTTCTGAGAACAAATATTTGAACGTATTTATGATTTACAACATTTATTTCAAATATCACAGATCGAAACAACCTGCAAGAGCTCAGCAGGTCATTAATATGATTTTTTGTCATAATAGTATTAATACATTTATTTAATACATTTTAATACATTTACTAGTCATATTTGCTGCAAAATACGATGTTAAGAAAAAATATAATTTTTGTATGAAAAATAGTGATCAAGACAACATTAATAAAATAAAGTAGCCTTTTTTGATAGCCATCTTCACAAAATTATACTTCTATAATATGATTTCGGTTGATGTCTGAATTTAAAAAAAATGCAGCAATGGAGGTCCTTGTGAAAGAGTTCGTTCATTGAAGTTCTGCCACCTTACCTATTTCTGCCGCCAAGCAGTAATATCAGCATTACTGTGTTCCAGTTTGGAAGGGTACGGGTGCTTGTGAAATTAAAGGCACACGGGACTATCAACTTATATTTGAAGGTGAAGGGCGCAGTGTGGCAGTGCCCCTTGGATCTTTGCGTTTTAAAGCTCCGAGTGGCACTGCAACTCTTATGGACAGGCGTGTAGTTTACGTTCGTCCCGTCATTTGATAATATATTTTAATAAAATTAATAAATTTGTTTATATGTTTATTAATATGATAGAAAAATTGAAAATATTGAACCCACTGCTAAACAACCAGTTAATTTTAAACTCTGGTTATCATTCGACGTCTTATCTGGGGATTGAAAAATTGGCCCTAGGTAAATGAACTGCCTCTGTGGCCAAACGGCTAACGTGCTGATCTGCCACGCAGAGGTCCCGGTGTCGATTCCCGGGCTGGGAGAAATATTTGTATGGCGTACATTTAGTTATCGCGTAACTTTAGGTGTAATTTGTGATTGTCTAAGTGTATGTCCATGGCACCCGCGACACAGGGTTTACCTAGTGCGGGGCTGTGAGTGTGTGCGTTATTTATTTATTAGTATTTATTTATTTAAACTTAATTGCACACAAAACAGTACAAATGGCAGACTTAATGCCATTAGACATTCTTTACCATTCAACTGGAGAGCTGGGTTCAAAATAATTAACAGGGGTGCATAACATGATAATTAAATCTGATAGGAACAAGTTTATAAATAATTATGATATGTAGTTTAAACACAATATAAATGTAACACGTAATATTATATGACGAACTTGTCAATTGAGAAACGGTATGAGAGCTGTCAATGTCTAGTTAAAAGTTACGAATTTTAAGCAACAAAATTATTAAAACTGGAAGTTAATAATATATTATACCCTCATCAGCAGTAGAATAAAGTAAGGGGAAAGATAAATACAAAATAAATGCGTTAAACCTAAACCTAAACGTTCAAAAGTACCGTATCTACATCACGGAAATGACGACGAGGAAACGAAAGAAAGTTCAGAGTTCTAACTGCGAATATGAAGTCGATCCTTGTTTCCTCACTACACGCTTGGGTCTAATACTCGCCGGCTTGTGTGCAGCGATGCAGGTTCCTCTGACACTGTCCCCGTTGCCGCAATCGTGTCACTTTGAACAGTTGTCGGATATCGATCAATCAGCTTATTGAGATCCGGGTTATCAAACACGCGGTTCAGTTTCCCATCCGGTAGCTTCATCACAATGTTTCCACCGCTGGTCCACACCCCCCGGATACCAAAATTACAGCGTGCAGCCACAAACACCTGCTGCCGATGACGAGTCAGAAACTCGACCATAGCCACAGGCGACCCCTTCAGCTTGGTTTTATTGCTCCAAATTTCTGCTTTTGTGAACAGATCAGCAAATCTAACCAAAACTGGCCGTGGGCGATCTTTTAATGCGGCTCCCAATCTATAAAAGCTTCTGATGTCCAACTTAGAAATCTTAGTGAGACCAATCTTATTATGCGTGATTTCAATAATAGATGTATGGACGTCTTCATCTTTATTCTCCTCCACACCATTGAAGAGAACAGCCTTCCTGCGATGCCATATCTCAATTGCATCAACACTCTTCATTAAGACTGAAATTTGCTGCCGAAGTATATTCAACATTCCTCCAACCATATCCTTAAATTGACAGAACTCTCTGGCTAGCTCCTTGAGATCAATAGCAGGAGACGATGCAGGCTATGAACCTGTTAAGAGTGTCTCAAAGTCAGCCATGCGCTTCATAAGTGACTCCTCCTGGGTTTTCTGAGTCTCCAAAACTTTATTAATACTGGCCACAGTGGTAAAGTGAGTGCAGGAGTACCGAAATATCGATATGTGTAGTGATAAGTGTAGAGAACAACTGGCGTTGACAGGTTGGTGCACTAAATTTCCTCAATCCACATATATGGGCAGTGCTCACATAATATGTTGGTAAGTTAACAATAATATGATATTTATACTGAATAAAAACTTGTAATGTAATTTATTATTAATAAAATAAAAATTTTTGGCACAGGAATGTGTTTAACTTACGTCACGCCTACCTGCCTAGTATTCATTTTGTACTATTCACATCTTACAACGGTAGAGACTTGGCGACCTAAAATACAGGATTAACCTAGTTCAGGCACTAGTCTCTACAAAGATTGTTACATATGACAAATACTGATATTTGTGTATATATACAACGTATGTATTACATACGCAAAACAAGCACTCAGACATCGAGTTACAGATACCAGCCCGTTATATTATCATACGTAGTATGTATAAAGTGTAAAACTTTGTTATAAAATAAGGGTTATTATTATATATATTATTTTACAAAAAAAGAGATCGTTATGAGATATGATTTTATTCTATGTTGTACCGGGTATTTCATCCATAAACTAATCCTATTTTTATTAAACGATTCATTTTTTGTAAATCAATGTTATAAAAAATTCTGTCAGCCTTTGAACTGGATATTTCAACGCATTTTTGATGTTCGTGGCGAGAATTGTTATTAGAAAATACATGTTTGTATTTTTTTATACTCCCAACAAACGTAAATCAAAAAACATCACTACGTAAAATATTACTTATAGGGCGAATGTTATCGCCTGTAATGCGACCCACATTGTTCATATTTTTAAACATGTTGTTTAGTAGTTTTCTTTTTGGTTTTTGTATTGGTTAAATCAGGTATTTCTTTTAATATAATAATTTATTTATTTCGGCATTTGTTGCAGTCATTTATTCTAGGCGCCATGGTTTCAGTCTTCTCGTTCAATATTATTTAATTGCACGACTAATGAAGAGCAATTTTCATATGTATATTTGTGTAGTTATTTTCTTCTTTAAAGTACAAATATACTATTAATAATATAATAAATAGTATATAAATAAATATAATATATAATTAAAGTACTGTAATATTGTTTGATTAACTTTTAATAAAATCTTGACGTCACAACTAGAGGTAATGTTACTTTACAAAAAGTATTGGTATCGCATTAAAAACTTGGATGGGAAATTGGGGGCCAGTTCACAACAACGAACAATTGTTTCCGTTGGCTACGCTAAATCTAAGTGGGCGCCAAGTTCAATTAAACTTTCTTGAAACTTATTCCAAGCCCAGAAATATATAGCAATAGTGATAATGTACAAATTTACAGTATCAGTCTGTAACCAATAGTTTGCGAAGCCGGCGCCTCAAGCAGTCAGTAATAAACCGGGTTTGATCTGTAAGAGTTGTGTAAATATACGAGCAATGACGGCGAGTGTTGTTTTCTTTACCCGCAATTCAGTTTATTTATTTATTTTATTTTTATCGTAATAGTACAAAATATAGAAAATAAATTACAGCATTGTTAACAACATTACAGCAAACAACATTATTTTAAAAAGAAACATCAGTAAATCTGCATTCAAATTATATCTGTACACAGCATTCAAAAAACTATAGATTATGCGATCGTATGAACCAAAAAAAAAGAAAACAATTACAACAATACAGAAGAATTTTAAAAAGAAGGTCTTAAAATAGATCATATGAGTTGTTTAATGGCGGACTTTTTGAATGCGGGAAGGCTATTACGGAATTTATCATGGTTACAACAATTATCATTATATGTTCTACACATTCGGTAAATTGGACTATTTGCAGAAACATTATTACTTACGAAAGCTTGATTAGCAAATAATTGAGGTCGGCGAACTGAACGAGATGGCACCTTTATGCAGATCTTATCCAGTAATATGTCACCATATCCACCATTAACTATTTTGTGCAATGTATATAAGTCACTGGTAACTCGAAGGCGGGCAAGGGTGTTTATTTTTTGAAATCTATTTTCATACAAAATCTTATTATTTTTACTGATCATAATTTCCACGAATGGGATATATTTTATGGTCATTTACAACAGTTCGTAAAACATAATGGCGGTTTAGGAAAGACGACGGAAAAAGTGCCTCGTTCTGACCCATTTGGCAGATCCTTTACCTATAGATTGGCGCGTAATTTGGAGTATCCAAGGACGCTAGACAAAGTCACGTGTAATATGAGGGTTGATGAATACACTCAATAATTTCACAACACTTCAAGACTAAGAGGTGTATGTTTACAAATACAGCAAAATTTAATGAGACGACAAAAGTAGTGTCAGAAAGTGTTGAGGATTGAGCGATGCGCATTTGATCACCGTTCCATGTAAGTTCGATAGCATGGTTATCATGCTTGTATCCTAGTTTTACCGAAATGAGAATGCAGAAAGCTCTTACTTATTTATTTATAGTAAAAAGAAAAGAACGCTGTAACAAAAATAAAATGATATAAAAAAATACAATTAATGTAAAAATAAGACTAAACACAGTACACAATACTCACTCATCACAAAAGGGCCTATGTTATATTAATAGTAAACGAATTTTAGAAATAAATGAAGGTGATGATTTATGGACACGTCCACTCGTTTCGAGAATTTTGATGGGAGTGACGACGAATCGCACCAACATAAAAAAAAATAATTAAATTTTAAGCTGTTTATTTCAGAAAAATAATATAAATTAAAACTAAGTTAATGCTAAAGAGTAAGAATTTTTATATTTTAAAATTATTACCTCTACGCATCGTCCCCTCCACAGCGATCTTTATTAGCTAAACTTACACACATCTCTTATTTAATATTACCCTTAAACCAATGTTTTAGTACTTTACTATATAGCTTTTTGTTTGATGACTCTATTCTTTGTACTAATTCCTTTGGGACTCTGTTCAAAACATCTGGCAGTACAAAAGACCACATTCTCCTACCATACACATTGTTATGCTTTGGGAGCTTAAATGTTCGAATGTTAGGCAATAATCTTAATCTTGGTAATCTATTTTCTTTTTCTAGACATTCAATTTTCCCTTGGTATTCGGATATTATAGCAAGATCTACTTTATCATACACATTGAACACTTTACAGTATTGAAATAGCTTCTCATAGTTATCTTTATATTTGTGTTTAATTTTTAATGGTACAATTTTCTTAAGTAGTCACATAAAGGAAAAGTGAATTCAAGAATGATTCAAAATTTTAAATTTACGTGGCCAGAAATCAGTAAAGAGGGTGATAAAAAGGTGCAATGACGATGAAGGAGGTCAGCATCGTCTCACGTTGCTGCGAGACAAGTTCGTGCTGGGAATGAACGCTCGCTTTGTATGCGACTGACTTTTTCAGCAGGACAATTACTTCTGATATGTAATGTTGTAGTATGTATGGCATGAAAAGTAATAACACTGACGAGTGGTGTTTAAAGGATTATCGGTGTCACGGTTATGGTATAAAAGGTAATTTAATCAAAGAATACGGCAAGAATTGTGTGGTGCAATAGTACATAATTTACTTGGATAACGGGCCGTAGCCCGCAGAATGCGATGAAAGCAAGGACAACAAAGAATGTGAGCTATTCATCTTAAGGTATGATAATCGTGCTCCTATTCCAGTTACGGTTCCAGTGAATAATTAAGAAATTTAAATGGGACTGGACTTGGGATCGGGAACGACAGTTATTTATCAAAACATCTTAAATATTTTCAAATGTGGTACTGCCAACCATTTAAATGTTTTTCTACGATGATCTTTACTTTACGCCTCTGGAACACTTTCAAGCAAAAGTAACTTATTTAAATAAAAACCTACTGCTTAAAATGACAACGATCGTTTAATAAATTAAAAGTTGAATTGCATTTGAAGACAAGCTTATATATTTTAAACAATTTTCATATGTGAAACTGAAATAGGAACATTGAAATGTTTTTGTGCAACGGTCATTAAATAGCGCCCTTGGGACACTTTCAAGCAAGATTTAAAGCAACCAAATTTATTAAAAATAGTTTAAAATGGTAGACCACTGTTACTGAAACATGACTTTCATTACATAGTTTAAATTGTATTTTGTAATTGGTTTGACAATTATTAAATGAAGTTACTCTATCGTTTAATAAATTTAAGGTTGAATTACATTTGAAGAAAGGGAAATAACCAAAGTTTTTAAGTCTCGTCCTGTGCCATTTACTAGAAAAACTATAGCCGAAAAAGGACATATTGGTCCGTACTTATTTATTTCACTGAATTATTAAAAATGGTTCACCCTTAATGTTCCCGTCTTTAAATAAGATGGAAAGGTAAGATTGCCGGAACATTTTTTCTGTTCACTCGCCTATTTACTATCACCGTTAACAACAATTTTTGTTACATGGCTTTTAACATAAATATTTATAAATGTAGCGTGACGATGTAACAATGTTATTTTTATAATAAAATTAACAAGTAGTCAAAGTGATGTAGTGACTATTTTTAAAGTAAATGGACTTGCTTTTGACCACTACCTAGTCCTGGAGTAAAGGTAGGATCTACGATGGATCGAGCTCGCACAGAAGATTCACAAAACGTCAATACTCGTGCCGGCAAACCATCAGGTCTACTAGCTTTGTTAACATCTACATTTCGCAAAACTCTACGAACCTCTTTTGCTTTTGACGATGAACATGGGGGCTGTGATGGTGAAAGAGTTTGGTGACTGCTTTCGTGCAGAGCGAGAGAAAGGCGCTTTATTGCAGTATGTGATCCTGATATCAGTCCATTACGAACAGAAATTCAGTGATCGCGAGTACGTATTCCAACGAGGGCGATCTACAGATGATCTTCTTGTGTATGCCTGTCACATATGGAGCGAGGCTATAGAAAGGCAAGGCAAAGCACTTGCAGTGTCTTTGGACATTTCTAAAGACTTTGATGGGGTATGGCACTCAAGCCTTTTAAGTAAGCTTCCATACTAAGGGCTTCCCACTGACCTTTGCAATTGGATCTCAGATTTCTTGAGTGAACGTTCCATTCGAGGGGTCTTAAAAGGCTCCTCTTCGGAACATCGGGCGATAAATTTGCCGGAGTTCCTCAAAGTTCTGTACTGTCTGCAAAACAGTCTCTTTCTGCTGCATACAAATGATATGTTAATTCCAGGTACCTATACATATGCTGATGACAGCACAGTTGTAGATAGGTACTTGACCAATGCAAAGGTCAGTGGAGAGGAAATCCAATCTTGTCGAGAATCTATGGTTAGCCGTTTGAATATGACACTCAAGGCAGTCTCCGATTGGGACGATGCCAATCTTGTCAAATTTAACGCTACCAAACGCAGGCGCGTCTATTCTCCACAAAACGGAGTCCCTTTGAGCTGACTCCGATTTTTTGTTATATATCCATACCGATAGCTGACCATCTCCAGCTACTTGGAATGGACCTGTCGTCCAATCTGAACTTCAGCAGATACATTGAGGCGTTGCTTCACACCGGGACAATTGCTTTGGCTGTATCAAGCACAAATCCGATCGTGTATGGAGTACTGCTGCCACCTTTGGGATGGCTCTGCTACGTACCAACTTGTGACGGTGTGACCTCCTTACACTGTCATCTCACCTCTTTGTATCGCCTCTCTCCGCTTGTATCCTATCATTTTTTATTTTACATGTATTTAAATTTTAAATTTGAATTGTTCCATCTTCCTTCACTTTCTCATTTTGTTTTCGTACCACGGTCACTCCCAGCTCGACCGCCACAACAGTCGGAGCTGTTCCAAATTCCATCGCGAATAATCGCTAATTCTGGTTCTTTACTACGTTTGTAATCATTTAATAAGCTAAATCATGTGTAATAATTTATAAGCCTACAGTCTTCGTGTACCTAAATCTGTAATTCAGTTACTCGGCTCATTTAGTTGTAAGTGCCTTAATAATAAAGTGTTTTATACTGTTGTACCTGTTTTTTTACATTTACCTTTTTATTGTTACAGCCCTTTCTTTAAACTTTACATCTTTAATAAATTTTGTGGACCGGAAGTTTCCCGTTCCATTGCCGTGAACCTGTTCACGGCTAGTTAGGATTACAACCCTTTCAAACTGGCCTCCTTGGATTCAATTGACAAGCGTGCCAAGAGGCTTATAGGTGACTCGGTATTAGTAGAGGCAAAGCTGCAGAGCCTTGGACACCGCCGTATAGTTGCCTGCTTTTACAGGATATATCACGGAGAGTGTGCGATGGAATTACGCAATTTAATCCCCTTTCCATCATCGGGGGACTAGGTGTAGGCTTGGATTCTACCATAGGGCATTATATTGTGGATTTTCCAAAAATTCGCACGAAGCGTTACGCTTCCACATTTATATGGCGAACGGCTATGGAGTGGAATTCCCTGCCTGCAGACTTGTTCCGTGAAGTTATAACTTGGACCTTTTTAAGAGAGAGTAAATAAGCATTATTTAGGTGTGCATGCTCCATTGTCGACCTCATCGTCACTTTCCATCAAGTGAGATGGAGGTCAAATGCATACTCACATTTGAATAAAAAAAAAATTATAATCCAATGAAGAAACAATACCCATTCGACTCAAAAAACTTCGTTTATAGTATTTTTTTGTTTGTTTTCAGTTTGTCATGCGCTATATTGTCATAGCTATAATGCGCGGTGGATCAAACAGTAATAAACTGGTTTTGATCCGTAACAGTTGTTGTATTTACACAGGATACCTACACCAAACAACTGCAATGTTATTTGGTAAAAATGCAATGGTCCTTAGTGATATTTTTACATATACGTTGACAATTTTCACCTCCGGACGCAACTGTACCTCCGGACCAATTAATTACGAATGAAATTTTTCATTCGTTGATCGCAACTAGTTGCCAATTAAAAGTGTTTTTTCTTCGCCTAAGACCTGACTGCGACAAAAGAATTTCAAATTCACAAAATGCGTAATTCCCATGGAAGAAAAGCCTTATGTACGCAACAAGAAATCAATTCACATTTAAATTTAAATTTCAATGTTAAAAAACCGTGTTTATTTTAAACTTTCTATCCATGTGTCGATAATAGTTACTATTGAAAACCATTTCATGTCATTCCTCTCCTTTGGATAGCAAAACTGCAAATTCGTGGACTCAATTTTATTACTTTTTTAAAGTTTGACTTTGTACCCTTAAGAGCGATTACACACGGCGACTAGCGGCGATGCAAACGCATTGCAGTAGTGGTGCAGTAGCTAATCGTCTACCTTTACACATACGCGCGACTTTAGGCAGCGATGCAAACGTGCGACTGCATCGATACCACCGCGCGATTGCATTAATGTAATCGCCTATAAATCGCAAGTATAGGGATGCAATCGCGCGTTTCACTAACGCGCTTTTGCATCGCTGCTAAAAGTCGTGTATAACCACTCTAGTGCTATTTTCCACTAAGCGACTATAGTGCGCGCGGAACTAGCTGGCCGCGCCTTAGGTATGTGAGCGGTGGGACGGGGAGGCGGGGGCACTTGATGTCATTACTCAGAATACTCAGTTCGGCGCCGGACTTCGCGGCGGCAACACACGTTGACAGTTCTGGCTAGTTTAGACAAAGCGCACAAGAGATTAAAGATTAGCTATTAAAGATGCTGCTGCTATGAAACCCGCCTCATCGAAGACTGGCTCCAAAGCGTTGTGTGCCACTTTTGGGTTCAAGAAAACTGAGACGACATGAAGAAATAAGAAGGCTTAAAAAACAAAACACCAAAGTAAAAGACCTATCTAAGTCTAGAAATAATTACTGGCCATCTTACCCATAGTCCTATGGTCATCACACCCGAACACCTCGGAAGAGATCGTAATTAATCGAGAGATCGTAATCGTATTTTTTTTTTAAACAAGTTTTAAGGTTGGTCTCAAGACAATTTGTTATTTTTTCTGTTAAGTAATTAAGAGTTAATTGTTCAAAGTTTAATAACAAATAAAGATTTGCAATGTAAAACCAGCCATACTCTTCGCCTGTACATTATATTATTGTAAAATACTACTATGCTACTATATACATATATCTACTATAATACTTTAGTAGCACGAGAGCTCTTCGTGAAAGAGTTCGTCCAGAGATGTACTGCCACCTTACCTATATATGCCGCCAAGCAGTAATGTGTTTTGTGTGTAAATTGTGAGCATTACTGCGTTCCGGTTTGGAAGGGTAAGGTGCTGGTGAAATTACAGGCACATGTGACTTGTCAACTTATGTCTCATGGTGATGGGTGTAGAGGCAGTGCCAAGTGGTACCACCTGGCACTTGCTTGCTTAACACCAGGTGCACGACTTGTGGTATTATATATATAAAAATAGTAGTTAGGAAAATAAACATATACAAAACTTAAAATTAAATTATAATCGTATCGTAATATTCTGCTTCAATTTGTAAAAGCGAATGAATATTTAGGTAGGTAGCAAAAGATGTAAAGGTGAACACAATCTTATTGTCGTAATAATAACTTTGTCATTGTCATTGTTTCAATTGGTTATTCCGTTGGTAGGATTATAGTCATCAAACTGAGAAGGAATTTATAAAGCTGTCGCTTTAAAGGACGGACGAATCATTGTTCCAAAATATACGCTAAATTAGAAACGCCCAGGCACAACAAAATTGTGAAATGAATACAATAAAGATTCGTAATAAGGGGTTTCTATTCATTATAACTGTCAGTCGTTTATATAGCTGATTTAAAAACATAATTATGAATGAATGAATGAATTATTGAATGAAATAGGTATTCTTTATTGTACATAAAATTACAGTGGCAACACGTAACAGTATATAGTAGATTGTACAACAAGTGCATAATACGCATGATTTTACCCGAGACGAGTATATCCTATATACTTAAGTCGAGGGTAAAATGGGTTTTATGAACGAGTTATACATACTGCTTTTCACTTTGATTGCGAGGAAATTAAACAGCAATATCACGAAATTAATTATATTACGAAAATAATAAATTAATTATTATAAACGATTATTAAATTAAAATTTAATGTAAAATTACAACAATTCGTGGCTGTTGGCGCAGGCGTCATTGCCTCGGTCTTAAACGACGATTTTATTTTATGCACTAGACCATAATATCCTATTTTATGCAGCCTGCACCCAGCATAAATACGAACTTCAAGAGCATTAGAAGTGAAAAAAATAAAAGTACGGTAGACTACTCGAAGTATTACGCAGAAGACGTCGCGGGCTCCAGCTAGTATTATATAAAAAAATCATAACAAATTGGCGTATAACAATCTATTTTAAATATGCATGCAGAGACGTGGCCCAGGGTCAAAATCCTCTCCCTCAAACAACCTCTTCCCTGATTGATAGTGTAATGCTTCGTGCTTGATATAATATGTATCACAATATTTGATAGATGATTCCGTTTAGTGCCCTCTAGAGTCTAGCTTTTTCTTGAACCGAACCATAACTCATGGTACAATAAGGCCCCTGCGATAGTTTTAGATGGAAACAAAAGGCTTTCTTTAGCCATAAATCTAAGTTACGTGAACTGGTGGTAAAGGTAATGAAAAATCTTGAGAGAACACTTCAATAATTCCCGCTTTTCTATTGGTACAAATATTAAAACGACTCTTTGTTTTCTATTTGTAAACTATTTTTTATTAATAAAAGTAAAAGTACAAATACAAAAAAAAAACTTTCGCATTTTCATTCCTTTCGAAGTTATTTTTGGGCTATAAAACTGACAACAGTTAATTAAAATGTTAGTTTTTTTTTACATTCTATTTATTGTAGCTTTTATATTTATATTCATGCCAATTTTTCAGAATCTTCGTAACTAAATTAAATCACAAATGCATGTTCACTTATTTACCTGTATAAAGGGTATTTTTATGTCTATTTCAGGCACCAGTCTCTCACAAATAAGGTTTATTTATATTAAAACTCACTAGTCAGTAACATTTCTATAATTTACCTTGTATGTTTAAAGAAAATACAAGGCTAATTATGTAAATGCTTACTAATTTTTAGTTATATGACCGCTTATATCCTTTGTATGTTGGAGATAAGCAATCATATAATTAATGAAGTCCAAGATTTTTTAACTATTTTATCTTTAGCGCATCCAGTTTTTTATTATCATGTATTTGTGAAGTGTAGAAATGAAACGAAAAATTTAAGAAATCGAAGTAAGGTCGAAGGTTGTTGAATAGAGATGGTCGGCGATTACTCTACCGTCCTGACTCTTAAATAAGAAGAAGAAATGAAACTTAGAAATCCTTAAGCCTGGCAACTCTGTAAGTTAAAGTTCAAACTGCGGTATTTTTAAGTAGTCGTGGCGACGTTCAAACTCATTTCAGTATGAAAATTAAAGTAAAGTTTTCCAATAATACCGATACTGTAGACGGCTCTTTAATCGAAACTTTATTGCATTGAGTAGCCATTATATTGGCCTCAGGAACTTTCCTCGTAATAGAAACTTATAAGATAAATTCTTATCTCTAGACGCAGTCTTATTTTCAAACGTTTGAATTAAGGGTGAGGTTGTAAAGGATGATGTATATTTTATATATTTTTTTCATTTTTGACTAATACCTTTGCATGTTTTGGGAAATAAGTTTCATTTTTGTTTTTATTGTTGGTGTTAACTTAATGATAATGTCATATCAAAGATAGCAATTAGAGACGATTTTTCCACGTCGCCGCCGATAAATTTTTACAATGTATTTCATTTTAATGAATTATAATGAATTTTAATATCAGCAATAAATAATTCCGAACAATTAAAATTAATTATGTTCCTGTATTGGGGATGCTCACTGACTATATCCCTCGCTACATGGCGGATGAGTGCTGGTGCGGTTGGACGGTTAAACTCCATTGTAATTATCTGGGTAACATTAAAACTGAAGTGTTATAAACGTTGAAAATTAATACAAGGTTTGATCTATACAATATTTTAGTGTTTTAAAGTCCGATTACACATCTTAAAACCATAAGAGGCCGCTACCAATGATTTTACTATTGGCGCACATCTATAGCACAAATAATGGCGTGCATGAAAAGTCGAATGCGAATGGGGGAAGCGAAATAGTCTCTGCCTACCCTAGTGTGAAACAGGCATTGCCTGTTTGCATGTAACATGTGAATAATGTGTCATTAAAAAGTATTAGAACTTTATTTTTCCTTATAATAAGTAACTAATATAACTGTTATTTATTATTATTTATATATTTATGTTGAGTGTGAGCGTTATTATATTATTATTATGATAATACACACACAAAGCTTTCACTCTTATTTCGCAATATTTTATTTACAAAACAATACAAAACCTTTCATACAAAGACACGATAACAAGCACACAGAAAAATTCGTGAGGTCCGCTGGTTCGTTCCGTGGCTTAGTTGGTACAGCGTCTGACACGGTATGCTAGAAGATGTCGGTTCGAATCCGGCCGGATGACAGGAATATTTTCTGAGTGTTCGATCTTTGTATTAATAATTATAAGAAACTAGTGGAGTAATTCCACCAAAAATAATTGAATATCAATTTAATGAAAATTAAAACTACAAAACCTTACCTATTTCCAGCCATCAAGCAGTAATGTGCACATTACTGCGTTCCGGTTTTGAAGGGTAAGGATGCTGGTGAAATTATAGGCGCATGGGTCTTGCCAAACGTCTCAGGGTGATGAGCGCACTGACAGTGCCCCTCAGATCTTTATCGGTGCAGTATAGGAAATTCCCAAGCTTAAGACCAGAGACCAGGTAATTAGTGCCGTTGTCTGGCAAACTATTTAAAACATAAATAAAACAGGAAAGCAATGACGACGACTTCGATGGCATAGCGGTTTACGCTGTGGGTGCTGGATTGCAAAGGCCCTGGGTTCAATTCCAGGTGGAACATTTTGGAAAATGAACTTTTCTGAATAATTGGTTCTGACCAGAATGTTCTGGGAAGTGTCCCTGAATGGATTCCGTTGTTCTGGTTCTCATATTACAGAGAATTCCATAGTTGGACGCCAGACAATTAGTGTAGTTATCTGGCATATTATTATTATTATCATTAATGATAAACAAGAAGTTGTGTATATTTAGCATAAATACGAGCTATTTTTTGATATCTTTTATTTAAGATGCTATGTTATGTATTTTAAGACTTTTTACTTTTATGCAAAGTCATGAAAAAATATGGCAATCTTATCATACGAGTATCCTGTTTGTCGATTCAAAACACTATCATTAGGGTGAATCCAAACTATCAAAAAGTTCTCCATAACCTTCAAACCGTAACACAGCAGTGCTGCTTTGCAATAGAATTAGAAAGGGCAGTGGTAGACCCAAGTGGGCTTTAAATATAATAATATGCTGATAGTAGCAAAGATCTGTGAGAATTCTTTCTTGGCTTTAAGTGGAAACTACACTTAAGCGACCTGGCGCTACTTGTACAAGTGAGTGTATCTCTTAAATTTGTCACCTGCCGCTGGCCACTGAACTCTTGACATTGAAGTGTGTAATATTTCCAAAAAACTCTAAAAAAATAGTAAGAAGTCATACCGTATTAAAAAATTAGTAATAATATTTGTGTACCAATTGTCTATCTTCTAGATTTATTAAAATACACACATCAAAAAAAGTTTGCGATCAATAGCATAAGCTCCTATAATTCTTTAAATTTAACTTTATCAAGAAAAAATCTATGTTGTATGCTTTCTTTAAATAGGAATACCCTGTTTGAAATTAAAATATAAAACTGTTTTTTATTATTTATTTTAAAAAATTGAGCCATTAATCATAATGTAATAGTGATAGAAATTTCATAGAAAGAAAAAGACTGTTTAATTAAACTTAAACAACAATTTATTATTAAAAGGTGTGAAATCAATATAAAATAACTCCTCCCCTGGCTCGAATACATGCGAAGATCCTCCTGGTCATGCTGAGGATCAAGTTATCCAGCATTTCCTGGGGTAACCTATCCCATTCTTCAATAGCGGCTTCCCTGAGCTCTGGAACTGTCTGGGGACGTGGCTCACGGTTCCATACTGCTCGTTTAAGAGCATCCCACGCGTGCTCTATTGGGTTTAAGTCGGGCGAGCCGGCAGGCCAGTCTAATCGTGTGATATCGTATTCTTGAAGAGCAGCATTGACTCGTTGAGCTCGATGTGCCGGCGCATTATCATCGACCAGTACAAATTGGTGCCCATGGTTTACTCGGAATGGTCTGACGATATCATCAATAGCAACTGCTTTGTACATGTCTGCTGTCATGAAGCCCCGATACTGGATCAAAGGCGTTCTAGCTCCAATCATAATGCCACCCCAAAAGGACATCGATTTTCCGCCTTGCTGAACTGTTCCAGTGGCAGTTCTTTGTCTTTCACGGTCGCCTGGTCTTCTCCAGACACGGGCACGTCGGTTATCTGGATGAGTGCTGATTCGGGATTCGTCAACGAAGAGACAGTTTTGCCAAATGTTTTCGTCCTCACCTTCTTCATTTTGCCGAAGTCTAGCCCACTGCAATCTTCGTTGTTGACGTTGCCGGGAATTGAGCGGAGCTCGCCAAGACCTCCGTGCTCGTAATCCAGCCTGGTGCAAGCAATTGCGAACGGTCTGCGTGCTAACTTCAAGCCCAGAGGCGGCCCTGACTTCTGCTTTTATTTTAGTGGCGTTGATTGTTGGATCACGGGCTGCCAGCAATCTAATATAGCGCTTTTGGGCAGCTGTCAAAACAGTTGGGCGACTGCTGCGGGGTCGGTCAGCTAAATTCCCCATTCCGTGATACCTCTGCAACGTAGCCACGACACAGGATTGGGATATAGCAAGTCTGCGTGCTATTACTCTCGTGGTGTATCCTTCTTCCCTCAAAGTTACTATTCTAGCTCGTAAAACCTCTGATAATCCTCTTGGCATTTTTTCAATCACAACTTTCCGCGAAAATTATCTTGAATCGCTTATAATTGACTAAATCAGATTTCTGAATGAGCGTAAGCTAGGACTGAAAGCCTTTTTATATGAAAAAACAATTGAACGGGGTCATTGTTTTATGTTCTAATTTATTTTTAAATAAAGAATCTAAAAAGAAGAAAAAAATCATAACATAATCTACAGTAACAAAAAAGATTTCAGTTTTTCGAAGTGATCGCAAACTTTTTTTGATGTGTGTAGGCACTTTGTAATCAAGGCTATCCTAAATTGAGATACCCAACTTATAAAACAATCAATCATACCATATCATATTATAATAAATAATAAATGCGTTAATGCAGCCTTCCACGATCCATCATTTTACAAACTTCCTCGCACGACGAACGACCGCCGACAGCCACACTTCACAACCAATTATAAAATGACACTCCATCGACGTGCATCTTGTCCATTTTTTGCACAAGAGTTTAATTCAGACATGCTTTAAAGCAACGCTTTTAAGTTTAAATCGCTCAAATATTTTAATCGACGGTTTCGAGCAATATTAATTTCTTTAAAAATAATTGCATGTATATAGTAGATTAAATTAAATTATATAAATCATTGACTTACAATTATATGGACGTCGGGTCCGCGCTAAAAAGTGTCCGAACTTATAATGCGTTAAAATCGTATACAGAGCGTCATTCACGCTTTAGTCTTCGTTTGTTCGACTGACAGCGAAGCAAGCAAAATTAGACAGTACTGCGATGACATTACAATTTAAATTCAACGTTTTAGCTTTTTCATATTCCTTTACATGTCACTACGTTTAAATAGGTTGACTTGGGACATTTTTTTCGTGGTTTTTGTATTAGACCCGTCGTCCATTTATTTGTAAGTCAATGATATAAATAGACAACCCATAAAAAAATTAATTGAAAACGGTGAACAAGTTTTTATCAATTTTAAGAATAAAAACACATTCTACATATATTTCACGCAATGTTCACTCATGTTTGACTTTGCAATGATGCAATGCTTGATTTCAACAGATTTTTATTTATAAATTTAACAATTGAAAAAACAACCAAGACTGCAATATCCTTCTAAGATAAATCATCAGTTTTCTTTTCACAAGCAGTGATATTTCTCCTTTATAATTAGCATTAAGAGAGACAAAAGAATTCTTACAATTTATTATGAAAAAAGTGTAAATTAATTAAAGAATCTACAATGAATGGGAGATACATTTTTATTATTACATGTTATATTAACAGTTAGGGGTCCTAAATTTAGCAATGTTAGTGATTTACAAATTTCTTTACACGGCGGAATACCGCCGAGAGCCCACCTCGATTCAGTATTTTTATTAATATTTAACCAATTACAGAATGACAAACCATCACTGCGCACCGATCCCGCCCATTTTTCACTGTGCATTTATCTATGTCTACTACAGACCGTTTGCGTTACCACAGACGAACCTCATCCCATGATGATCAGTAAAATCCTGGACCGTGGAAGGTGCTTACAAGCATCAACACTAAATGGCAACATATGTGGTGCAATATAAAATTCTATATTTTTGAAAATTTTTGTAAAAAAAATACGCTGAATCGTACAAATTCTTCTAATGTTCTGTTAGCAGTAAAAATTTACTTAACAACGAGAAATTCTCAACTCTTATTTCCAGTCTCGCAATATTCAAATGACTCCGCTACACACAGTCAAAAGGCACAGTTAACAACTATTGTCATGTAAATTACTTTCTACTTTTAGCTATTCCAAATTAAGGTTGTATCCGAAAGACTTTCAATTTACTTTTCAAATTGCTACTTACCAACTAATCTTGTTTGCAGTGTTCTTTATTTAAATATTTGATCATGTATTTTTTATGACACCAATTGATGGGACGAACAAGTCTTGCGCCGGATGGTAAGCGACACGCATGTCCATAACAGTTGCTATGCCACTCAGAGCTGTAAATCACAAAGATCTGATGGGCACTGCCGCTACTGCCGTCACCCTGAGACATAAGTTGACAAGTCCAACGTCCATTTCACCAGCACCCTTACCCTTCACAATCGGAACGCAGCAATGCTCACAATACTGCTTGGCGGCAGAAATAGGTAAGGTTCTACTTCGTAAGGTAAGCAGAGCTCCTTGTGAAAGTGTTCGTCCAGGGTAGTAACCCTGGACGAACACTTTCACAAGGAGCTCTGGGTAGTACTACTAAAATATTTGTACGTTTTAAAACTTAAATTGTTTTTCACTTAATTAACATCAACTAGTTCCAAAATATCGGCATTTTATCCCGAAGTAGCCATAAGTTATATTGCGGTACGGAACTTGTCACTTACTTTTACTTTGAATTTTATAGTTGTTTAAACACGTTCAACGTCGTTTTGAACGAGTTTGTCAACGACAACTTTAACAATATTCACATCAAAACTTTAACTTTCCATATAGAATGTGACCAGAGTAACTTGTAATATCGTGCATAGAGAGCAAATTTTAATTATATAATAATATACTCACTCTCTATACATGACACTACAGGTCAGTCTGGTTATTCGGTAAGGAAAGTTAAAAGTTAAATGTGTATATTGTTAAAGTTGTCGTTGACAACCTGTTCATTACGACACGATCAACATGTGGATTAATATTTTTCCATCAAAAATTTTACTAAAATTGTATTAAATTTTGTTAAAACGCTAACGTACTATTATCACTTACGAACTATTTTCTCCTTTCTCATAATGCCTATCTTATTACTTCAAATTGCCTTAAGAAATGGAGTACAACAATGCAGTACATTATTTATTTGTTCCACGAATTTTACAGAGCTGTGTCTCAGGAAGTGTGGAGCGCGCTTCTTCAACAGGATTGCTTGAATTTTTAAAAGACGTTGAGATTTCAACCTGGAAGACGTATTATCTAGTTAAGCTAACAAGATTTTCTTTAAGATATCTATTATTTATCTATTGGGATTCTAAGGAAGAGTTTTCATTTTGCTTCCACAGAAACCATACAACTTTGAAATATATGTATATGTACTTACAATCATCAAATATTATCGATATTATTTATTATAACCTTCTACATTTACATTCATGTGTACATTTAAATCTACATGATACGTGAAGTGGTTCAGATCCATACAATGTAATGAAAATATCGCATTCAAATTTAGCGCTGTATAATTTAGAATGACCATAGGGTATCTAGAAAAATACTTTAAAAATCCCGATTACGTTTTACACACAAAACTGAATGGCATATTTGATTGGCGCTGAAGCATATTTGGTACAACTGAATGTATATTGGGCATTTCTCTATTCTAGGCTATTCTCATTGTAGTTTGCTGGGTCTTAGGAGGATAAATAAAGTGGTTTATAACTGATTGATGTTAGCCATCTTAGTCAGTGTCATTATCATCATTTTGTTTGAAAAAACTTTTTATTAAATTTGACCAACTTCTGCAATCCCGATTTTTTTTTTTATAATTTCAAGTGACGGGACGAACAAGTCGTATGCCTGATGGTAAGCTACACGCCTGTCCCTAATTTTTAGACTGTTGACAGTTGCAGTGCCACTCAGAGCTTTATATCCGCAAAGGTCTGAGGCGCTCGTGCTTGACTAAAACACTGACTATCCCAAAATTGTTTTCACAAAAAAAACTTAATGGTTCCTAAGATAGATTATTTGTATTTTTATAGTTTCGGATGTCGAAACACACTGTATATTTGTAACGTTTGCTCTCAAGTTTCTTATGTTATCAAAAGCAATTTAAAATAGCTTTTTTTCTATTATTGTCTTTTGCCAAGCAATTAAAAGTCGGTTTCAGCAACAATAGTCGACTATATGGCTTAGTCCAAATTATGGAATATTATTGTCTACAGAGATGAGCTATTTCCGCTCTACTACTACAAGACGAGTGAAAAATATGTGACTAATTCAATTTAAGAAAGAGCCTATCGTAACAAACTCATAAAGTATTATTTCGATAATTAAAATATTTTATTACCGCGACTGCAGTGCGTCGAAACTATTAGGTAACACTCGGATTCATGGCTTTGAAATTGTTATGCGAAAAAGAGCTGTAAACCATAAGGTTGAATGTCCAAAATATTTTTTTATTGATTTTTACCGTCAATACCTTTTTAATGTTTTTTGTATATTTAATTTACGGAATAACATATTCCGTGACTTAATTCAATGGAAACGAATAGTCATAAAACATGTAGGTGATACTAAACAATGATTAGAACAAATAAGGAGTTTCACAAATATAAACAAGAATTTAGCATGCAAGTACGGTGTTGACGGCTAAATATAAAACATTTGGTGAAAATTTATTAGATTGCAAACAAATTAAAAAAAAACAACTTGTCTTACTTTCTTTCCTCTTAAAAGTATGCAATTTTAGTAGCAGTAAAGGTCCTTAAGAAAGAGTTCGTCCAAGGTCTTTCAGAAAGAGTTCGTATAGTACTTACTGCCACTTTCTGTATTTCTGCCACCAAGTACTAATGTGAACATTACCGTGTTTCAGTTTTGAAGAGTGCTGGTGAAATTACAGGCACATGAGACTTGTCAACTTATATCTCAGGGTGATGGGTCGCTGTGGCGTTGCCCGTTAGGTCATTATGAATTAAAGCTTTCAGCGGCACAGTGACTGTTATGGACAGGCGTCTCGCTTACCGCCTGACGAACGATTTGGTCGTCCCGTCACTTGGTCTTATAAAAAAAAATGTAAAGATAATCCGAACATATCTATATTATTTAAGTTTTTATTTTAAAGATCCATTGAACGAAAAAAGAAACTATTTTTAGAGTAGCTTATTCTACTAGATTTTCACGAGAATGTAAAGAGATGCGAGCCGGAAGCATTATGTAAATTTTTCGTTATAATTCTGGTGAGTCAATGTAGTTATTTAAGAACTTATGTAAAATACAAGAATGAATATATTTTCTTCTATTATGTAAAGTTGAAATTTTATATTCCTTGCAGCAGCAGTAGAGCTCTTTGTGAAAGAATTCGTCCAGGGAAGTACTGCCCCCAAGCAGTAATATTAGCATTACTGTGTTTCGATTTTGACGGGCTTGTCAATTTATGACTCAGGGTGACGGCCGTAGTGGCAGTGCCCCTCAGATCTTTGTGATTTAATTAAACCAACATCACCAGGTGCATGCTTGTTCGTTTCGTCCTTTGGTATCATAAAAAAAGAGATTCTTGATCTTGAGAATCTGATGATTGATGATTTAATGATTTAACCTCCTGCCTACTCAGAGACCTTTTTTTAGAATATTTTTATGAAACTTTCAGGGATTGTTGTTAAAATTTTAGAAAGTATGGGAAAAATATTGAATAAATATTTGTTCGGGAAAACCGGATTTTTACTATGTCCTATATGTAGGACAACGGCAGTATATTATGATGTCCTTTTAAAATTTTGAACGGTTATATTTGGACTAATTAGCAATTAAGTTAAAGGAATACTTGAATAAAATTTTAGTTATTGAAAATAAAATGTACGTATAAAAATATAAACTTAAAAAACTGAGACGGGTGTTTGAAGTTCCTCCAACTCGACAACAGACACGTCTACGTAAACGCGACATGAATCTCAGATGTTCTCTCGATCGCGACGGTAATGATGATGAACTGGCAAATACTTCTGAATTATCGGAAAACGCTGGAGAAGACACAACAGCATCCGATATATCGCGCTGTTATTACAATAGTGTTATAGGTAACTCAAAATATCTGAAATTCAAGATTATAGTATTGGTGAATGTACAATTTGATTCTCTACACGCCAATGAGACCGTTGTTAGAATATTGTAAGAAACAATTAAAAGATGACTACTTAACTCAAAATAAAATAAACGTTTGGGACCTGTAAAGGGCCCGAAACGTCGGTTTGTTTGAAAAAACAAATAAACTCGATTTAAATCCAGAGAAATAGTTTCATTTCCTATGTGTAACAATCGCGAAAAACTAAGAACTCGATAAGTAAAAAAAATTGTTTGCGTGTCTGCAATAAACTTTAACCTATGCATGTTCTTTTCTAAATCTTTCACAGAAAGAGAATAATTAGTTTTTCATCGACTCTGAAAGAATACTCTTTTTGAGTTAATACACTATTATATTCACAATGCGATATGTGCTTCGTCGTTTCAATTACTATTCGACTCAAAAATGTTAGTTTGATTACGATTCGGTGGCCTATATTCAAGATCGTCATCGGAAACGGCACCATAAAACAATCTTGGAGTCATTGAACGTTACTAGTATTTCTTTATCTAATCTGTCAAATCATAATCTATCATAACTTAAGAAAAAATAATACAAAAAAAAAAAATTTGTGAGTGTTCGATCTTTGTATTAATAATTATAACAAACTAGTGGAGTAATTTCACAAAAAATAATTGAATATCAATTTATTAACAATTTAATTAATACAGTGAAGGTACAAAGTAGGTGATAAATCTGTTAAAGATTTCTCATAGATGGCGCTACGACTAAAAAGTTGTTGAAAGACCAAGTACAAAGACACGACGCAAGCACATAGAAAAATTCGTGAGGTTCGTTGGTTCGTTCCGTGGCTTAGTTGGTATAGCGTCTGGCACGGTATGCAAGTAGACGTCGGTTCGAATCCGACCGGTTCGAAGGAATTTTTCTGAGTGTTTTTTCTGAGTGTTCGATCTTTGTATTAATAATTATAACAAACTAGTGGAGTAATTTCACAAAAAATAATTGAATATTAATTCAATAAAAATTTAATTAAAAAATAAATAATTTGAAAAATATATATATATTATTTGAAAGATTTAGTTTATGTATTCTGTAAAGAACATGTGTAGGCATACTTAACATCAACTGTCTACATTTGTTCTTTGCAAAGAACATAAAGTTTGTTAGGTTATTTTTCACTAAGTATATATTTTTTTCTGATTAAATAAGTCATTAAGGAAACATATTGCTTAATTTATTGAATTTTGAAATGACGTAGACTGACAACTTAGCTTCGCACAGACGCATTCTCGCACGTGCTCCCTGAAATGCTATTAAGAAAAAGATTACAGATGATACAAGACCTTTGTCTCTTGTTTTGACAACTTAGAAAGCATGTAAATGGTATTAAAAAAAAAGTGAGCTTGCCACCTTTAGTTACTTCAGGAGAATTTTTGGATCTCTATGTACTTCTCGGAGTACAAATGGTAGGAGGAAATCTTGTCCGGTAACAAACTTTTTCGACAAAATTACTTTTTTGAAATTTGACTCATTGAGGCAGTGTACACTTATTATAAAATAAACGTACTTCATCATTGTCTTGGATACTACAAACAGCGCGTTTTATTAACTTTGTCGCCTTCCCTTGGCAGTCTGCTTGAGAGTAATTAATTACGCTAGGTTGTGTTTTGTTTCATCTAGAAAGTCTGAATCATGTGAGGCTAGATATCCTAGCTTTGAAAGATAAATGACTGCGGAAATTAAAAGTTACACTCTGTTCGTGTCGTAAAGTCGAGAAATAACTATTTTCTTTGGAATTAAAACTAAAAAGAGATTGTTCTTGGCGGTTGGGTTATTGACATGTTTGTTGCTACTTACTATTTAACAAGACATTACAAAAGGGAATCCTTGACGTAAAAAACGTTTATAGAACACAAAAATTCAAAACATAAGTTAAAATTGAAATTAAAATCTCTTGTCACAAGCATATAAAAGATCGAGCTTTAGAAACTCGATTATTTAAAGTACAAATCTGAAGACTACTACGTAAATGTAGCAGTAGAGCTCCTTGCGAAAGAGTTCGTCCAGGGAATTACTGCTACCTCACCTATTTCTGCCGCCAAGCACTAATGTGAGCATTACTGCGTTCCGGCTTAGAAGGGTAAGGGTGCTGGTGAAATTACAAGCACATGGGATTGTGAACTTATGTCTCAGGGTGACGGGCGCAGTGGCAGTGCCCATAAAATCTTCACTATTTAAAGCTCTGAATGGCACTGCAACTGTATGGATAGGCGTGACGCTTACCATCAAGCGCACGATTGGTATCATAAAAAACAAAATGTAGGTACGTTTTTCAACAAAGGATTTTGGCAGTGTATTTTTAACTGTCTATTTGTGGCCGCTCGTACGTTATGTAACGTTTTTCTTCTACCATACGTTCGTACGTAAAAGAAGGATAAATGAACGTTCTGACTTTGCATGCAACATCACACCTTAATATCTTGATTACTTAGCTTAGTAGAATAATGTCACGAGTTAACAACGCTACGTATTCCATTAAAAGTTCAAGCCAACAATCTAGAAAGCGCAAACTTAATTACATTGCGTCCAAAATTTACTAGATACCTCTTTATTACTTTGTAAATTTTCTTTGCAGAATATTTATAACGACTGCCAGACATGGGTCGAATTTCGCTATTAATTAAAATAAAAATGCTTTATCGTCTGTCTTGGTCGAGGCTTGATTTTTTATGTTGTTTTTACGTTACTCTATTATTCCGTTCTCTCTCATTTCAAGGATTCAAGGAAAATATTGAACTCTACGACTAGTAGCACAAGCGCTTTTGTAAAAGAAACAAAAATGAATTTGGAAGACATCGTTTCATTTCATTTAGACACTTTATTTTACTATAAAATTTAGACACTTTATTATAATTATAAAAGCCAACCAAAGTCAATGACTTAAATTTTTAAGCGGATTACAAAATCTCTTAATCTCGACGAAGTAAAAATATTGTATTTTATTTTTTTTTCTTCGAAATGTTACCTTAATTATTAACATTTTGCTACCTAATAATGCGTCAAAAATTCTCATTTCTCTAAGTGCCAGAATTACATAATTAACTCCTTGGGAACTCAATAGAATACCCAGATTAGAACCTTTTGAACTGCCTCTGTGGTCGAATGGTTACCATGCCGGACCACCACGCAGAGGACCCAGGTTCGATTCCCGGGCCGGGAGAAATATTTGTATGGCCTACATTTACTTCTCTCGTGAGTTTGGGTGTAATTTGTGGTTGTCTATATGTGTGTCCATGGCACCCGCGACACAGGGTTTCCCTAGTGCGATGCGATGTTGAGTGTGAGCGTTATTTAAAAAAAAAGAACCGGTTTAGAAAACATTTATTTTTTTAATTATCGTGATGTTTTTACTGTTCTACCATTATATGTGACGCCGCACTCGCATAATAGGATTAATGGAATCATCTCTAATAGACAGTCGTCATTATAACGATTCTAGCGCTACCTAGCAACAATAGTAGAACGCACACCTAGCACTGGGGAGGCGGCCATTTTGAGCAGGTTGTCATCCGTAGGTCGTGGTGACGTGCGCACGCACTCACATGTTTGGTGAACGTTACTTTGAATGTTAATTATAGTCAATTTATTGTTTCTTTCAGTCCGTGATTGTGAAATTAAGAATAATAACAGAAGTATTTAAGATAACCCGTATTTTATTGAGATATCATCTCCTCGTTCGATAATCCACGCCTAGCGAGAAAAAATGGAAAACCACTATGATAGCGGCATGAGTGCCTTCATATTTATATATTTGTTGTCAAAGTACTGGTTTGTTGTATTGATATAAAGATCGAACATACGTAAAGAAAAATTCCTTCGGATGTCTGGACCCGAACCATCAACGTTTTTGCCAAACCGGGGCTGTCGCTCTCCCAACTGAGCTACGGAAGGGCAAATAAATAAGCACATAGCATTAGCAGAGCTTTCTCTATGTGCTTATTGCAGATCTTTATGTAACTAAGGACGATTTAGAAAAGTCCGTTTTCTCAATTGATCTTAACAAGAATCGAATCAGGGGCCTCCTCATCTTGCGTCTATAATGCTGACCGCTGAGTCACCGAGATCGTCTAAATGTAGGTGTCTCAACGCATTATCATAACCTATGTGGTACAACACTAATAGGACTGAACTTTCTGCTGCGTCTGGCCTTACCGACGGCACTTGTCGCGACAGCATTACCCCACGAAGTCTAAATAAATACTGGAGTATATCAAAATGAAAGCCAGATACACCCTAAGGGTTGAGCGTTTGGAGTCTCGCCACAACGTTCATTTTAATTCGTTTATGGTGAGAATACCAACCGATCATCTATCGACCTTTACGAAGGAGGCTTTTTGGCAGAAGGGTGTCATAAACCGGCGATTCTGAGGCCGGTGACATCAGATTGCGCTACACGTCACCGACAAGTGCAATTCGTGTAGATTATTTATTTATTTTATTTATTTTAAGATATATAAATATAGGGGTCATAGTTGCCTGATTTAAAAGAATAAATAAAAAAACAATAATAATATTAATGCCTACGAGCAATTTAATATCAAAATGTATTTATAATAATAATAACGCACACACTCGACGTAGCCCCGCACTAAGGAAACCCTGTGTCGCGGGTGCCATGGACACACACATAAACAACCACAAATTACACCCAAACTCACGAGAGAAATAATGTAGGCCATTCAAATATTTCTCCCGACCCGGGAATCGAACCTCGTGCCTCTGTGTGGCAGTCCAGTATGGTAAGCGTTCAGCCACCGAGGCAGTTAATTTATGACTTTCCTACAAAACAGATTCTACCGTATTTTTAAAGAATAGAAAATAAATACTACCACACTGATTATGGACACTTTTCTGTGTTGTATTTTTTACAATCTTTTTTCAGATCTTCGCTCGTAGCTCACAGTGTACACTGTTAGTATCTCTGTGAGCAGACCAAATGAAATTCACGCCATGTTCTAACTTTTCGTTTTTGCTTAATGAACAACTCACTGTGGACACAACTGTGTTTCCGCACATTTAAGAGACCACGAGTTATTTGGTTAACTATCTTTTATAGTGGACTAAAATTGCATCTGAAATTTACTTTCATTTCTGCATTCTGCACTGCCACCGTGGTCGAACGGTTACCATGTTGGACTGCCAGGCAGAGGCCCCGCGCTCGATTCCCGGGCCGAGAGAAATATTTGTATAGCCTACATTGATTTCTCTCGTGAGTTTGGATGTAATTTGTAGTTGTCTATGTATGCGTACATGGCACCCGCGATAGAGGGTTTCCCTAGTGCGGAGTTAAGAGCGTGTGAGCGCGTATTGCACGTCTTTATTTCTTAGTGTATTTAATTATTTCACGATGTACTTTAGCCGATTTCATCTATTAAAAATAGATAGAGATTTCCGAAGTTTCTGAACTGAGTTGAATGCCCTGGAAGAGAGTTAATCGACAGGACAAATGTATCGATAAAGCCTGATGAGTGAAGAGCACTATTCAATGCCGCGCGACCGCGTTGGCGCCGCAATTTAAAGTTAATTCAAATAATATAATAAATGCGAAGACAGTACACATTTTTAGTATAAATACTTTATTAGTTTTTTCTAGGTTTATAAAACCCCGCATATATAGAAAAATATGTATTATATAGAATAATTTGCGTAAAATTGGTTAATTTTGGTGGACAATCACAATTTTTTTTAACCTAAAGCCGGATAGAAGATCCGTGCCCAGATGTGGGATATATAGAAGGTAAATAATAACTGTGAGGTTTTCATAGTAGGCATAGAAATGAGACTTCAGTGACTGTTATAAATTATATGAACGGGATCTTTTCACTATAAATCCAAACAAAATAAAACCACGTCCTTTCTCGGCAAAAATGTTTCTCGTAATGGCGGTCGCCCGTCAGCGTTCCGTTGGCACGATAATGGTGATATCGATTTATTTCTCATTTCGATATAATTATAATCTCAGCACAGAGTACTAAAAAAACCGACCTCAAAAGTACGTAGAATTACATGTAATTACCAAGCTTTATTGAAATTGGTTACCGAAAAGTGCGCAAACCCGGATTCATCCCCTTGTTCGCCACTATACGGGACTTGACACAGGATATAATAAAAATAGGTTCTCACTACTCAAAGTACATATATTGAGAGAAAAACGCCTTGAATTGGAGAGTAGCAAAATCAACCATTAAAATAATTACTCCTTATAATAAAATTTAGGCGCTATTTATAAAAAAAATCTTCATGCATGAACAGCCACCCTTAGAGGTGGATGATTTTCTTCAAATTGAAATGGGATCTCTATGGAGGTAACCTCTTTTCAACAAAAAAAGAATCATGAAAATCGGTTCACAAATACCGGAGTTATCGCGTAACATACAAAAAAACATACAGTCGAATTGAGAACCTCCTCTTTTTTTAAGTCGGTTAAAAAGTAATTCTACATGAAGCAAAGTTTTCTAACAAAATAAAATAAATTAATGTCACTATTCGCTAACAATATTTCATGTAATACATAGATCATAATTCCGTACACTCAAATCTGATTAAATTTCTGTTACCGTCAATATTCCTACCAAATCAATCTACAATTACACAAAGCCCTGTACAGAAAAGGGCGAACTAAAAACATATATACAACACTATGTAATAAACTGGAATAAAGAGAATATTCCCCTCAGGCCGCACGGTTACGTATTTCGTAGTTTGATGTTCATTCGAATAGTGTATATGTAGACACGAAAATCATAAAAGTAATACGAACTATATGACACAAATTATGTATATGTGAAATTTTGCAACTCTCCTATTTAAGAGTTTATACAGCCTCAAATGGCTTTAATTGATTCCACATAACAGTGAAAGTATTGAATCATTCAGTTCGAAAAAATATACATAGTAAAATTGGGGACATACACTGATTACTATACGGTGTGAAAACACGATTCCTAAAAACTTTCACGATAGAAAAAAAACCAACTTACCTCGAAATTTTACAAGAAAACCGCTGTATCCAATAGGCACTTTACATATACCAATGATTTGTTTTCAATTTAAATGTACTAAATGGAACACGTATAGTAAATTATATACATTTCCCAAAGGGCTGTAATTTCGTTTGTAAAAAAAAAATAATTCTGAAATAAAGCCTTGCCGCAAAATGAACCGCATTAGTACAGGAAAAATTTTAATTCGAGCTGAGGTAGTATTGACTTTTAAGCATAACTGTAAAGGAGGGAGGTTCTCTCTTTACCGTGGGATGAGGTTACCAAAACAAGCCAAGTGAAACTCCAAATGGTTCAGAGGATTTTTATTTTCACCTTGTATGTTTCCAATACAATTTCACCCTATATGCGGAAGGTTCGGGCAGTTGTTCCCAGAAGGGACTCGACTCCTGGAAACCGTTTCGCGAGATGAGGTTTTTCACCCTATATGACGGGCAATAATCTTTCACCCTATATGAGCGTACGAAATGGCAGAAAATCCGGGTAGCAGTTCCCATGAAGGGACTCAACTCCTGGTTGCCATACTGAGCTCTCTGTATTCTCAGATTTCTCTTCACATAACTTTTTTTTTTTTAAGGATATTTTGCAGTTGGCCGCTGATGGCCTTGACTGCGCCACCGGAGAAAAGGGCGAGCTGAAGGCTCATAACCCCTTTCACATTAACAAAATTGTGTTCGAGTAGTCACTATTCGAGGGAAATCTTAACACCGCGATGCAGAAATAACGCCAAATGGGTTAATGCCATCTAGAGGATTCTTAGAGAACTAAAAGTGAACAATCTGGCTAGTCTATTACATAAAGTAGGTTTCTTACATAACAAACTTTTCGACTAATATCTCTCCGGAAACGTTGTCAATTTAGAAATATGGCTTTATTACACCAAGGCTACGAATTTAACGGGAAGTATACTGAACCACGATATAAGTTATTAGTTTCTAAATCGTATCTACTAAATTGTATAAAGTTTTATTGATTCAGATTTAAAAACAATACTATAAGAAATATAAAATACATTCGTTTCAATACAGTTCACTCGTAAGACTGTCCCCTTAAAAGCAACTGTCTTTTGTCTCTTGGAATCCAGACACCACTCGAAGACAATCAATATCTCATTTTAACTACGCGAAGTAACTGCGAAGTGGCAGCAAAGCCTTTTATGTACTCGGAACTTAATTAGATTCTTTAGGTTTGGTATTTCTTTAGTCTAATAAACAATTACATTTTGTATTCGATCGGAAATGGGTTAAGTAGTTACTTCATTTTTAATCGATTTCAAAAAAGGAGGAGGTTGTCAATTCAACTGTATTTTTTGTGTACATGTTACGCGATGACAGTATAATATATCAGATTGATTGGATTTCAATTACTATTCCTTTACCGTTTTCACTATAAATTGACAAATAGTTGTAATTCCACAAACTTTTGAAGTTGGTTTATTTATTTTTTTTATAAAAAAGTATAATTATTAAACACAACATATTTGGAATATTTCTATGACAACGAACAATTTGCCATTTGTAATTAAATTAGAATATTTGAAAATAATTCTGTGCGTCGGAACAGCGAACAGAAATCCAGACTAAGCTCGCGAGTTTTACCGCGAGAGATTTATCGGTAGTTTTTTTTTTTGTTTTTTTTTTTTTTTATACATGACAGGCAAATGACTCCACTCCACCTGATGTTAAGTGGAAAGTGGTATCCAAACGTGAAGGAACCTAGTGCAGCGATGAAACCCTCACTGCACTAGCCACCTCCACCCTGCCTGCCTACAATACGCCTCTTTACGCCTCGTTTGAAGGACCCCATATCATAAGAGGGAGGGAAGACATGTGCCGGAAGGGAGTTCCATTTGTCAACCGTGCGGCAGAGAAAGGAGCCACCAAACCTTTTAGTACGCGATGGAATGCGGCAGGTAGTGAAACGGTGACTACGAAGGCCAGCACGCGTGCTTCTGAGCAGGAACGGGGAAGGGGGGATGAGGTTGAACAGCTCTTCAGAGCACTCACCATGGTACATGCGGTAAAAGGCGCTAAGCGATGCAACATCTCTACGCAGTTGCAGAGGTTCAAGGCGTGATGAGACCTCTTCGTCGCCTATAATTCGAGTAGCACGACGCTGTAATTTATCCAAGGCATCGAGTAGGTACTTGGCGGAGCCGTCCCACAAGTGCGAACAATACTCAACGCAAGACCGGACCTGTGTTTTGTACAGCAGGCATAACTGGTCCGGCGTGAAAAAACGTCGCACCTTGTTCAGGACTCCGAGTTTCCGTGAGGCTGTTTTGATCACAGATTCGATGTAGCTCCTTGGATTCAAATCACAGCAGATTTCCAAACCGAGCAAGGTAAAACTGCTCTGAGGTGAGAGTGCTGTGCTCATCAGAGAAGGCATGGAAAGGAACGGCGACAATTTTGTTGTTAACGCGCGAATCTGTGTTTTCTTGGCGTTGAACTCAACAAGATTTACACTAGTATACTAGAAGCTAAATATATGGTAATGAATTTTAGCAAACTAGTAATTTTGAAATTAGAACTAGTGCAATGAAAATAATATCCGAAATCATTACTAGTAACTCTCATATGTACTGTTCGACTTCCATATGGAAACTATTTTGGTATCACACATTTGTTTTCAGTATTTTGTACAATGAAATGCGAGGCGAGGCTTAGTGAAGGGAATAAATAATATAAATAATATAAATAACGTAAGATCTAGTACACCACGAAAAAATTACCACTGAAGTGATGCGATTAATTAAAGTCAATGTTAAGATGTCGATAGAATAATAATAATAATAAAATCATTTATTTATCTCCGCACATTAATAAGCAAAAAAAATATATAAAGCTGTACATAGTGTTAGTAACAATAGTGGTGTGAGATAAAAAGGTCTGTAGCTCAGCACAACGGCGGAGTGTTTCACAACGCCGCTGATATTTTGCTGCAGCCTTTCTTTCTTTTTTTTGCCATGTTCATAAAAAGAAGAAGAACTAACACATTATCATTCCAGTTCTAAGATTTCAATCCGGTTATTAGATATTTACCACATACATGTTATATACATTTTTTCATTGCTATTTATTACACACAGAGCATTATCCACACACAACTACACTACAATGCCTACCTCCAAGGTTTGCCTGGACAATAATCAATTAAAAATATCATCCAGATCTGACATTTTGTACCAATATAGGATCTTTGAAAATAGTTCATTTGACATGCAATGCAGTACAAGAAAGAGAAAATGCAAATTAATCATAGAAACACAAATTAAATGGGTCTGTGACTCAGCTGCAAAGGACAGTGAAGTGACGTCACGAACGAATCGTGCGGCTGGTGGTAAGCGACACGTCTGTCCATAGCAGTTGCCACTCAGAGCTTTAAATCGTACAGATTTGTGCGACACTGCCACTGTGCCCGTCACCCTGAGAGATAAGTTGACAAGTCCCATGTGTCTGTAATTTCACCAGCACCTTTACGACTAAAAACCGAAACGCAATAAAGGTCACAATACCGCTTCGGCGGAAGAAATACGGCTTTAACCCTTAATGGTTGCGAACATCCAAAAAATATTATTAAACACACATAGGCCTAAGTAAAACGATAATAATTAAAATATCAAAATATTCAAGAGTAGTACAAAACATAAGACACAAATTATTAGAAACCTCCATATTGGGTTTGTTAGTCAAACAGCCATTGTAAGCATTTGCGTTACAATGTTAGATATGTACTTATTTCTAGATTTTCTCTGCACTTTTCTGCTCCACCTACATAATGTTATAACAATAATAATAATAATAATAAAGTATTTATTTCAGAATCTTGTCCGTAGTGTTAGTAGCAAATACTCTTAGGGCTAGTATTAGTAGGTTTGATAATAAACACCGGGTGGAGTGGCGAGTCTTAACAGAACCTACGAGCCGGCACCGGTGGGTGAGGGTGCATACACAGGTTTTTAGTGAGTAGGCCTCCGAGGATCCATCGGGCGAGCTTGCATCTTCGGGTGGATCAACGGAGGAGAGTCCCATATAACCCTGCCATGTCATCGCCTGCGGCGTGGTATGAGTAACGCATTTTCCTGTGTACAAAAAAAAAAGTTTGACATTAAAATATAAATTTAAAAAAATCAGAGTCCCACCGCCTATGAACACACTCAGGAAGTCTAGAGAGCTACTCGGGCTAGTATGGAGGTGCAGCGTCATCTCCTTATAGCATAGAAATCATCCGCGTGCGCTTCTGCAAACATACCCGAAGCGCTATAACTTCATAGTAGCTACAGCAGAACCCTGACTATGTTGTAAAACTGAACCCGCAGATCACTCGCGCTCTATTTGGCGTCATGTAAAAATTTTGCATCTTTATAGAAAAAAAGACTTAACATAGAAATTTACTAAAAGTTCAATTATACGCAATTGCTCTGCAACTTTTATCACATGATACTCTATATCGAATTCTTATGTTAATTAGAACACATTAATAACACACACACGCACACACTCAACATAGCCGCGCACTAGGGAAACCCTGTGTCGCGGGTGCCATGGACACACACATAGACAACCACACACAAATTCACGAGAGAAATAAATGTTATGTGTGTGTTAAATGTAGGCCCTACAAATATTTCTCCCAGCCCGAGAATTCTGCGTGGCAGTCCGGCATGATAATCGTTCGGCCACGGAAGCAGTTAAGTGAATTGGAAATAGAACAAAGTTTTCGGATCTAAATCACGTATGTTTTTTTTCTCCGAACAAAATTTTGCGCTTTTTGCTGGTGCCATGGTCACGGCAGACGGAAATGGCATTTGGTCGTCAAATATGTACATCTAATATTAATGCAAACCGCTCTATTTTTCACTATAGTCACAATGTTATTAATTTCAATACGTTAATTTTAATTTACCTTGTTTGGTAAATTATTCCAATTTACGCTGCCCAAGTATTTTATATTCTATAATTTTGTAAAATTTTGATGTCAACGGATTCCTGAGTTTCTAAAAAAGAGAATTAAACATAAATATCATAAATTAGAAAGTTAAGAATATTCACAGAAATACCTTTTTGAATTTTCTCAAATTAATCCTATTGTAACTAAATAATAATAATGAATTTTACAGAAATTACAATTACAAATTATACAGCAATTTCAGAAATGGAGTTATTAATCCAAATACGGGCAAAAGTCACCATCTGCATTTTATAAATCAATCATAGAAAATGTCGGCACAGGATTTGAGGGAAAAAATAACAAAGTACATTTTTCTCTAGTACCTCTAAAAATTAATAACTATATTTCTATTTAGCAATGTCAGCTTAAGCTTTCATACATTTTCCAAGAAATGAGATCGATAAACTTCGAAATATCATATACCAAAAAGAGTTATGATTTATATTATTTTGTGAAACTTTAGACCTTCATATCTTAACTGGCCAATTTAGATCCGAAAATATAGTTCTTTTTAATTGTTTTTTGTTCATTTAGTACTGAATAACCCCTTTTGCTAATGATAGATAATGTTATCAGTGACATTCCCTAAAATAAAAGACGAGATTATCCTGGTATTACACAATATAACAGGTTTGTTGTTCAAAAATATTATCATTATCTCCAAAGTTAAAATACGTTATTTTAACCCACAAAGGTTCTGAACAAAATGTCTCTGCGGTTCCGACAGAGAACATTTAATCTTAATTTATTTTTCTCTTTTGTTTATCTTTATATAAAAAATATATTTATCTAAATTAAATTTGTCGTTACAAAAGAAGCAGTATAGGGAATAAGGTGATTTCTTTGGTACGCAGGAGTTATTTGGTAATTGAATTAGATGATATTCTACTAATGAAGTATCAAGTGACGGGTTGAACAAGTCCTGAGGCTGATGGTAAGCGTCACGACTGTCCATAACAATTGCAATGACGCTCAGAGATTTAACACGCAAAGATCTGAGGAGCACTGCCACTACGACCGTCACGCGCATGATTTGAAAAGTCCCATGTACCTATTATTTATATAAATTCTCTAGCACCCTTCAAAACCGAAACGCAGTAATGCTCACATTATTGCTTGGCGGCAAAACTAGGTAAGGTAATAAATACTTGGACGAACTATATCACAAGCAGCTCTACTACTACTAAAAAGTTGAAGGAAAACATAAAATATATCGTGTTGAAAACTAGATACCGGAGGTTGCAAGACTTCCGAGATGTGTTAAGGATAAATACTGTGTAGTACAAATACTCGATCTTAATATTCACGTTTAATATTATAAGAAAATTTAACATGTAACAAGTCCGTTAAACTAGAGGAAGTTGTAAACCCATTAAAAACCAACCAACTATTATGAACATTTCTGTACGTTTTTTCCCATATCAAAATGCTATTTTCTTCTATAAGTTTTTTAAGCTCCTGTCTTGATGTGGAGTATACATGGATTGAATTATGGCGATGATGATAATGTTATAAAATGTAATATTGTGAAAAGTTTTTCTTAGTATTAGAAGTCTGATAAATAGAATTCCTAGCCAAGAAAATTGTATAACAAAGAAGATTCGTCTAAACCTATATATCAATAAAATAAAATAAACAACTGAATATCTATTACATAATTTACTACGAAATTTAGAGAACCGAGATAAGAAACAAATATAAAAAATACTTAAAATTGTCGTTACAATTCAAAAACCAATCGTAAATTTGTATGTAAACAAATGATGCCCAAAAATTATTTCCCTGATTCTTTTTTTTACAAGAAAATATATCATAAGGGCGAAAGAGACAAATCACCAAATAAATCTTTGTTAAGCTTTGATAGTGAACGTAAGAGCTCTACGCCCTCCGTACCCCTCCCGTACGATTTTCGTATGCCCCTCGAGTTCCATGGCAATGGATACCATAACTTACCACTTTAACATCTTGACAAATACCCGCCATTTAGACCACTTAAATGTAGCTTTCTAATGTAGGGTTTGGTTGCCCTCACTTTCATTCTTAATAGAAATTGGTCCTCACCACTTTACTGAAGTAAATTTTAGTTTACTGTATTAGCAAATAGGGTCGTGCTCCGCGTCAAGTTGAAATCGATTTCAATCAGAAATTGGGAGGCAAATAAACATGATAAATTTTAAGATCATGATTTTCATTTCCATTCAATAGACTATAATTATC
The DNA here is from genome assembly GCF_003589595.1 of Hyposmocoma kahamanoa. Lineage (NCBI taxonomy): Eukaryota > Metazoa > Arthropoda > Insecta > Lepidoptera > Cosmopterigidae > Hyposmocoma > Hyposmocoma kahamanoa. The sequence continues at coordinate 2,656,498 of NW_020653780.1, forward strand.
TTATTCTTTTGCTGTTGATTGCTTCGTGTATGGGTGTCAAGTGGCTTGCACTATACCATCTTAACTGTCTTGGAAGTTTCACTCAGAGCAGTCATCGTTACGTTTCATATTAAGGTTCTAACCTTTTAACCTGTTCTAAGGTTAGTTCTGTAAAGAATCTCTGATAATATTATACACAGCAATGCTACACTCTGAGATGTGTTAACTGACAATTGTACGACTTTTGTAATAATTAATTCTCAAATCGTCGACAATTAAGAACAGCAGAGTGATAATAAGGTTTGTGATCCTTTCCAGTAATCTTTTTTTATGACGCCAAATGACGGGACGAACAAGTCGTAAGCGTAGTGGTAAGCGATACGCCTTCGTCTACGTCTATAGCACGCTCGTCACCCTGGGACACAAGTAGACAAAACCATGGTCCTGTAATTTCACAGCAACGCTTACATCACTGCTTAGCGGTAGAAATAGGTAGCTGTACTTCCCTAGTGTAACTCTGCTACTAACTGGAGGAGTTCTACAGTTATTAATCTTCAGAAAACTACATCATATCATACGTCAATAATGCTTTTATCACATGAAAGTCATAAAAATATAACGAACTATATAAAACAAACAAATTGTGTGTTTTATAACTGTCCTACTATAAAAAATATCGACTAATTTCGTTCGTACAATTTTTAATTCGCTCTCCTAAAAGGTTGTAATTTTGCAGTTGTGGAAGGTTGTGGCCTTATTACACCGAGGGGCAATGTGAAGGAGGAGTACTTCATGTCGATGACGCGAAGTAAGGTAATGTGATTGCTGTTTCACTTGTCTAATAGCAAAATGGCATGCATCTGCATTCTGACTCTTTACTAGGTTAATTATTTTCTGAGAATGTCTCATTTCATGTTCATATTAATGTATTTTTCTACTCCCGTGCTGTTTGATCTGTTTAATCTGTCAATTATAATTTCATAAACCATATCAATAAAGACGCTCTTTTTACATCTCAACTAAAATTCAATTGTCTATGGCACTCGCTACTGAACTGAAAATTTTCGAGAAAAGAACTATATAATGAATTTCAAAAAAAGAAAGTCATAAAATTTAAAAGAATCTCTGATAATCTCAGTACAGAGTACTAAAAAAACCGACCTCAAAAGTACGTGGAATTACGTCTATTTGCTAAGTTTCATTGAAATATCCTTAAGTTCTCGACTATGCAGGACTTGACACTTGGAGATAATAAAAATCGGTTCTCACTACTCAAAGTATGTTGAGAGAAAAACGCCTTGAACTGGAGAAATAGCAAAATCAACCATTAAAATGCTCCTGAATGTTCTTGCGTGAACAGCCGCCTTTAGAGGATGATTTTCTTCGAAATGAAATGGAACCACTATGGAAGTGCTCCCTTTCCAACAAAAAAAGAATCATGAAAATTGGTTCACAAATACCGGAGTTATGGCGTAAAGTAGATACAAAAAAAAACATACAGCCGAATTGAGAACCTCCTCCTTTTTTAAAGTCGGTTAAAAACGCGTCGCTGTGTTCCTAAACATAATAACGTCGTAACAAAGTAAGAATAACATATTTGTGAAATTATTTCATTAAATAATATCTCAAAATGTTACATAACAAGTACAAAGGCGTAACCACAAATGGTTTTTGCCAATGCAAAAAAGAACTATTTAAAAACAATATCAAATATCAAATACGACACTACTCAAACGCTCTACTGCCTACTAATTGGTTAAAATATAAGCAATTCTTGGGCAATCACAGACATTTCTAGTTTATCTCTTTAGTTTTTTGTTTTGTAGCGTTTGTTGGGCTTTCGTTTGAGTTTGTTGTCGTGTGTTGTTAACAAAATATACATTAAATATTGAATGTGTTTCATTATTTAAATTTACTCGTAGAAAAAGTATTGTGTGCAATCATTACATATTAGGACTTAAAATCGTGTACCTATTACTAGGTCATTCGTAAGCACACATTCATACGACTTTAACAACCCTCATTATGCAATGATTGCATAAAATACTATTAAACCTTTGAAGCGCACACATACAGTCACTCTGGAGTACACTTTTGTATACAGGTGGCGTAAGAGGAACATATTTTATTTTGAGTTAAATGTTTTGAGCTCTAGACAGAACAGATAAAGTGTCATAAGAGTTTTAAAGTTTACTAAGCTTACATTTGTTTATCAGCATTACGTGTTTTAAAAATTAAATACTGACGATATTTTTGAAAACGTGCAAGTAGCGCTAACATTTGTCTTTCCCAAAAAAAACGGGGTTAAAAGAAACAATTGTAAAAGTAACCTCGTGTTCTCAAGATTTTAAAATGTCAAATTTCAAAGAATTGAACTGTTTTTCCCGCTTTTTGGACTTCGATTCATGTAGCGACATCTCTTTAAAATCGTTTAAACTAATTTGTGTGTCTGTTTTATCGACTGACAGACTACAGTGCTGAACTATTTACATTATGAGTTAAGGCTTCAAACCCCTTTTACCCCTGTCGGTGTTCCTATTACCCCAACTGACTCTATTAGATATCGTTAATTATAATAAACCATTTGTAATTAGATTAACTCCAAATTATTATTCCTATTGTCCTATTCGGAATTTATGATCAAAATGCAACTTCAAGAACAATCGATTTTATAACAAAAAACACAGTACAATATACAGTGTAAATACAAAATGAAAAACGTTAATAATTAACCGGCGTACATTAATTGAGTTAATAATTAAGTCAATTAATGTACACCGGAGGTATAGACTAAGTACGACTTAAAACCGTTTTTCTAAAATTAGTATAAACGACAAGCATTAATATAATGGTACCGTAAGCTTTCATAGCGTTAAGTACATTATCTTCCAAAGCAAAGTGGAGAAGACAGCTACCAATTTCGTTAATTTGGCATCTCCACGTCACTTAGTAAAAACAACGAAATAATTGGTCGCTGAATGGACGGCTGTTTACAGTCCTGTATTTAAACCAACACACTGCAAGTCCCAGAACGGAGTTTTGTGATTTCAATTAAACAAGAATCTTCGGCTATTATCAAGTGAAAACAAATTGGTTTTAATAGTAAAACCATTAACCATTAACCATTAACCATTTCTATAGAGAAATAGTTTATTTTGTAAAGTAAAAGTAAAGAATTCTTTTATATCTAATGTAAATGGAAAAAACGTTTAAATAACATGAAAAGATATATTTAACTTGCTTTGTACAGTTAAATATATATTTTTATGTTATTATCCGAAAATATAAAAAAAAAATTGAAAATTTATGTGCAGTTTCTTTCTCAAAATGCTGTTTTTAACGTTACATTGTATTATTGTGACGTAGTAGTATTGCGGAATACATTTTACCACGTTATTAAATCAAATGCGTCTTACCACATTGTCGTGACATTGTAGACATATTACGCGATTAATCTGAGCTCAGATCTGACAAAGTTATTTTGTGAGAGCCATCATGTATGGTTACATGATATTTAATCATGTCTAAAGTCCTGATCGAACGTCGTGTCAATTTGGGAGGGTTGAAAATTAAACCTTAATTTAAAATTTTTTTTATTCTAAACTAATGTGAAACCGTATTGCGATTCTGGCAGTGCCTGTCATCCAAAATTACTTAATTAAAGAATTGCTCTCAGTGGATACCAGAGGCGAAGAACGTATTATATTCTCAAAGGTAACCGGCTGATCCGGAGAAATTTCAACATAAATTTAGTGTATAGGAATTAACACCATAATATTGTATAGTCTCACCCACTCATTAGTGGGCAATATTGATTGTACCAAAAAGTATGAAAAAAAAACTATCGAAAACAAAAACGCTCCATTATTTTTACTTTTTTCAACAACAATCAACAGTATAACCATAGTATATGGAAGCGTGCACCCCCGCCGCGCGCTTTTTCTTAGGCAGAGCATAAAAATCTACAAGAACATACAAACATAATAATATAGCAGGCGAGTTCCTTATGAAAGAGTTCGTCCAGGGAAGTACTGCTACCTTACCTATTTCTGCCACCAAACAGTAAGGTGAGCATTACTGGCGTTTGGTTGTGAAGAGTACGGGTGCTGGCGAAAATACACGCATACGGGACTTGTCAACTTGTGTCTCAGGGACAGGCGCTGTGGCAGTGCCCCTCAGATCTTTGTGATTTAAAGATCTGAGTGGCACTGCAACTGATATGGACAGGCGGGTTGCTTATCACGGTTCGTTTCACCACTTGGTATCATAAACAAAAAACGAAGGTTAGTGTATATACACATTATATGAGGATTTATAAATTTCTTAGCGCATTGGCTCCGATTGGAATAGGTCTATAGATGATGTACGATTTAGTTCATAGCAGTGTTTTAGGTTTTCGCGTCACTGTGTCATTAAAATAGCGCACAAACAAATTGTCAATTATATGACTCTTCTCAGAAATATGATTTTGCCTTAACAAGCACAATAAGGATTGACGATCGCAATAAAATTTTTAGACAAGTAACCAACCCCTTTGTCCATCGCTAAAGCTTATTCCATCATCACTTCCATCAACTCCCAAGTAATAATTACATATAAATATATTTTAAAAGTGATTAAAATCTTGACTGCATGAAAAACTAAAAACAGAAAAACCACCTCTATAAATCATAAAGTGTTTTCTTGTCCAATATCTTAATAAATAAAATATAGTACCAAAATATAAAATTATAGAAAAATCATTTTTCTTATAATTATTAATACAAAGATCGAACACTCAGAAAAAAATCCTTTCGAATCAGGCCGGATTCGAACCGACGTCTTCTAGTTTACTGTGCCAGACGCTATACCAACTAAGCAACGGAACAAACCAGCGGACCTCACGAATTTTTCCATGTGCTTGCGTTGTGTCTTTGTATTTGGTTTTTCAACGACTTTTTAGGCGTAGCGCCATCTATGAGAAATCTATGAAAGATTTCTCACCCAGTTAGTACCTTTACAGCTACCAGTCCTGGCGAGAGATGTCGCTACTCGCTGTATGTTAAATTTTTAATAAATTGATATTCAATAATTTTTTGTTAAATTACTCCACTAGTTTGTTATCATTATTAAAAGAAAAAGTCCCTTCGATCCGGCCGGATTCGAACCGACGTCTTCTAGTTTACCGTGCCAGACGCTATACCAACTAAGCATCGTTGTATTAATAATTATAACAAACTAGTGGAGTAATTTTACAGAAAAATGAATACAAACTTGTAGTATCATTCGATAGGCCCTTCAATATCCCAGGACCAAATCTCACATTCGCTTTAAACAGATTAAGTGAAGCGGAAGAGGAAATGGCGCGAAACATTGTTTACGAGCTACCTTAATCTGCTTTCGACCGTCTTGTGATGCAGTGTTCTTGGATTGGATTGATTTTGGAATTAAAATATTGCATCGAATGCAGTGGTCGAAATGAGAGTGAACGATATACGTTGTACAAGTAGAGATAATTATTTAGTACGTTCAAAGTTAAATTTTATAATATTCATCATTACATTGATAGCTAAACACTTTGTTCAATCACAAACACACATACACTTCCAACTTTCCATAAAATATTGCCGCAAATGGCTACTTACACATTAGGCTCTTGCGCTTGGAATGAATTAGTACTAATAGGGTTAATAGTGCTGAGTCTCGATGTCCTGAAATAAAATATTTGTAATTATAGCATAATAACGAAACCGTGGGTTCACATGAACCCTACCATGTTGAAACGCGCAGCCGCCTTTGTGTGGCTAGAGCATAAGGGTGCTGGTGAAATTATAACCAAATGAGACTTATCAACTTATGTCACAGGGTGACGAGCGCGGCGGCAGTGCCCCTCAAACCTTTGCGATTTGAAGATCTGAGTGGCACTGTAACCATTATGGGCAGGCGTGTCGCTTACAACCACACAGAAAAACCACTTCTATAAATTATGAAGTGTTTTCTTGTTCAATGTCTTAATAAATAAAATATAGTACCAAAATATAAAATTATAGAAAAATCATTCTTCTTATAATTATTAATACAAAGATCGAACACTCAGAAAAAATTCCTTCGATCCGGCCGGGTTCGAAACGACGTCTTCTAGCTTACCGTGCAGACGCTATACCAACTAAGCAACGGAACGAACTAGCGGAACTCACGAATTTTTCTATGTGCTTGCGTCGTGTCTTTGTATGTGGTTTTTCAACGATTTTTTTAAACGTAGCGCCATCTATGAGAAATCTATGAAAGATTTCTCACCCAGTTAGTACCTTTACACCTACTAGTCCTGGCGAAAGATGTCACTATTCTCTGTATTTTAAATTTTTATTGAATTAATATTCAATTATGAGAGCGTGGGTTCATATGAACCCTGGCACGTTGAAACGCGCAGCTGCCTTTGTGTGGCTAAAGCATAAGCGCGAAGCTCTGAGCGGCACTGTAACCATTATGGGCAGGCGTGTCGCTTACAACCACGCACACGACTTGTTCGGACCGTCATTTTATATCATCAAGAAAAAATTTCAACATCACATACGTTGCTCTAACTCCAAAATAAGTAACTAAAACACTTGTGCCTTGGAAATCGGAACCCACGATGGTACCATAAACAGTACGTTCCTTTTTCTACATTTACCCGGCCGGAATTCGAACGCAGGAGAGATGATCGACACCATGAAAAACGGTAGGCAAGTGCAGCCACTCGACCTGCATAGAAAAGTTATACATGCGTATTTAAAATTTCTACCTTCCTTCCTACTCTTTCTTCATTCATTCATTCCTTCGTCGCGTGTAAAAAAAATTATAAAGTAGGATAATACCGCCGATAAAGAATTGATTTTTTCGTTAGCCATACTTGGAACGCGAAATTCTAAGAATTATCATAATTAAACATATTTATTTACGAATTATCAAAATTGGATGCCGATAAGAAATATTGTATCGTCCAACATAAACATAGTTTTGCGGAAAATGGCACCAAAAGATTTTTCCGTTATACAAGTGAATTTTAGAACAAACCATCAAAAACAACAAAACAAATCTCTAGATGCCATTTTGGCAAAATTATGATAATATTGGTTGATAAATTATTGCTTATCAGCATTAAATTGTGATAATTCGTAAAAAAAACGTTGAATTATGGTTTTCGCGATTGCTTCATATTGGGAATGAAACTATTTAAAAAATGTGCTTGGTACGCCCCTGGTAGTCTTTATCGTGAATTAATCCCTGCGGCCATACCTTAGAAATAGCCTACCCTTTTTTTCAATGGAGCTATTATTATAAATCGTAGGTATAACAAAAAGGTGCAATACTAATAATAACACACTAAGATATGAAAATGTACAGACACTAAACAAGTATTATAAAGTATGTAACAAAATATCGAATATCTATAACAAACATAACAACAAAGACATAGGAAATCAAGTTACAGAATAGAAATTGATAATATTTATTGTAATGAATATTACGATATTTTACTACCATGATATTTTTTTTTAAGTTACTTAACTAGTTTGTTATAATTAATAATAGAAAGATCGAACACAAGGAAAAATTTCTTCGATCCGACAGGACTCAAACTTGCGTCTGTGCCATACCAGGGCGATCGCTATACCAACAGAGCTACAGATCGAGTCAGCAGAATGTCTTACGAATTCTTCTATGCTTTTGTTATGAATTTTTTTTTGTTTTAATGGTTTTTTTGCCATAGCGCCATCAGTCAGAAATCTATGAAATCTAGCGCAATTGTTTGAGCGGTCGCCTTGATATTGGTATTTAATTATATGGATTTTTTCTTGTTGTTCGATAGAAATTGATATCTTTGGCGAGTTGTCCAATTAAGAACAGAAAACAACTTTAAACGAGTGGGCCTAAATTAATTAAACATCTATTTCTCCGGTAGCGATAGCATATTATATGTTAGAAAGAGTCTAAGAATAGTTGCACACGGCGATTAAAAGCTTTTGTTGAATTGATAACAATCATACCTTTTCTTAAGTGCGCTTGGAAATGTTTGTTTTTCTTTGAATAAAGAACGCAATGAGCCTGATTTTCGCTACACAACCAAATAAAAAACGAAATACCTCCAGCCCTAATCTGGGAAATCCCTATGAAAATCCACTTTTTGCCTCTAAGTTTTAAATTAAACAACATCAAAGTGACTAAAGAAAAATGCTACACAGCCAAGTCGTACTCGTTTTTGTTTCGTTGAAAAAAAAAATAAAGTCATTTATTTATGTACACTATGTTCGCTTTCCCGCTTTTTGGTGACTTCTTTTTTGAAACATGTATTTGTATCATTTCCTTGCAAATACGAGTATTAGAAAATAATACAAAAACTCATCAAGTCATCATACATGTCGATCAATTCCCGGTCTCTGTAATAAAACATTATTTGTTGTTAAGATTGTATCATTTACCGGGGCTAATCGCTCTCCTAATTGAGCGCATCAGGAGACCTCACGAATTTCTCTATGTGCTTGTTGCCGATATTTTTTTATTTAAACGGCTTTTAGCCGTCGCGCTATCTGTGAGAAAACTATGAAAGTTTTTTCTTCTCTCAGCCCCGGTCTGGCAGACAGGTGCTTGTTCCAATCTAGCCGGATCGAAGGAGTTTTTCTGTGTCTTTTCGAACTTTGTTTCAATAGTACCACCAAACTGCTGGAGTATTTTCACGAAAAAATGTGAATATCATGGTTACAAAAACATGACATTCAATAAAATAAACATTGCAATTGCATTATTTATTTAAAAAAAATATATATTATTACATTCTTGTAAAACTGAGATAATTTATTTATTTTATTTTTAAGGGTACAAACAGCTTGTATCATAATGTAATAGAAATTATATTAAATAATTGTAAGCGAAAACAATTCCCTACTTACAAAAATACATTAGCAAAATACAGCATTGACAACATTAAACAACTAAACGACATTGTACACACACACATGACACACGATAAAAGCAATTTAACATTACGCAAATTAGATTACTTTAGTAATAAAAAAATGAATTAGATAATAAATAATAAAAATTAAGAAGGCTTAACGTACGCACAGTTTGTGTTAAACAAATCAAAATCGTAAAAAACAGAAACTTTGTTAAAATTATTGCTCGCACGCCATATAAACGAATTCCGTTTATAATTCTGTAAAGCGACAGGTAAATGAGTTAGTGAGTCGTTACGTAAATGCTTAGCTGGAACCCTTAAGTGAATCTTAGACAGAAGCTCGGGGCAATCGACGATATTAGTGGTAATTTTTATGAGATACTTTATGTCTGCTATTTTACGCCGCAATTCAAGGGGAAGTCTATGGTGTCTTTTGCAGAGATATGGTTTGAAGAGCGGTAAGGCGGACTAATTTTAAAACATAAGTAAGGAATAAATTTTTGCTCAATTCTTTCAATACGCGAAATGTAGATGTTATACATTGGGTTCCTGCTCTGAGAGGCATACTCCAAGTTGACACGCACAAGGGCACAGTGTAAGATTGTTAGTGTTTTGGCATCTTGAAAGTCAACCGAACTACGCATCATGAATCCAATGCCTTATTGGCTATAGTAATTATGGCATCAACATGGATGTCAAAGAGCAACTTGGAATCGTGAATAACGCCGAGATCCCTCACAGTAGACACTCTTTGCAGCCTCTCTCCCTTCAGCAAATAGTTGAAGTGAACATATGTATATAAACACCAAATGGTTACTTAATTATCCATGCGCAGAAATATTGATGAACAACTTTGCTCAGTATTTTTTAGCAATAGATACGATAAAATTATAAAAGTGAATCAGCAAAAATATTAAATAAACGAGAAAGTTGAGAATTTTGCGCGTCACTCAGCGTTTTACGTATTCTAGGCAAATTTGGAAATATACCTTAATAATTTATTGTAACATTCCTCAAACTGATAATAAAATAAATTATGTGTATAAAGTTAATTAATTTACATTATTCCGAAGGTTTTATGCCACCTTATCCATTTCTGTCACCAAGCAGTAATGTGAGTATTACGACGTTCCGTTTTGAAAGGTGCTGGTGAAATTACAGGCACCATGTACTTGTCACCTCAGAACGGGAGCTGAGGCAGTACCCTTCAAATAGTTGCGATTTAAAGCTCTGAGTGGCACTGCAACTGCTATGGACAGGCGTGTCGCTTACCATTACGCGCGTGTTGGTGCACTCCAAAATAAACTAAATAAATTAGTTAATTCTTTATAAAAACAAGACTTTTAGAAATGCTGATATTATGCGTCGTAAGAGGATTATAATTATGAAAAGTGTCCGAAATTTTAAGTCTGAAAAGGTTTATAAAGTGTGTCTGATATTCTGGTAGCCCAGTTCACGTCTGGTACTGAATTTGGAAGTTCATTTACAGAGCGTTAATTAAACGAATACAGTTTTACGCTCTTGTGTAGAAAGCACATACAGGCACTTGAGTCTTATCAACTTATGTCTCAGGGTGACAGACGCAGCAGCAGTGCCCCTTATATCTTTTAAAGCTCTGAGTGACATTGTATCCACTTTGGACAGTCATGGCGATTGACACTGGGCGCAAGCATCGAGTCTGGCGCTTGTTCGTCCCTTTACCTTGGTATCTTAAAAAAAGGCTGATTTGGAAAAAAAAGAAGTCTAAAATTAAGCCATCGAAAATCCAATTTTATTCATCACCATTTTGTAAAGTTTAAAATGTTTTGATATCTATATTTAATTCATCACTTTTGTCCTTTTTAAATATTTTGCCCGCGGTTCACGATAATGGCGCAAGTTTTTCTTTCCAACTTATCAACTCATCTTTGCTCAGTTAACTGCAGAAGTTCTGAGGTTCGACCACTTACCTTGAATTTGAAAGATACCTTATTGACCGACTTAGCTTTACTATTATTTCCCATTCAGGGTATATTTTTAGCGGTGGTATTTGTGGCTATAGTTGCAATTGTGTCACGTATGTTATTAATTTTTTTGCGGAGTGAGAGTGGGAAAATCAACGGCATGTAAAAATAATCAATATAAGCGCAGTACGATTTAACCTTTACTAGATTCGTGGAATAGCAAATTGTTTTCTTTCAGTATTGTGTAAAAACATTGAATAGACGGATCGAAAGAGCATGAAAACTTGGTCAAAGTAATTTAGTTATCTATTTAGATAAAAATATTAGCGTTTTAGTGAAGAAAAACTTTTATATTTTTCTCACAGATGGTGCTACGCTAAATAATCCGTTAAAACCAAAAACAAACATCTGTAATAAACGCATAGTTTAACTGCCTCCGTGACCGAACGGTTACCATGCTTTTCTGTCACACAGAGGGAGAAATATTTGTATGGCATATAAATTGATTTCTCTCGTGAGTTTGGATGTAATTTGTGGTTCTCTATGTGTGTCCAAGGCATATAATATGTGACGGACACTGATTAGTATACGGTGTGGAAACAAGAGAGAGAAAAAAACATAAACTTACCTCGAAATTTTACAAGAAATCCGCTGTATTCAATAGGTACATTACGTACACCAATGTTTTTTTTATATTAACTGAACTAAATAGAACACGCATAGTATACGATATACTTTTTTAAATGCCTTTAATTTCGTTTGTAAAAAAGCAAATTCTGAAATAAAGCGGCTCGACCCGCGCAATAATTGCAATGGCGGTAAAAACTTAGAATAAAATACCAGAACATATAAAAACCGTAAACAATATAGGAAAATTATGTACTAAAAGAATTCTTATTGCTAAAAGGCTTCTATTCGATGCAAGAACTCTTGCAACGAATAGAATTTTGTTTTTTTAATTTAAAATAAAAGTATTTAAAATAAAAGTTTTTAAAATAAAATGGTTTGATATATTTAATAATAAACAAAGGACAACAATAAATTAAGTAAAAATATGAATACATAAAATGTAATTAATAATCAACGTGTTAATGTAAATTGAATTAATTTCATTTCATTTCAGTGTTTAATTTTGTTTATTGAATTTAATATTACATTTTTATGTGAATAATTAAATAATTTAAATGTTTATTATGTACGTTTGAATTCAAGCTGAGGTAGTAGAGACTCTTAACACAGCCTTTAAACCCTTTGTTCCACCATGTATTGATATAATAGAAAAGTATCTGTGCGGGCAAACTTAGATTATTTGCCAGAAATTCCTCGTAATGACATTGCGAATACCCTTATAAACCTTTACCGTAAACTCTGAATAAAACAACACAGGCTCTTATTAACATACATTTTACTATGTCTAAGCTACCCTCTAATTTGAGGTAACGGGTAATGCCACTAAAATGAATATATTCATGAGTTAGTACAGTGCCTTCTCATATTGCTTGAGCTAGTAGGAAATTTCGCTAAACTAATACCGTACCACCTATGCAGTATTGGGAACTTGGTGTATCTCTGAAATAACTTACTCTAATACAGTATTAAAATATATAGTTTATTAATTAATATTAGATTAAGTATAAATCAATAATAATTATTACACTCCGTCACTTACGTTGTAATTATCTCAAAGTAGGTAACAAAAGCAGGATTTTTTTATAATATCAAGTGTCGGGACGAACAAGTCGTACGCCTGACAGTAAGCTACACGACTGGCCATAACAGTTGCAGTGCCACCTTGAACTTTAAATCACGAAGATCCGAGGAGCACTGCCACTGCGCCAGTCACCCTGAGACATAAATTGACAAGTCCCATGTGCCTGTAATTTCACCAGCACCTTTCAAAACCGGAACACGGTAATGCTGACATAACTGGTTGGCGGCAGAAATAGGTAAGGTGGCAGTACTTCCCTGGATGAACTCATTCACAAGGTCAGCTCTACTGGTACTTAAATCGGAAACAACGTCTGTGCCACGAACATGCCGAGACAAGTTAGTTTTTCTGCATTGACCCGGCCGGGAATTGAACCCGGGATCTCAGAGATAACGACACGGATATTGTTGTATAATAATAATGTGCCAAACAACCATATAGATTACCTGGCTCAAACTTGAGAATTCGCTATACTATGAGTTCGGAAGTAACAAAATTCAGTCCAGGGCTCTACAGAACACCTAGACCTGAACCAATTTAGAAGAGTTCATTTCTCAATTTGGTATTACTGGGATTCGGACTCGGGACATCCTCGTCCAGCGCCCACCATGGCGTAAATCTCTACGCCACCGAGGCCGTTAATTCTATGCAGTTCTCTCCGCAGTAATTTGAATTGCTAAAAAGTGCGTGAAATCGGATTCATCCCTTGATTTGCCACCCTTAGAAATGGAATATTTTCTTCAAATTTAAATGAAACCAATACTGAGGTACCCTTTTTCCAACAAACAAAGAATTATCAAAATCGGTTCACAAATTATTATAAAAAAGTTATCGCGGAACATACATACAAAAAAATATTAATACAAATACAACATATTTTTTTTTACATACAGTGGAATTGAGAATCTCATCTCATCAAGAAGATATACATGGTCAAGAAAATGTTAGAATCTTGACTTGGCACTTAAGATTTAAATTGAACTCTATTCTGCTTACGGTAAAAACAATCCAAACTGTCTCTTGACTATACATTTGGCACTGACCCAGAAATGTAATTTTCACAAAAATAATAACAGATATATTTTTGAATTCATTACGAGAAAAACACAAAGCTTTTACCTTATTATGTAAGTGAAGATATGTGAGTATGATTACGTGGCGGTACAACCAAGGGCTGTAAGTGTAAACGTATACTTAGAGGGTCTGTAACTGGTAGCCATTACAAGTGGCCCAGATGCAAAATTGAGCACAAAATGCTTAGATATAGGGTAGAATTTACCAAGTGCTACTGGTAAAACATTCGGTACCGATAACCGAAACAAGTACACAATAAATCCTACCGCATCTTGGATACACCAGTTCAAGTAAATTACTTGTGGTTTTATTGTTCTGCCGACAAACTACTAGCAAACTAGTTTCTATTTCTTCACGATAATATAGAGTACAAAATGTAGGTTCCAATACTTGTAAATAGAAAGATACAAACGCATAGTCAGCCAAGTCAATCTTGTTCGACACTTCCAATTTCACGGGCCGATAATCTTGCCACATTCGAAGACGGTAAGTACACGTACCCAAATTCATTCATTAGTTAACCGTTTAATTAACTACCTTTAGAACATCTTGACTAAGGGTGATATATTAGCAAATTGTGCAAAGCGCGCATTTTCGTAATTTTAATAAAAGATACCAGAGCAATGAAACTATATTTCGTTATTTTAATAGGAGTCGTGCCTTTCAACACAGTAAGTCCCGTTTCCTCGATATCACTGATTTCATACAACACTATTACAGTCTAAGTGTGTTCGAAAACTTCCTTAATAATAAAAACCGTGGTAGCCTAAGCGCCCAAAAGTTTTCGCGCGTGGCGACCGCTCAGTTACCACGCTTTCACGTACATTAATGGCGACTCTGAATTCTATTTACTAGGCAACAACATTTAAATTCCTCTGAATAGACCAGAGATGCGTCGCGTCGATGAAAGACAAACCAGTCTCGCCCGCGCTCCCGGGATGCTCATTTAAGTAATAACTACATAGATATAGCGTACTGTGCCATGATGTTAGATGCACGGGATCGCTGCGCAGTGGCAACGCGATGAAATTTGTGTCGAATAAATGCGCCCTAATGGTTGACTTACGGTCTCTGAAGCAGACGCTGGTTTGAATCCGCGTTTCCTCTGAGTTTCTTGGAATTTAATTTGAAATTTACCCTTGAGCTTTTTGGTGAAACAAAACACTGTACGTCGAAGAAAATTCACAACTGCCCGGTTCAAGGTTCCCACGGAAAACGTGTGAAGTCCCAAATCCTCGCTTGTGAGGAGACCCGTGCCCAGCAGTGAAAGTATACATGGGTTGATGATGTTAATAATGATGCGCCAGACAATCACACCAATTAGGTGGTCTTTAACTATCAAATTCCCTGTACTATGAGTACCAGAGCAACGTAAACTTCGGGAGTATTACCCGGAACACCCATTAGAAAAAATCGTTTCCCAAATTGATTCTACCGTGAATCGAACCTGGGACCTTTTCGTCCAGTGCCCTACTCTAACTGCTAGACCATCAAAAATATTTCAATAAAAGGTTAATGCTCTACGATATTGTCTTTTTGTCTTACAGATTTTTTTTATATTCTAATGTAAGTGTGCATTTGACCTCCATCTCACCTGATGGAAAGTGACGATGAGGTCGACGATGGAGCATGCACACCTAGATAATGCCTATTCACTCTCGCCTTGAAAAGGTCCAAGTTATAACAAGTTAGAGAACAAGTCTGCAGGCAGGGAATTCCACTCCATAGCCGTTCGCCATATAAATGTGGAAGCGTAAAGCTTCGTGCAAATTTTTGGAATATCCACAACATAGGGGTGGAAGCCTAGCCTACGCCTAGTCCCCCGATGAATTCAAATTCAAATTCAAATTCAAAATAATCTTTATTTCATAGGTAAGCATTATTACACTTGAAATCGTCACAATGGTTAAACTCTACCGCTCATTCGTAAGGCAGATTCCCCTGAGAAGAATGAGCAAGAAACTCTAGGGGTTGCTCTTTGTAAATAACATTTACAATATTTTTTTATTTGAAACATCAGATTGAGACTACCTCCATGAGCTAAACGGGTTACCACCACGGATTTTTGTCATCCAAGTACGCAGAAGTTGTATAATAACCTTTAGTATAAAGTTTTTGTTTCACTATAGTTTTAAACCTCGTGAAAGGCAAATTTTGTATATCAACCGGAATCTTGTTATAGAAGCGTATACATTGCCCCTTAAATGATTGTTTGACTTTGTGAAGACGACTATCAAGAAAAGCTAGTTTATTTTTATTCCTCGTATTAATGTTATGTCTGTCACTATTTTTCATAAAGAAATTACTATTCCTTTTAACATAAATTATATTTTCATAAATGTATTGTGAGGCTAGTGTAAGAATGTTAATTTCCTTAAACTTATCTCTCAAAGATACTTTGGGGCCCAGATTGTAAATTGCCCTAACTGCACGTTTCTGCAGGACAAAGATTCTATTGATATCGGCGGCATTACCCCAAAGCAAAATGCCGTATGTCATTAGACTGTGAAAGTAGCTGAAGTAAACCAATCTAGCGGTTTCGACGTCTGAAAGTTTCCTTATTTTTTTAATCGCGTACACTGCAGAGCTGAGCCGTTTTGACAACTTACTTATATGGGGACCCCATTGCAATTTAGCATCTAACGTTATACCTAGAAATACAACTGTATCCACAAGATTCAATTTTTCGTTTCTAACTACAATGTTTGTAACCGTCTCTCTAACATTGGGTAATGTAAATTTCACACAATTTGTTTTTTTCTCATTAAGAAGTAGGTTATTAACAGCAAACCAATCAACTACTTTAGATATAGCATTGTTCACATCGTCATAGGAACATTGGTGCCTTTTAACTTTAAATAATAAGGAAGTATCATCAGCAAACAATACTATCTCATGTTTTATACCCTCCATAAGGCTAGGTAAATCATTAATATAAACTAAAAACAAAAATGGGCCTAGAATTGAACCTTGAGGGACACCCACGCTAATTACAGACCCTGACGATCTCGTACCGTTAACATCGACCCTCTGTACCCTACCACGCAAATACTATTTAAGAAGGTCGAGATCACGTCCCGCCACACCATAATGGCGAAGTTTCCTGACCAGTGTATCATGGTGCACACAATCAAAAGCCTTGGAAAGGTCACAGAATACACCAATAGCATCATGTGAGACTTCCCATGCATCAAATATATGATTAATCAACTCTACACCAGCGTCGGTTGTAGAGCGACCCCGAGTGAAACCAAATTGTTTAGGAGACATTAAATTATTACTATAAAAATGTGCACACATCTGATTTAGAATAATTTTTTCAAATATTTTACTGAGAGTTGATAGTATTGATATAGGTCTGAAATTGGTGGGGTCAGAAATACTACCAGATTTGAAAAGTGGAATAACTTTACTTTGCTTCATGAGGTCAGGAAAGACACCATCATCAACACATTTATTAAAGACACAGGCTAGGTAAGGCGCAATACAATCAACTATAGAACTAATTACTCTGACTGAAAGACCATCAAGATCAGCAGTATTTTTTATATTTATAGACTTAAAGGCTTTAACAATATCGTTTGGAAATACATGACGGAACCTTAAATTAGTGATACTAACTGCATTATTTTCTTTTAGTAAGGATTCAGCGGCCGTGGGAGATGAATTTAACGAATTAGTAGTCAAAATTGGAATGTCGGTAAAAAAAATTTTCAAATATTTTAGCAACTTCTGCGTCTGTGTTTACAATTTTGTCATTAAATCTTAGTTGAAAATCTAAGTTACGAGGTTTGACCCTTCCAGTTTCGCTATTTATAATATTCCAAGTCGTTTTTACTACATTCGCGCTGCTTTTTATTTTATTATTAATAAACATTGCTTTGGCTGCCACACAAACACGTTTAAACATTTTCGAATATTTCCTAACAAAATCATTAAAACTGTTACTAGTGTTATAAGTTCTTTCATCGTAAAGATCATATAGCCTTTGTCTACTTTTGTGAATTCCCACAGTCGCCCATTCACTAAATTTCAATGAATTATTAATAGTTATGATTTTGGACTTAAAAACATTATCACGTTCACTTTTCACTATGTTGAAAACTGAATTATACAATTTATTGGGATCGTTAACGTACGGAATGTCAGTTAGTTTAAGCATTACGTTATTTCTATAAGCTTTAAGTCGACCATTATTTATCGGAACACATGTGATATCCTTTTTCGGCATTTTGTCAACAGTTATATTAAAAGTGGCCAATTGACCGCAGTGATCTGAAGTTAATTTATTTATAATAGATTTATTACTAGGTACGGCGTTGGTATAAATGTTGTCTAAACAGGTGGCAGTAGTAGAAGTTATTCTAGTAGGCACCAAAAAAAGATTCACAAGGTTATAACATTGGAAAAATGATATGAGCCTACTGCTAGCACTGGAATCTTCTAATAAGTTAACATTGAAGTCACCACAAACAGCAATATATTTATTTATATTATTTAATTTGGCTAAAACTTCATCTAATCTTTTTTCAAATAGTTCGTAAGATGAATGAGGGGGTCTGTACACGCTTAATATAACAAGCCGTTCAAGCTCTATGCAGGATATCTCTATAGTCCGCTCAATAGATAGGCTCACAATATCTGTACGTTCTTTAAATTTTAAATTATTTTTAATAAGAATTAAAGAGCCGCCATGAATAGCTTTTTCTCTGCTGAACGAACTAGCCACCTGGTGATTGTTGAAGCTAAACATGAACTGATGTTGTGATAGAAAGTGGTGTTCAGTAATACAAAGAATATCAATATTGTTACAGTTAATAAATAATTCTATTTCTAGCTCTTTGCCTTTCATGCCTTGAATATTTTGGTGCACCAGGTTTAATATAAAATTTATTTTATTTCTGTGTGTTTTAGGTTGGTTTCTTACTATCAATGTGTTGCAAGAGTATCTCTCCGTTGTCTTATTAATTAATTTAAATAATTAGAAATTGAATTAATTTCAACAGAATTATTATTGTCAGTAAACTGACCTATGTCAACGGACTGCTCAATAGAAGCAGCCGGTCTGGTAGCCAATGATTTGGCTGAATTATTAATATAATATGATAGCATCTCTGCTATCTGTCTCCTAAAATAACTAGTAAGATAATACCTATCTTTAGTCAAATAAAAATATTTACTAATAAAATTATTAGTATCCATAAAATGAAATTTACTATAATGAAATGTCAAGCTGTGTAATGTCCTATTTAAGTTATGCCTCAAATTATTTTCACTTGTTGTGAGGCAATTGCTGAAGGGAAAAGCTAACAAAATAATTTCTTTTATATTAATTAAATTATTTAATTGTGAAAAATATTGTATTAAATCTTTTTTGTTACATTTTCCTCTTCTGCCAATTAAAATTATTAATGAAGTGTCTTTGTCAAACTTAGTTGACAAAATACTATCTAATATTTTACAGTATGTTGCACCTGGCATGCAAATATTTGTTAATTTTAATCCTAGGTGGTTAAGTTGCAAACCTATATTTTTACCCATTTCATCACTATACATAACTATATTATTTTGAATTTCATGATGATGATGGAAAGGGGAAGGCGGAATTAAATCGTGTAATTCCATCGCACACTCTTCGTGATATATCCTGTAAAATACCGATAAGCAGGCAACTTTACGGCGGAGTTCAAGGCTCTGCAGCTTTGCCACTACTGATTCCGAGTCCTATAAGCAAGCCTCTTGACACGCTTGTCAATTGAATCCAAGGTGGCCAGTTGATACGTAGCAGAGCCTTCCCAAAGGTGGCAACAGTACTCCACACACGACCGGACTTGTGCTTGATACAGCTGAAGCAATTGTCCCAGAGTGAAATAACGCCTCACCCTGGAAAGGATGTCAAACTTCGTGACTGCATTTTTGGCCATGGATTCAATGTATCTGCCGAAGTTCAGATTGGACGACAGGTGTCATCAGGATCGGAGTCAGCTCAAAGGGACTCCGTTTAGTGGAGAATAAGACACGTCAGCGTTTTGATAGAGTTAAATTTGACAAGATTGGCATCGTCCCAATCGGAGACTGCCTTGAGCGTCAAATCTAAACGGCTAACCATGGACTCTCAACAAGACTCGATTTCCTCTCCACTGACCTTTGCATTGGTCAAGTACCTATCTACGACTGTGATGTCATCAGCAGACGCAAAGGTACCTGGAACTAACATATCATTGATATGCAGCAGAAAGAGAGTTGCGGGTACGGAACCCTGAGGAACTCTCTCTATCTATCTATCGCCATATAAAGCAAAAAAAAAGCAAGTGCTTCGCCTTGCTTTTCTATAGCCTCGCTCCATATGCGACAGGCATACACAAGAAGATCCCCGGTAGATCGCCCTCGTCGGAACCCATACTGGCGATCGCTGAGCAGATCATTGTCTTCAAGGTATGACAGGAGACGGTTGTTGAGTACACGTTCCATAGTCTTGTAGAGTATGGAAGTGACTGAGATAGGTCAATAGTTGACAGGGTCTGCTCTTCTTCCCTTTTTGGGCACAGGTCGCATGTTTGCAGGCTTCCACGACCTGGGAACTACACCAGTCTCAAGTGAGAGGCGAAGTAGGCGTGTGAGAACAGGAGACAACTCAGGCGCACAGTTTCGTAGGATTACCCCTGGAATTCCATCTGGCCCGCTAGATTTATTCACGTCAAGATTCCGCAGAGTTCTAAGTACCTCTTTGTGGCGTATGCGAACTGGCGCCATAGCGCAGCCAGCCCGAGGTGGTACGTTCCCTGCGGCATCCAGACGCGAACTCTCTGCAAAGAGTGAGGCAAAGAGATTCACTTTCTCTTCTGCAGTGTGGGCCAGCGTGCCATCCGGCCTCAGCAGAGGTGGCAAAGATGACAAAACTTACTTTGGACCGCTTTGGCCAGGGCCCAAAAGGATTTGCTACCTGCTGCATAAGAGGCAAGCTTGGCCCCTATGCGGCACACGTGACCGAACTTGGCCCTACGTAATACGCTTTTGCACTTCTTGGCGGCTATATTAAAAGCTTTCTTCAGATTCCGAATACTCGGAGCTTTGCGCAGTCGAGCATCTGCCCATGCTTGGTACGCGGTCTGCTTTTGTGCTTCAGCACGACTGCAGTGAGCGTTAAACCATGGACGAGCTTGGGGTTAATACACACATGTAGTGTGAGATATCCCACTTTTGACATAAATTCCTGAACTACTCGGAAATATACCTAGACGTGTCAGTTCATTACGTCAAAGCCTTAGATGATCAGAATTCCGGCTTACTTCCGTCAAAGAGTAAGTTTAGTTATGCAACGCTGAACCGACGCTAACCTCTCGGCCACGGCGTCTCCAGTCACGGCTCTCAATGAAAATTTCTATTTTTAATTAAAAGAGTTAATGGTACAAAATTCTGGCAGAAATATTTGTACTTAGACAAACTAATTATGTCCGTAACCTTGTGGGATAGATTACATCACATTCTTTACCTTATTGTAACAAAGGAAACCCTTATCAGCAAAGGCCAAGTACCTAAACTTCTAAGGTGTAATACATATAGAGTGGACAATAACTCCCTCTGTTTAAGCCCATGAAACCATGTAAAGCGTTATTTGTTTATATTGCACATGTACATTAAAAAGGTCTTACAATAAAATTTTGTATAGTACAGACCGAGTCAGAGTGTTGCTACAGGAGACTTAAAAACGGATTATTAAAATATTATACTTCATCAACGTGAGCTTTCCATAAGTTGTAACTTCATTTTTAAGCGATTTCAAAAAAGGATATGGGTATGTACGTTACGCGATAACTCCGGTATTTGTGAATCGATTTTCATGATTCTTTTTTGTTGGAAAGAAGGTATCTCCATAGTGGTCCCATTAAATTTTTAAGAAAATCATCCATCTCTAAGGGTGGCTATTCACGCAACATGATTCATTTTTATAAATAGCGGCTAAATTTTATTATAAGGGGCAATTACTTTAATGGTTGATTTTGCTATTGACCAATTCAAGGCGTTTTTCTCCCTCAATATATTTTGAGTAGTGAGAACCGATTTTTATTATCTCCTGTATCAAGTCCCGTATACTGACGAACTAAGGAATGAATTCCAAGTACTTTTGAGGTCGGTTTTTTAGTACTCTGAACTGAGATTATTCAGTTAAAAAATCATTTATAGAATAGTATACTTTTTGGATGAGACATGGTTTTAGTTTATTTTTAAATGTGTTGTTAGTGCTTTCTTTTTTTAAATATTGCAATTTTATTAAATAAATATTGAAATAGTTCTGTACAATGGACCGTTTCTGTATATCTCCAATTTAGGTTGAGGGTGGATCAGATCATATTGAAGATTATTTTACATAGGGCGCATTTAAAAATGGAACTCTTTGGCTGTAGAATATGTTTGTTTTATCTGACTGTCACTTGTTTTTACATTGTGGCGTCATTTTAGAAATTGGTTGTCTACATCACCATGGAGTTAACTCGTGAAAATTTTCGTAGTGTGATTGTCTATATATATATATATATATATTTAAGTGTAATTGAACAGTTTAGCGGAGCTTCGCTCGGCTTCAAGCTACTTTTGGCGATGAAGCACCATGCAAGACGACTATTTATAGCTGTTTGCAGAATTCAAACGTGGTTGTGTGAATCTCAGTGACGAATTTCGTGATGGTCGCCCATCCACTGCTGTGAACAACAAAAACATCGATGCTGTGCGCCGTATAAAAACAGACAGGCGTGTGACATACCATGAGATTCGGGCATCTTTAGCCGCTCACGCGATGCGCTCATCCTACCGGAAAATGGCGGCTATTTGGTTTCGCAAATTAGAAAAGGATTCAGTTTAAATACAAGTTTTTAAAAATAAAAATTATTATTCTGCATTGCTAAATAAATACCCTCCGTACTACAACAAAAACATCTCAAATAAAATGCAGTAATACACCGCAAATCCTGCACTTAAAAAGCACTAATGAAATTTTTGGTGTACTTGGGTAAATATGATAATATTCCGTTTGAGTGGTTCTAATGTTTACCATGAAATTACTCCTTAAAGTATAGTTTATAAACATTTATATTCAGGGTAAACTTAAAAAACGCAACTTACGGTATGTTTTCAATAAATAAACACCGACATCACCAGCCCAAACAATAACACACACGATTGTCGTGACGTATTTTTGAAGTTGTTTATTTTTTTTAAATGACAGACCCAGGCATTAAAAACTTTATGGTTTGCTAGAGTAGTTACCGAAATAGCAATTAGTATTAGTTCTTTTACCTGTTATAACTTCGATATCCGATAAATCGGTATAAAATCATCACCGGCACCTCTAGGTGTGGTATGCTACCAGAGACATGAATGACGTGACTACATGAATCGCGTGAGCGGTTAAGCATAGGCACACAAACATTTGGGTGTGAAAAAGCTGTGCTCAGTGGACCACACACAATTTGATTGAGCTCAAAAAACGGATCGCGTCACTTGGTGCAATTCCATGCTCACCAGATTCAACGACGGGGCGTTAAATGTGGTATGGGATATAATTACAGGTGACAAAATATGAATTTGTAGTTACGATCCCAAAGCAAAGCAACAATCGAGCGTATAGGTCTTTCGAGACGAGCCGAAACCAACCAAAGTGGCGCGCGTGCAAAGTTGCCTCTAAGCGGATGATTTCTCCTTTTTTAATCAAACTGGGCACGTGGCTACTGTTGCTTTGGAGAATCATTGTACTGTAAATAGTGATTGGTACATGACCATTTCTTTGCCGGAAGTTATTGATAAACTCCGTAAAAATAACCGTAAACGCCATATCATCTTGCACCACGATAATACCACTTCTCACATGGCCAAACAGACAAATGAATTATATATAAACAACTAATATGTAAAATAAAAAAAAATTATATGAATGTAACCAACGTTGACCTTATGAACCACCCCGCATACAGTCCCGACCTGGCACCTTGTGACTTTTATTTATTTCCAAAACTTAAGAACCAGTTACGCGGTAACTATTTTCATCACCTGAAGAGGCTGTCGAAGAGTATGAAAAATATGTATCAGAAATTGTCACAGAGGGAGGTATTACCCACGCTATGTGTATCACTTGAAGTCTAGTTAATAGACTTGGCTTATTTTCAGATCAGACAACTACGTTTTCTTTTATTCAGAAATTTTGTTTCGACTGTGTGGCGAAGGTTACAATGTCGGCGCAAAAAAACATTATTTACATACATAGATCAATTCCGAATTTCATAAATTAACATTGTAATTTACATCTTAAGGGATAACTTGACTCTAATTCAAGTGACTTAAAAATAACCCACATACATCGTTGTAAAGAATCTACGTTAGCGCCACTTTTCGATAAAAAAAAAATTATTGCTACATATATCAATGTGGCTTCTTCTAAATTTTTTACATCTACATCACGAACAACGATGCTATAGCTATTTCCGGTAAATGGATTCCACAACCTATAGAGGTCTTATTCAAAGGGACCAGGGCAAACAATGAATTTGGCAGGTCTTCAGATGTGGTAAAATCATGGACCGTGAAATGGGGTCAATAATTCGATTGACATCACAGAGGCGTTAGCGCTTACTATGCTGAATAAACATAGAGCTATGTAGTTTGTAAATGTTCGCGTTGTGATTTCTAGAAATCAAAAAGATGGACGGCTTGTGTAAAATATTATATAATAAATGCAGAGAAAGAACACCAAAGTGCCGAGTGGGTGATAGAGATAAACGTAAGAACTACTTCTTCTTATCGGTACGTGCTGCACCGACCCCAAATAATGGAATACCGGCTGAGAATAACGACAAACTGTACTGCGCCTAAACACTTAAAGTTTAGACCTAAACTCTTGTGATAAAAACCCAAAGACTTTGCAGGAACCGTTAATTACTTTTGACGTAGCGTTGACCGATTTCCAGGAAGAAAAAAGTGAACATGCTCCTAAAGATAAGGTTGCCTATTCCACAAAAAAATTATAAATGTCTTATTATTTTATGAATAAAGTATACTAAACACTTTGCTTTATTTAGTAGGTAATTACGTGGAAAATAATAGGGTTATAGGGTTGCAAAAGATCAAATATCGTCATCAATTCACTATCCATTATATTCCATTGTTGAGCGCGGATCGGATCTAAGGAGATGTTTTACGCCGTCATCAGCCAAACTGATGTTTTCCAAAGGTTGTTAACACTTTTCAACGTTTTGACAAAGTTTTTATAGCGATGTTTTTATTCACCGTTAGATAGAGGTATTGCTATTAAAGAGTCACAAAATGTACTTAACTGTAATTTTTAAATTGAAGTTATACATAGGATCAGATCAAATGTCTTTATTTCGTAAGTAATCAAATTACACTAGAAATCGTCACATAAAACCACTAGTCCCTAGCAAGTCAATTTCACCTGAGAAGAATGATTTTTTTGTAACATCACAAACATTCAATAGATGGAAGTACACCATGCGTTCGTATCATGTATGTAATCACTGATTTTTATTATAAGCTTTTCTAACTGTACTGTTACTGTTATGGACAAGCGTGTTGCTCACCATCAGGCGCACGACTTGTTCGCACCGTCACTGGATGTTACAAAAAAAAAATTGGTACATTTTTAACATCAGCTTTGAACATTTCTGATAAATTTTGTACAGTATGAACAGTTCATCTACGTTTTTTTACGTCACGTAAAACAATGGTTCACCCTATAAAGAATAATAAATAAAGAATAAACAAATAAATATTATACAACATTTGATCTGATGCCAAAGTATCTTGAATGAAGCAATGGTGCTTTGAAACAGAGACATGTTTTCCAAGAGCTGTGAACTGTCTTCGACATCCAGGTTTCATCACGATGTTTTCCTTTGCCGTTAGTGAGATGTACTGCTACTAAACATTTACAAATGTACGGAATTTAGAAGTTGAAGTAATAAGTATAGCCATACAAAGAGGGAACGCTGCCAGCATCTTGGGCACCTTGCCGCATGGACCCAATTTTATTCATATAATTCTAGTTTTACTTTCTAGTAATTAAGCTTTTATTGTACCTTACCTGTATACTTCAACTTATGGTCTAATTAACCCATTGACGCCCAAATACAAATTAGCGTTAAAAAAGCTAAACTTTTTTTAGTCTTAAAAAAAAGGAGGAGGTTTGCGATTGGAATGCATGTTTTTTTTAGATGTGTGTTACGCGATAACTCCGGCGGCATTTGTGAACCGATTTCGATAATTATTTTTTTGTTTGAAAGAGGGTACCTACGTAGTGGCCCCATTTAATTTTGAAGAAAATATTTCACCTCTAAAAGTGGCTGTTCACGCATGAAGACTCATTTTTACAAATGGCGCATACATTTTTATAAGGAGCAATTATTTTAATGGTTGATTTTGCTATGTTCCAATTGAAGGCGTTTATTTCTCTCAATAACTTGAAGCAGTGAGAACCGATTTTTATTGTCTCCTGTGTTAAGCCCCGTCTATAGTGGCGAATTAGGGGATGCATTTTCAAAGGGTTTGCGCCCTGACCGGCAAATACATGTAATTCCATAAACTTTTGAAGTTGGATTTTTTAGTATACTCTGTACTAAGATTATTCAATTAAAAGTTATTAATACCGAGAAAAAAGTAGGTATAGTAGTCATTATTGAGAGGCAATCGTAAGGTTGAAGTTCATCTTTTTGCCACTTTCGATAAGACTGCCTAAAGCCCAAAGTGTCAAGCCCAGTGTCCAATTGACTGTACAAGATTGATCACTACGGTATAGGTAAAAAGAAGAAAGATGATTCTTGACATTTAAAAAACCAAGCTATTTAGATATCCCTGACGTCATTGAACTTTTTGAACTCTGTTATGGATGCGAGATAGCTGAAACATGACTGTCATATTAAATATACAAATCACTCTCAAAATTGCTTCGAGCTCTTCGCAGTGACGGATTTAGCTTTGTGATAGATTGTAATTTCTGGAAAAAGATTTAATTTATCGATGGGTTCTTACGTGTGTGACAATGCGTAATAAAAAATAAATTAAATATAACTAAATAGTATCTCGTAGGAATCAGACAATTCAGTAGAGGTGATTTTTACTCGTAGCACAGTGGGAGAGTGGCTGCTTCTCAATTAACAGTCAGAAAGTCAGTTCGTGTTTCAAGTCTCTCGCTGACGAGAAATACGTCATAATGAAACCTGCTTGTCAAAGAAAACCACAGGGACTGGATCTGTAGCTCAGTTGGTAGAGTGGTGGCCCTAGTTTGGCATACAGACCTCCACAGTTCTGTCAGATCTAAGGAATTTTTGTTTGTGTTCGATCTTTGTACTCATAATTATAATTAATACTCATTTTCTATCGCCAAAACAGCGTAAGAGCTTATTAAACCTTTTGAAAATATTACGATTTTGCGATATCGACTACTAAGGGATATCGAAACTAGCGCTTGTGATAGGTTTGAAAAGCCTTACAAGTTGCCAAACTCTCACTCCTCAAAAAAAGAAAACTATTTTTAGTACTGCAATTAGCTCAATTTTACAAGTACAAACACCAACTTATACTTAACTTAAATAACTTAAGCAAATTTTAATGATTTGTGTGTGATATATACGTATGTACATACAAATGATGTGTGATTTGAGAGTGTAATGTTTGTATAATGTAGTATGTAGGTAAGCAAGTACATGTTACATTTTTCACACGCAGTTTACGAGAAAGGTAGAATAAGTTCTTAAGTGGAATAAATATATTACATAAATAAATACATTATCGAAATTAATTTCCCTGTGGGAGCGTACGTTCGTATCTTACCATCTGCGCCATATTAAGTTACACGTCAATGATAAACAGGAGTGTGTTGCGAACTGCTTTATTTTGAGATGTCGTGCAGAAAGTAGAACCTAAACATTTATTGATAAATGACACCTAAAAAACTTGTTTATGAACACAAAATAACGATATCTATTATATCTCTGTTTTTTTTTTCGATCAAGCGCTAACCAATATGGCGGACGTCGCAAAGGCGTTGATATATCCTTTCTTTTTAGAGATATTAACTAAAAATAATGGATAACTCACGTATTTAAGTCGAAGTTTTGCTCAACATGTTTCGAACCAATTCGTGGTCCTTAATCATGGGATTCCGCGGCGGTGAGTCGACGGAAACTGCGCAAAAAGCCCTGGCAGCCCGATCACTTAGTACGGCAGCGAGCCCAGGCGGCGTCGGCGAGAATCTACCCTCGCTCGTTTGCTTCATTTTTATTAAAGTCATATGCAGGATTGCACACTACACTAACAACGTAACTCTCTAAAGTCTCGTCTACACTAACCACTGACGTATTACCTAACACTATTTTCCAGCCGGGGGGTGCCGACCATATACTATATATTCTTTTTAGAGTCAGTTGAATTACAAAATGAGATAATGAAACCATATTTCATTACAATGTGGGTAGGTACTTGTGGTGGTTCTAAATTAAATGCAGTTTTATTACGATAAAATCGTCTCTTATTGAATTTAAAAATAAATTTAACAATTTAGTGCACCCGTCCTACTCTCATCGCTGTTTTTCTATTTCCCTTGCTCTTGCTATCCTTTTCTCTCATGCTCCGTTCCCTTTCACGCATCTCTCTTCCGTACTCACTATGTAAGGATATTTTAATTAAATATTTGTATTTAATTTAATAATGATGTAGAAGACAAGTTCACATAGAAATATTCGTAATAGTAACTGCATTCGAACATGAATAGCGTTTTCTCTGACTTTGCCGCTCTCACAACAATTGACATAACCGTTATGAGCGCGACAAGGTCAGAGAAAAGGCTATTTATTCATTTTCCTGAACAAAATTTTAAGGTAAATGTTAAATTTCATGATCTTCCTTTTATGTAAGATGCTTTATTAGTTAGAAGAAAACAATCCTTATATTTAAGGCTTTTGATCAGTATAGTAAAATTACAGATGTTTTTTTTTCACATTTGGCGGGTTCAATTTCCGGTTCAGACAAGCGATTATTTAAAAATCTTTGATTGCAGTTCGAATTGTTTTTAAAATCAAAATGAAGTCTTCTTTCAGTAAAATTTTCTTTCTACGGTATTTAAGATCCCTCCGTGTAGCTTAGCCATTGGACATCCTGTATAGGTACGCCAAATATGTAATTAACCATTTACTTTCAGTTATAAGCAAAATAACACGATCACGAGCCCACAACGTAATCTAGGGGCTCATTTACTGTCGCTGTCCTCAGTAAGCCGTATTTTCAGTTACTCTTAATCAAATCATATACAAGCATTGTCTTAAAAAGTGGTTCTAAGCCTGTAGAAACGTGCCTTGTTTGCCCTTGTAATTGATAATTCGACTCTGTTCCCGAGAAAGTTAGAAAATCCCGTTTCGCATTGACATAACCCCTGGGAATCGAGGTGGGAACCGTAAACATCTCAGCCGTTAAATTGGGAACGCGTGACTAGAAAATCTTGACGGAACTTCTTCTGTCAAGAAAACCCAATTTGACATTTCGCTTTTTTAGTTTCTCTATGTTGCTTACAGTTCGTTTGTGACGTGATTACAATTTCTTTAGTTAACTTAACAAACAGTAGTTTCTGTAAATATAATGAAAGAAATGTTACAAAAATTATCTGTTATTATATTAGTTGCTTTATGTAGATATATACGTTATTTATATGTATTCTATATACAATCTATGTAAGTACTTACAAACACACACGCACAGAGAGAGAGACTTATAGGCATCTATTTTTTTATGTCTATGGTCGGCTAAAGCACATTAGTCAAATTCATTTGTTACTACATACATTTGTAATTTTATTCTTAGTAGTCTTTTTCAAATTTATAATTCTTTTAACATCTTCCAACACTATAAACAATACAAAAAAATATATAATTATACTTAACAAATGAGGCACTTTTTTATTTTTTATTTTTTTTTATTAAGTTGGTATTATCGCGTATGTTGTTTCATGACCTCACTAAGCGCGTTGGCGCACTAAGTCCGATTCGTATTCATTCTAAATCTGAGACTATACGAATCTAGAAAACTCGGGCCCACTTCGGATGTCGCTTGTGCACTAAGTCCAATTCGAATCCGAGAAAATACGAATATTGCTTGTACACCTAGAGATAAAATGATCCATGTGACATTTCGGATTTGGAACAGGGGTCTACTCTCGATCTCCGTCCGACATCCGTCCGAAACAATTACTGCCAAATAAGCAATACTTGACCAAATGAAAAGACGCGTGATGCGAATGAAGCTTCATACTGGATACTTGTCTTTTAATTTTGTCAAATATTACTTATTTGACAGTAATTGTTTCGGACGGATGTCGGACGGAGATCGAGAGTAGTCCCCCTGATACGAAACGAATAACTGCAAATTAATGCTGGGAACATTGCGTTTTCCAGCAAATACTGAGTTGGTGACCCTTTTGTTTCCGCAGCTGGCACCACATAAAGTATCTTACTTATACTTAGTATCTTATATTTAATTAAAGTAATTACGTAATCTGTGGTGTAATTTAGTTTTCGTTTAGTTTGCTCCGTAATTGTTTATTTGTGTCTTAAGTATGAATGTTTTTTACTTATGTTTTTTGTATTTTAGTGTTTTATTTTTTTCAGTGTTGTTTATTTCTTTTTTTTTGTCTGAGCTGTTTCTTTTTATTTAATTTTTTGTTCTTATGTGGTGTCATATTTTATTGCGTGCAAATAAATGTATTTTGTTTTTAGTTGTAACAGAAAATATTACTTATGTAATCCGTGTATTTCGCACTCATGGCAAAATGGCAACTTTTCAGGAGAGAGGTTTAAATATTCTAGGAAGGAATATTAAGTAGGTTTTATGCTTAAGTATGAGAGTTCTAGATAGACGGTCATAATTAAAAAAAAATAAACAGAAATTAAAATAAATAGATTTCTGTGGTGAAAAACGAAAATTTAAACCTTATATTTTATGAGACAATATAACATACGTTGCTTCAATCCCAAAGTAATTAATTAAAGTACTTGTTATGATAATCGAAATAATAATAATAATAATAACGCACACACTCAACATAGCCCCGCTCTAGGGAAACCCTATGTCGCGGGTGCCATGGACTCACACATAGACAACAAATTACACCCAAACTCACGATATAAATAAATATAGGCCATACAAATATTTCTCCCGGCCCAGGAATCGAAACAATGACGTTACCACAAATACCCAGACCCGAGACAATATAGTAAAGTTAGTTTTCTACATTGACTCGACCGGGGACCGAGCCCGATATCTCAGAGATGCTGACACAATGAAAACCGGTGTGCAAGCCACTCTACCATAGAGGTCGTCAAACCTTGTAGACAGTTGCATTTTTGGTATAACTTTCGAAGCCAAATTGCAAAGGGAACCGCGAATAAATAAATTATCGAAACGGCTCTGCAGTGTAAGCGATTTAAAAAATACGAAAACTTACAGACGTCGATACCGCTAGATTGGTTTACTTCAGCTACCTACTTTCACAGTTTAACGAAATACGGTATTTTGCTTTGGGGCAATACCGCCGATATTAGCAGAATCTTTGTCCTGCAGAAATGTTCGATTAGGGCAATAATTTACAAACTGGGCACCAGAGTGTCCTTGAGTTTTTTGCTCATTCGTTACAGGGAAATCTGCCATACGAATGAGCAGTAGAGTTTAATCAATACAACGATTTCTTACCTATGAAATAAAGATTTTTGACTTTGAAGTTGACTTCATATCGACGTTTCAAAGGCAAAATGGGATAAGCGACACTTTTTTAGTTACATATACCGTTGGAATCAGCTAATGTTTCTGATTTCAACGGTATATGTAACTCAATATGACCCAAAAGTTTCGCTTATCCCATTTTGCCTTTCAAGCGTCGACATACATAATTTATTTCATGTAGTTTGTATTATTTTTATAATTTTCATGTAATTAAAGCACTTTTGACGTATGATCACATGTGGCTTTATTGTTTACGCCAAGGACGCGATTTATTGTTTCGATGAAAATAAATATAATTGTGGATACATTTCCGATCTAAGCCAAAATGTCTACTATCGTTTTTCTTCTCACAAATC
The DNA here is from genome assembly GCF_003589595.1 of Hyposmocoma kahamanoa. Taxonomy (NCBI): domain Eukaryota; kingdom Metazoa; phylum Arthropoda; class Insecta; order Lepidoptera; family Cosmopterigidae; genus Hyposmocoma; species Hyposmocoma kahamanoa. The sequence goes on from NW_020653780.1 coordinate 2,688,247, forward strand.
TTGAAAGTGCGTGTGACAGGCGTGTACTATCGCAGAGAAAATTTACGTAGTGAACCAAATTGACTGGCGACTATCATCTTGACAGCTTCCTATGGATTTCATCAAAAACGATTAACCAGGAATAAAAGAAAACGGTTACATGGTATTATTGACAAAATTTCCAAGATTCTAGATAGTTTAAAGATATGATTACGAACTCTCCAATATTACATTATGCAATATACAGGGTCATTTGTAAAATACTAACAACCTCGTAGAACTATGTCACTAACATTATAAACAACAACTTTTGTCCCATGAATTTTAATAATTCATCATATTTTACTTCCGTACAAAAATGAAAATATTTAAATAGATCAATCTAAATGGTGATACAAATGTCCGGTATGCAAAAAAATCACCCACCACAATTTTTTTTTTCATGAATAGTAGAACGCAGAAGGTGTTGCTGTACAATATACTACCAAATCCAAATCTAAAAAGTGTCAGATGGTATAACAAAACCTTAAAAGTTCACTTTTGGTAAATATTTTGTAAAAAATCATGGAACAAAAGTTGTTGTTTATGATATTAGTAATTCTACCCTCATAACGAAAAAAGGCACAACTATACGTACTTTATACAGCAGTTGTGCCTTTTTTCGTTATGAGGGCAGAATTAGTCCTGGCAGGTTGTTAGTATTTTACGAGTTAACCCAGTATACATTGAAAGAGTTTATTTTTAGTTTATAACACTTTTTGATCATTGTGTTAGGTACTCATAATTAAAACCAAATATGAGTTGCTAACAAATTAAGTACGGACAATTTTAGAGTCTTAAGTTGTATCAGAAGGACCAACTAAAAGTACAAATAAAAAATACCGGACATTGACATTCTTTTTCATTTTGTTAGAGAAGGAGCCAATGATACGTGAATGGTCTGAAAAGGTAACATTGAAGAAATTTTAATCACTAAGTAGCATTGTGACTTTTCACAGGCTGGGTTTGGAAACATGTTTACTTAAATTTGTACCTATTTCAATCTATTGATGTAGTTGTATAAAAGAACCAGAGTAACCGACATAGTCTAAAGAATTGGTAAATTTACTTGGCAGTGGGCGGGGCACATCTCTCGCAGAATACCACCCACAACGTGGACCGATGACCCGGAAGGTTGTGGGAATTCGCTGGTTGTAATAAGCACAAGACTACTGGTTGTGGCGATCATTAGGGGAGGCCTTTTTTATAATACTAAGTGACGGGACGAACAAGTGGTGGGCCTGTTGATAAGCGACACGCCTGTCTATAACCGTTGCAGTGCCACTCAGAGCTTTAAATCATAAAGACCTGGGGGACATTGCCACTGCGCCCGTCACCCTGAGACGTAACTTGGCAAGTCCCATGTGCCTGTAATTTCACTAGCACCTACGGGCTAAGGCCTTCAAAACCGGAACGCAGTAATGCTCACATTACGGCTTGGCGGCAGAAATAGGTACGGTGGCAGTATTTCCCAGTAGGGCTAATACGAAAGAGAGCGACATAAAGAGTGAGACACGATAATTCTCGCATAGAGATCTCGCGCTTTATGTCACTCTCGCGCAAGTCTCGCCCTATTGCTAGCCCTACAGGATGAACTCTTTCACACGGAACTCCAGTGCTGCTGCCCATGTCCAGCTGTGGACATCTTTCGGCTGAAATTATGATGATGTAGTTATAAAAGTATACGTACGATTTTTTTTAGCGATTTGTTATTTGTATATACACAGTGTTCTTTTTTATTGGGACAGTATAGGGAAAACTGAAGCCATAGAACAAAAAGCTAAGAAAAATTTTAATCAATTTTATTGATTTATATGGCCAACTCATGATTGACTAAAAAATTTACTATGCAAAAATTGCTTTCACAAAATAAGACTTAATGGTTCCTAATACAGTTTTCTTGTATCTTCTATGGTTTTGGATTTCCCCATACTGCCAAATTAAAAAAAGAAAACACTGTTTATAACGATAACAAAGGAAGTATGTTTTATTAAGACTCATCGAATTATTAGAAACTTAATTATTACATAATATTTTTTTATTCTTAACATAACGTTGACTCAGTCCAGCCATTTATAAAATCTAAATCAAAGGATCTTTCCGAAAATGTGCCGTACTCAAACACCGTAAACCTGTAATAAAAATGAAAAACTGACTGCTTTTAAAAATTTATCATTTAATCTCGTCTGCATACAAAGCAGCTCGGTACAGGTAAAAATGAGAAAATATTGCGGTAATAATGTCTAAAATTATCTGGCGTTCCATTACTTTTTTCGAGAAAAGCTGCATAATGCACGAAGACATCTGTTTCTTAAAAAAGTGTACAAGTATATTCTAAGTATAAGAACCATGTAAGACCCTCTTTGACAAATATTCGTCGATAAATGTTTGACGACCTCGGTAGACCAACGGTTTGCACTGTGGGCGATGGATGACGAAATCTGGATTCGATTCCCAGTAGGGCCAAATTAGGAAATTCATTTTTCTCAATTGTTCAGGTTTAGGTGTTCAGGGCAGTGCCCCAGAGTGAATTCCGTTGCTCTGGTACTCATAATACAGGGAATTCCCTACCTTCAGCCCATAGAACCCAATTGGAAATAATTTTTATTTGGGTTTTTAAATATTCAAACATTTTTTTAATAACATTTTTTTTATAATAAATTTTTAATGTTCAATGAGTTCGGACACATTATCGCTATTATTATATTGATTTTAGATTCTCTCCTCTTGCAGCCTTGAAGATTAATTTTGAATTTCTAAGTGAGAGAGGCGGTATTCCGCGGTATTATATATATAATTTATTTCTGAAATTTAATGTTTGAATATTAAAAAACTCTAATAAGAATTCGAAGAAAATCACGCGCGAATATACGACACCTTGAGAAACAAGTAACGAATATCAAGTCATCCATTAACTTCTTGGCTTATAGCTATTAGGTTACCTTAATTGGCTAAAATACCTATGGCGAATAATTAACCAAATGTACCTACCTACTACTGAAATGGAGCTGACAACAAAATCTCAAAACAAGCAATAAATATTAGTTGTTTTTTGTTACCAAGCGACGGGATGAACAAGTCGTGTACGCCTATTCGTATCAGTTGCAATGCCACTCAGGGCCGTATTCCAGAACTCTACTCAATACTCAAGTCAGAACTAGAGTATTGCAGTGAGCACTGAAAATCATACAGTCGTATTTCCAATGCTTGAAATCATACTCAAGTCTGCTCAAGTCCTGACTTGAGCATTGAGTAGAGCTATGGAATACGACCCTAAGAGCTTTAAATTGCAAAGATTTGAGGGACACTGCCACTGCACCCGTCCTCCTGCGCCATAAGGTTGACAAGTCCTCCGATAACGCACTGCGGTGCGATGCACGCTCGGCTTCGGACGTGCTCCACTACACAGTAAGAATTATAATAATTCGTGACACGCGCGGCAATTGCCGCTGCGTGTAATTGACTATGGGTTCTCAACAACTCATAGCCAATGAACTGCTGGCGTTCATCCAACACGCAATCGACACTACGGACGAGGTCAACATCATGCAGATCTGCAAGTCAAACTTCAAAGAAGAGATATGCAGTGGCAAGGCACTGCTTTTCGCACGCTCGGCAAGGCCGAGCAGATGCCACCTCGCCGGAGGGATGGAGGAGCGTAGAATCTCCAGGACATCATTGCGCTGTTTAAGGAGGCCGACCCAGACGACGTGCCTGTTTTCGTGGCGAAGGAGCTGCACAAGCTGCCCCCTGTCACGTTCGATCATGTCGACGTCACCAGACTACTGAAGGACATCACGTCCCTAAAAGCAAGCCTTGCTAAATTTCGGTGTTACGTGCCCAAGTTGTGTTACTTAGTAGTGCACCTTCTGTAAGTAGGTCACTCGAGGCGTGCATCGTGAATACTTGTCGCGGGGCGCAAAACGCATCTATCGCCAATTATGAGTCGGCTCATATGAATGTGTCACCGACCGCTGCCAATGTCGCCGCGCGCATTTCCCCGCGCCCCGTCACTCGTTTTTCCGACCCGGCAGATATGTCCCCCTTAAGCACGTTGACTGTTAGACGTGATTATGCTGTTACCGCTGCTACCCAACCCATTGCTCCACAACCACAACCCACCCAAGGAGCACACTTTATACGCCTTAAAACTATTATATCTATAAACAGTCTTAATATGGTATTGATTTAGATAATAGTTCTAAATCTATAAATGGTTTTAGAAAAAAGAAATTGTTCTTATAGATTTATTTCATTCAAGTCAAAATTTTAACACCTTCTTAATACCAAACAACTTAATTAAGTGTAATCTCTTATTCTCTTAGTCCTTATTTTAAGGTCATCTGTAAAACGACTGATAAGTTTTAGTAAAATTGTTCTATACACATCCAGTAAAGACTATTAATACTCTAAAAACTAGTTTTCTTAAGTTTATTCTATATATATTTAATTTATAGACATTCTGTAGTGTTTGTCCTTATTGACAAACACGTTATAGCCCGTCTACAGTAGATTTTATTTAAAAAAATACTACAATTAGGGTTTTTACTCTATTGGACGTTGTAAGAGTTCATGCAAAATGAATAAAGTAAAGAATATTAAAAGATCTGGTGGAGATGGTGAACCTTGGATATTAAGTCACATCATTCGATACAATCAGCGTTGCCAATGCCAATTGTTCAAAATCCCCAAAAATCATGGTTAAAATCCCCAAAATTGGAGAGAGCAAAGTTCATATTCCCAACAAATTCCCCACATCTCGAATTTTCATTATTTATTATAAATACATCGCTTAAAAATATAATAAAGAATTAAGAAACTCAAAATGTAATAAACTATTACGTTTGCTGTGAATGTAAACAGAATGTATAAAGTAAAACAAATTATAAAATTAGATGACCTTAAATCGTTTATTTATTTTAATAACATAATAATAACGTACACACTCAACATAGCCCCGCACTAGGGAAACACTGTGTCGTGGGTGCCATGGACACACACGTAGACAACCACAAATTACACCCAAACTCACGAGAGAAATAAATGAAGGCCACGCTATATATTTCTCCCGACCCGGGAATCGAACCGAGGACATATGCATGGCAGTCCGGCAAGATAACCGTTCGGCCATGAAGGCAGTTATATTAATTATAATATTAATTAGATTCTACATTAGTCGGTAATCAGTCTGAACTAAAAATCATTTTTCTTTGCCTTACAAAATTAAGTTAATTGATTATTTGTTGTGTATTTGGTGACACTATGTTAATGTCAGCAATAATCAATGAGTTTCAACCTATATTTAATATTTAAAGTTGACGAGTGGTAAGTTGTGATGTGTAAATACCAACTGCTCGGCTTTGTTTATCAATGGCTGATTTCGTTTTGCTTCATACCGGAGACCGGCCTAAGCCCGAGAAAGAATCGCGAACTCAACACGCACCGACTGGTAATTTTACAGTTCAGAACCAGTTAGTACTTCCACACCACAAGTTACCACTCGTCAACTTTAAATATTAAATATAGGTCGAAACTCATTGATTATTTCAAACATTAACATAGTGTCACCAAATGCACAACAAATAATCAATTTACTTAATTTTGTAAGGCAAAGAAAAATGTTTTTTTTTTTTTCAACAGCTGATTTCGTTTTGCTTCATACCGGGGACCGGCCTAAGCGAGAGAAAGAATTGCGAACTCAACACGCACCAAGTGGTAATTTTACAATTTAGAACTTGGTTCTTAATTGTAAAATTCGCTCTAATAATAATTATATTTAAGCAGATTGTTAATAATACGAGGGATGTGCGATGTTGAAAAACACGTCGATATAGTCCATCACAGTGTTTCTAACAATAACGATCAAACTAGCGGTGCATCAGCAATTGATAGATTAAACAAAATGATAAAATGTTAGAATCCCCACATTTTGCTCACGTAGCGCCAATCCCCACAAAATCCCCAATCTAGTTGAAACTCCCTACAATTTGTGGAATTCCCCACAAATTGGCAACGCTGGATACAATAGTCGTAATTCGCACTCGGGCCAGTCATGGCCGGCATTTGTTTGTTGACAAATAAATAAACATTGTGAAGCAATTCCGTGTTGTGTAATGATAAAAACAATTGAAATGAACGCGTAAACTACTGTACACATACAAGCTGCGCTGCGACGTTAGTCGTTAGTACGGAGTTATTACACTTGTTCTTATTCTACTAAGCCCTTACCCTTCAAAACCGGAACGCAGTACTGCTTAGCGATAGAGTAAATAGTTTTTTTTTTAAGTAAATAGTTTCCTTAGCATTAGCTATAGGGACCCTTCTCAATTCACAAAAAAAGTATTTTAATTCATAACTGTTCTAATACTCGACTAAAATTGAACTACTAATTAATATTATTACGACGATGTATTAAGTTGTTAATATTAATAGATATAATTAATACTGTTCATATTGTTTATGGAGATTATGTTAATGATGGAAGAAAGCTTTGTTAATATATATATAATATATTAATAAATATATACTTACCTGAATATAAATCTAAAGGCACGAGCTATAGGCATGTGTTCAAAACACGAATAAAAGTTTAAACATTAATAAATGTTCTGCACGTAGGTAGCAGTAAAGCTCCTTGTAAAAAAAGGGTTCGTCCAGAGAAGTACTGCCACTTTACCCATTTCTACCAAGCGGTAACGTGAGCATTACTGGTTTTGTAGGGTGCTGGTGAAATTACAGGCACATGGGATTTATAAACTTTACGTCTCAGGGTGATGGGAGTTGTGGCAGTGCTTCTCACGTCTTTGCGATTTAAAGTTCTGAGTGTTATTGCAACTACTACGTGTAAGAGTGTCGTTTACCACCAAGCACACCACTTGTTTATCCCGTAATCGTCACTTAGTATCGTAAGTAAAATTTAAGACTATGTTATTTTAAGGTACAGATCGAATAATATTTTTTAATTCTCAATTTTCAGGCATTTGCGAACCGTTTTTGGTTTGGTTTTTTTTTGTTAGAAGGTACCTCAGTATAGGTCCCATTAAAATTTGAAGAAAATGTTCCACAAATTAGGGAATAAATCAAGTTTATTGTGCCTTCATTTTGCGGAACATATACAATGTGTAGTAAATTTAATAGATGCTTAAATGAGATAAGAAAATACGTTTTATAAATAATGAAACTAATTACAGAAAAGATAGGAAAAAATAGAAACCTTTTGGCCTTTATATAACAGATAAACACTTCCACTGGAAGTTTCACGTCGATTCTGTATGCACAAAACTAAATAGATTTGTTTACGCAATGCGGCGGCAATAGTCGCAGTGGCATTGAGTGCCTATCATAGCCATGCAACGTTAATCCTAAATGTACTTTGCTGTTGTGGAGAAACTGCACCTAAGTTGATAATGCATTTAAAATTAAAAATGATATACACGATCTATTGTGCAGAGACCACTTCCGAAAGTCATTTAGACCTGTGTTCAAAAGGTTTAATATCTTCCCATTCACATGTACTTACATAAAGCAAATTGCCGCAGTTTTATAGGAGTACTTACGAGTAGATATTTTTTTTAAACGTGGAAACAATTAAACGTATCAACGCTGACTTCTATTTTGTAACATGTTACGTGCACTATATTGCCGATTATCGTGTGTAGAAAATAATATATTCTTCATGGCCATTGACTTTTAACTCATTGCCAGTGGTCCTTAGAGTATTGTCAGTAAATGCATTTATATATAACATGAATACAAGCCATTTAAAAGAAAACTAGGGCCCCGTAAAAAATTTTGAAGCTCAAAATTAACTCGTTGGCCAAGGAATCTTATTGACACGTCTATCATCTGTAATCTATCTTTGGTGTAATTTAAATAATAGGGGTTAAAGTATGAAATTGGCGATTTGTATTGAAAATCTAAATTGTTTATTTTTTAAATTTTTAACAAATTTATTTAATCAAAATAGTTGCCATTATTATATACATTGCTGCCATCTAATGGGAAGGTTATTAATGCCTTTGCGATAGAACTCCGACGATCTAGACTGCACAAACTGTGTGAAAGCATTTTGTACTGCCTCCTGGGAAGAAAACTTCTTGTCACGTAGATAATTGTCCAAATCACGAAAAAAATGGTAGTCCGTTGGA
>NW_020653780.1:2706411-2720469 GCF_003589595.1 Hyposmocoma kahamanoa
TATATATGTATATTTAGTTAAATAGATATCTCAAGATTGTTTACATTAGTTAAGTACCGAAACAAACGGACTATAGTGAATTTGTTCTTCTAATCAATTTTAAAAGGTGGATATCGAAACAAATCTACAATACCAGAAGCAGGAAAATGTTACATACTATTCTTCATTTTTTACTGTCTATCGCTCAAGATTCACATTGAACGTTGGCCCCATTCATCTTGATATTTACGAAACTCAACAAATTGAAATTCCCGGTAGTTGAATGTAGTAAACACACAGGAATGAAATGGTTGCCCAGAGGTAAATGATCTGTAAAAGGACAAACCACAAACTATATGCGTATAGATTTGGGAGGTGACAGCGTAATGTAAGAAAAAAATATTGTGACTGTCATTGCTTAGAAAATAGTTCAAGCCAGACCACATCCTACTTAAATAAATAGTCAAAACACCTGTACTACAATTATTAAAATATTAAATTAATAATAACCGGTATTCTGAATATGGAATCGAGAAGAATTTTGCATTTTTCTACATTGATGAACTCTGTTGTCAGATACAAAAGGCCGCCTTATCTATATTCAAAATTAAACTGGCATACTTATTCATATAATTCACGCAGTATAAAAAGTTTTTTATTGGTAACACCTTTTCATAAAACAAGAGCCTTTGAGGATAGTTTCCGGTATCAGGCATCTAAATGCTGGAACAATCTGCCTCCTCCACTCAGACAAAGGATCTCTAAACCAAAATTTAAAAAACATATAAAAAAAGTGTTAATAGAAAACCAGCGTATGCTCTGATGTTCCCAACTTATTAATGATATTTACATATATTTATAACTTTTATTTAAATATATATGTGTGTCGTAAATTTCTAGTGTGTACCATTTCCTCGGGACTCAGTCGACGCCGATACAGGAACGACTGAAAATCAGCGTCTGTTTCGACCGAGATAGACATATTGCTGAGTCGTATCCTTTTCCTCGCTTGAGCCACTACGCACACTTACCAATTTAAATTAATAAGTCACTTGTTGTTTTCTTTTTAGTTGTAATTTTAGATATAAGTGTGTGTAGTGTTTCAATACACTGAATAAACTTCTTTCTTTCTTTCTTTCTTTCTAATCGTCAATTCATGTAAAATGATTAAAGTGCTGTTATTGAAGTTCATAATTCTAATAATTATTACTTTACTCATGCTACTGATTTTAACTTCATGGTTGTCACGTATGCCGCTAGAGGCCGCGAGGTGCTCCTTTCGGAACTTAGATCACATTCTACTAATTAAATAGTTGTAATATTCGATTATAGTTATTTAATTATAGTCCATTATTAAATACTTATAATGTGTAACGATATATAAATACTGTAGTCCTACTTCGTAATTAGAAGCACTCGTACTGAAAATTATTTCATAGACATTTCTGTGTTGTCGTTACTATTTACACCGCTAAGTGTCACTGCTGTTGAATAATAATTTTGTGTTTGTTAAGATTTGGGCTGTCTTTGCATAGAAAAAGGAATCAAATTCCAAGTATTATAAGTATGTTTTCAAGCGCATTTCCCCAGAGTTTTAAAAATAGTTCGAAACACGTGTAACCGATTTCCATGTCAAGTAAGAAGCAAATATAGTAAATCAAACATTACCCTAATATTCTGAAAGAACCTTCAAATATTCCTTTAGACAAGTGCAGCGAAGCATCGGAAACTTTATTTACTTAGGCGCGGTGAACGATAAAACCAGGCATATATCTAGACAGACGCCGCAAGTACAGCAATTTGTATGAAATCCAAGTGTGCCACATTGTTTTGTACCCACTATGACGTCTCAAGAACTATTTAGTAAAGGAAACCTCCTTCCGCTCGCTCTAAGTCGATTGATTGAACGGAATACGCGTAAACCCTCATATTCCATTCGATTAATCGATTCTAAATAGAATTATTTTTGTTCAAGTATTTGTTGATTACAAGTAGTCGTAATATTAATGTAATAGAAAAATACTAAAATAAGATAGTTAAGTCCTTTATTTTACTTGTTTTTAAAAAATGTTGATTACTTAAAAAAAATTAAGCCCTTAATTTTTAATCGACTTCAAATATTAAAATTATTGTCCTTCCAATAAAATGACCCTATTATACAACATCTTTTTGTAATAGGAGATCGTATCGATTAACTTAAATAATGAAAACGCACGTAAATATATGAACTGCGACTGCGTTAATTAATTTTACTAGATGGTTTTCTGTTGGCAATTGATCAAATTGATGAATGGCAAGACAAATGAAAATGTTACTGCTGATAAAATATGGTAAAATCTTATTAATCAGAGGAGGTTTACTTAATGACGCCCTTGGGTGAAATTTTTGTGATTTGTTTATTATTTCTCGGATTTCTAACTCTGCTACTCTGCATATTTGGATAGCATCTTAGGTGGGATAAACTAGACCACCTTCTTCCACTAAAACAACGAACTCATACGTATGACCAACTCCAGATTCTTGTAAAGACAGCGCACTGTTCATTCTTAGCATTATATATTTTTTTGTATTACTCTTACTACATATCCGACGATGTATGTAATTATTTGCTCACTATATTCGGACATTCGAGGCGACGTGCTGCAAAAATTATCGAAATTACAGATACTACTGAGAATAGATACTACAAAACTGAAAAAAAAAAAACGAAACTTTACTAACGGTATAACAAAAAAGATATAGAATATTTTTATAATATTGCTAGGGTAATAATAATTTTCGTCCCTTTGTTTTCAAAATCGACCAGAATCGAGAACAGTGTTGCCTAACGTATACATCACTAAATGTTAAATTTAGGCAAAGAAATGTACAAGCGGCCGTATCACGAAACTGAATGCATTATACAAAAGTGCGTTCGTTCAATATTCATGGCGTATTAACAAAGGATCACAAATATATCGCACCAAGTAAAAGCCGCAATGTATTACAAATATGATGCACACACTCGGTTGCATATTTGTTTTCTCGAAATCCATACGATACCAAAATAATTGTTTTTAAAATAAATTAATTATGCATCTTCTGATTACAAAACACTTGCCTGTGGAAGGAAATGTCCCTGTTTACCCGTGTACCCACAGTTATGGTGCTTTTGCAGTATATTACACAGCACAATTACACATTTTTCGCGTTTTCAACTGGTGTTTATCTACGATAACGGTCGAGCGTGTTCTGAAGTGTAGCAGCGGGAAGTAAGTGAATTTCACGTACTTTGGTCACGCGAAGTACGTACACTTGCGGCGTCTATCTAGATATATGTCTGTGACGATAAAACATTCTTTACTACTCCCATAAGCTGTACCTTTCTGATGAAAAATTGCCCAATACTTATGTAAATCCGCACCTCAATAAATAAAAATGTTTTGTGATTGAGCAATAACAAACATTTTCAATGTTTTCAATATCTGCAAAAACGATTTCAAATTCGAGAGGGATTAAAACTGGATATATGGGAAGGATTTGGGTATGACTATATTAAATGAAAAAGTAATGGGACTTTTCGAACAAAAATGTGTAAAAGTTACCAGTAATTTTATATCGCACGTCATCAATGCAAAAATAGGAGAAGTATCTTTGTTGTTTCATCGATTGACAGCGCAGTGTTAAGCCGGGTACTCATTACCAAGGTGTAAGTAACAGTCACGTGACAGATACAGTAACGAGGTTCTATACTTCGTTTCAATCCATTTTGAACAAAAAGTAGACAAACAAGTTACGACTCGACCATAGACGATTTAGTGATGGCCAATTGTAACGCCAACTACAAATCGATTAATCAATTGAATGAATCGATTTGTTCAATAGAGTCATAGTTTTCCTTACATAGCCTATATAAGCATATTCGAAATTCCAATTTAAATCCTCCTTCAAATCCTTACACTTAGATACTCGTTCGATTGCGATTGAAATGTTCGATTTAATAATCGACTACTTCACTTTTATTGATTGAACCGAATGTGTTTTTTCGAACAGCACTATCCAACCACAGGCAAGTTACAGAAGTATAGATGAATAATAACCTCATTTTTGGACTACTATTTTTCAAATACGATTTTACGATGCTATTCAATTGAATATTGTTGGAAAAAATGATGATATATCAAGTCGAAATCTTCGAAATATACGTGAAAGCGTTACTTATTCGATTTATTGAGTAATTGCTTTAGAATTTAAACCAAACAGGTTTGTTTACTTTTTGTTCAAAATGGATTGGAACAGACATATATAGTGCACAGGTTCCCAAAATTTTTGGCTGACCGCAACTTAGGCAAGATAAAAAATTTCAACGCCCACCGCCACAAAAATAGAAAACACGCGCATAGGGGTATAAGTTTCCGGAACTGGCCACTTACATAAACAATATTTAATAATTTATCGTTTTGTTAGGTATTCGCGATTGTTAGAAGAAAAGGATTTAGAAGAATTTTGAAAATATCGTGGACGAGGAGAGTATCCAATGAAAGAGTATTGTATATGGTAAATAAGAAAAATTAGAGGTTTTGAATATCGTCAAAAAACGCACCCTACATTACTTTGATAAATACGACCTGCTCCGATTAATTACGCTAGGAAAAATGCAGTGAAAGCGACCACCTGGAAGAAGGCATACTTCGTGGCCTAAGAATCTCCGGGCATGATTCAAACTGAGCACAAGGTCCTTGTTCCGTGCAGTTGTGTCTAAAATACAAACAGCTCTAATGATCACTGACCTCCAATAGGAAATGGCACCTCAAGATGTACAAAAAGAATAAATACATTTTTTTCGATTCTATTTGTTTTTTCAAACAGCACTATTTAACAGGTTCTACAATCAACGCTGACTCGCAATCTACGAACATTCATTTTCATTTTCTAAATCCAAGTTGTAGTAACGTAATTCAACAACAGAACTTGATAGTAACATCAGCACAGAGTACTAAATAAGCCGACCTCAAAAGTACGTGAAATTACATATACTTGCCAAGTTTTATTGAAATCGGTTACCGGAAAGTGCGCAAACATCCCCCAGTTCGCTGCGAAACGGGATTTGGCACAGGAGATAATAAAAATCGGTTCTCACTACTCAAAGTATAATGAGAGAGAAAAACGCCTTGAATTGGAGAATAGCAAAATCAACCATTAAAATAATTGCACCTTAGAATAAAATTTAGGCGCCATTTATAAAAATGAATCTTCATGCCCCTTAGAGGTGGATCATTTTCTTCAAAATTAAATGGGACCACTATGGATACCTCCATAGCTCCAGGCTCAAATAACGGATAGCGTCACTTGGTGCAATGCCATGCTTACCAGGTTCAACGACGGGGCGTCAAATTTGGTATGGGACATAGTACAGATGACGAAATATGGATTTATAGTTACGATCCCAAAACAAAGCAGCAATCGAGCGTATGTGTTTTTCGAGACGAGCCGAAACCAACCAAAGTGGCGCGCGTTCAAAATGCCTCTAAGCGGATGATCACTTCATTTTTAGTAATACTGGACACGTGGCTACTGTTGCTTTGGAGAATCGTTGTACCGTGAATAGTGATTGGTACACGACCATTTGTTTGCCGGAAATTATTGACAAACTCCGTAAAAATAACCGTAAACGGCGTATTATCTTGCACCACGATAATGCCAGTTCTCACACAGCCAGACGGACAAATGAATTTTAGAAGATGAACAACGTTGATCTTATGAGCCATCCCGCGTACAGTCCCGACCTGGCACCTTGTAACTTTTATTTATTTCCGAAAATTAAGAACCAGTTACGCGGTCAACGATTTTCATCACCTGAAGAGGCTGAGAATGTTTCAGAGATTGTCATGGAGGAGTGGCATAAATGTTTTCAAAATTGGTTCATTCGTTTGAAAAAGTGCATTAAAGTTAACGGAGAATATTTTGAGAAACAATAAATTAATGTCTGACTATTTATTGTATTTTTTTCTTATTTATTCCGGAAACTTAGAGTGAGCCCCACGTAATATTTACATTAACTTCAAACAAATAATCACAAGGAAAAGCAATTATACATTAAGTGTTGTTTATACTTTTGTTTATTTTTGTTTATAATTTACAATTTGGGCCCCACAGTATCTTTGAGAGAGAAATTTAAATGAATTGTTAACCAAAAAATACAATAATTTGTCCCGAAAAGTACCATTTGGGGCTATTCAAGGCTAGAGTGAATAGGCATGTTTTAGGCATACACGTACCATCGTTGGTCACATCGTCGCTAAACATCAGCAGGTGAGAGATGTCAAAGCGTCTGTCTATTAATTATTGAAAAAAAAAAAAAAACATTTTTACACTAGTGTCACAATAGATTAAAATACACCTAAATAAACAAGTTGTTCTTCACAGGCGTCTTCACAAATTTATTTAAGGGGCAATGTATTCGCTTCTACAATAAGATTTCGGTTCATATTCAAAATTCGCCATTTAAGAGGTTTAAAACTATAGTGAAACAAAACTTACATTTTATTGTGTTATTTACAGCTTCTGGGTACTTGGATGACAGAAGTCTATCGCAGCGATTAGCTGTTTTAAGTCATCTTGATCTGATATTTGAAATAAATATAGACAATGAAGAATGTGTACAAAGTTTACTTACAAAGGCAACCCCTAAAGTTTCTTAATCTTTCATCTCAGTGGAATCTACCTGAAGAATGAGTAGTTAACCGCAAAAGTTAAATGTGGAATAAAGATCATTTGAGGTTGAATTTGATGTCGTTAACTGTCTAGTTGAAAAACAGCAAGCTCCTAAACATACATATTTATCTCACTATTTATATAATGTAGAATTTTCTTAGACAGAGTTTTTACACAAATTTTAATACGACCACCATCAGTGATCGTTCGTCGCGCGCCTAGTGTGGTCGTACGTTTGCAACCATTGTTTCCTTATTATAACAATACCAGTGATAGAGATGAACCATCACATTATCGACAACTTGTCGATAAGCTGCGTATAACGTAATGAACAAGTTCATTACAAGATCATCATCCACCAGCAGTTTGCACACCAAGAGACCAGCTGACGATGAAGCAATCGATTGGCGCACGCCTAATCGTCATGCTGTAATCAACAACCTAGACCTAACGAGACAGAATCAATTTGATAGTTTACCGGTTGATAAAGACGTATATACAGACTGCCAATTATTTAAAGAAGCGACCACCAAAGAAGATGGATCACATCCCACCTATAATTCTGCACGTGAATACAAATTAAACTCACGAAAAAATTAAGTTGATTGTTGATCGATTTTCCAATCGATTCTATTTGCAATACAGGAATGGTAGTAAAGTGACTATAAGTGTAGCAACGCTGCTGACGTGCATCAAACAATCAAACAAGGGCTTCGACAGGATGATGTCTATTTCATCACCTATACACGCAAAGATGAGAAAGCTCCTAAGGTACTTATCAAAGGCTTTCCAGCGTGTTTTGAAAAAGACCTACCCGCTGAACTTGATAAGCTTGGTTTTAAAGGTTGCATTGTAACAGTGTTGACATCTCTTAAGAGAGGTGACAGGCCCTGTCCGCTCTAATCTACAACGTAAGTTAAATGTATCTTTTTATGTTATTAACCTCAAAAGTTACAAAAAACCAAAAAATCCTTTACGCAGCCTTTTCTCAAAATGCTGTTTTTTATATTACAGTGTTGTGGTTTGACACGGTAGCACTACCAATAAAAAAAGAATATAGCAAAGTTGACTCCTTAGCTCTAAGAGACTTAATACACTTAGCCGATGAAAACTTCGTATTAAGAGCACCTAGAATTCGCTTACAGAGCCATGCAATGCAAGTACGATGTAATCTAATCCGCTTGGAGTAAAGGTTTAGCCGCGGGAAGTGCATGGATATTTCTGTTGACTTTTCGTCGAGGAAGTACTACTCTTTTAAGAAATGCCGTATCAGTTTTAATTTTTATATTCCCAGGTCAGATAGTCCTTTCAAAGCTTTTGAAGTCTTGGGGTTGTCCGAACTCCAGATGATAGAGCTTATTTACTTAATATATAAACTATTTACTTACGTATGAAATATTTATTTTACTTTTTTATTATGGATTTTAAACATATTAGTGTATTATCATTTCTTTTGTTGTATTGTATTAGTTTGAAGATTTATAATAATGTGTTATTGAGTATGTTATACTCACTTTTTTATATATTTTTCTTGAAAGGAAAAAAGGAAAGGAAAGAAAAAAGGTTAGAAGAAATCCTCTAATGAGACAAACTCGCTTTTGTAAAGTCGATGTAACTAAGATACCTGAACCTCCAGTCGAACTTTTGGTTCTGAGAGCCTTGTTTTGCATTCAACAGAGAAATGTAAAGAAATTCCTGATTTTCGGTTGAAATTTGTATTTACTCGTATTACGTAATATAATTAAAAATCTAATTGGCTTGAAAAGTTTCTTAAAACGTCATTCACTAAAGATGCAATAAGGAAGTCAAACCAAAATTAATTTTACAGTTCACTGATTTTGGTGATTCTTTTTTTGTTATTACCTTATTTTTTGTTAATATTTAACCTCAGTTAAATAGTGGTCCCATTTAAATTTGAATAAAATATTCTATTTCTAAGGGTGGCATACTAGGGAATGAATACGGTTTCGCGCATTTTCCGGTAACCGATTTCAATAAAAACTTGGCAAATACATGTAATTTCACGAACTTTTAGTACTCTGTACTGAGATTGTCTTATTGTACTTTGCATAGAATAGATAGCAAAACTAAGCTATCTAGTGATAGTGTTGATAGTGCAGTAGTCTGCGTAATGGACTAAAGTATTCCGACGAAATTACGAAAAACCTCCCATAGCAAAGTAATAACTTTATTAAGGTATGTGGAATGATTAAGTATCAGAGATGTAACTAGCGCTAGTCAGCTTTCTCACTTTCGCGTTAAAATATGAGTTACAATTAATAGTCGTTTAGGAAGCTCGCGTGTTATCTCGTCGGAAATAGCCGTTTCACTGAACAGGCGACAGAGAAAACCACATTGCGGCAACATTATGATATTGTGTTGAACAAATCGTAACGCCACAAAGATATGCAACGGCATTTTTTTTGTACAGTAAGATTTGTCTTCCTGATTTCGAATTTCGAATCGAAATTCGATTGCGCCTCTTAACCCGTTCATGGACAGTACTTACATAGTTCCGTACACAAAAATGTAAATCAATTAATTTTGTCAGTACATTGTTGATACTTCTCTATGGAGAGCAATAGGTTTCAATTACACAGAAAGCACTTGAACAATGCGCTGCCTTATTAGCCCGTAGTTGGTTTTTGGAGATCCATAAAGCGAAACGAGCCACCTCGTAGCCATTGTACCCGTCATCCAGAGATATAAAGTTTACAAGTCCCACTGTCACCGGCATCCTTACCCTTCAAAACCGGAACGCAGTAATGTTCACATTACTGCTTGGTGGCAGACATTGGTACGATAGCAGAACTTCCCTGGACGAATTTTATCACAAGGAGCTCTACTGCTACTAAAGTATAATATATAATATATATATATAATATTAATATAATAATAACGCACACACTCAACATAGCCCCGCACTAGGGAAACCCTGTGTCGCGGGTGCCGTGGACACACATAGACAACCACAAATTACACCCAAACTCACGAGAGAAATAAATGTAAGCCATACAAACATTTCTCCCGGCCCGGGAATCGAACCTGGGACCTCTGCGTGGCAGTCCGGCGTGGTAACCGTTCGGCCACATAGGCAGTTAATATATATACCTACTAATTAATATAGTATACTATTGCTGGTACTAAAGTGTACACTGAAAAAAAACATATCAAGTGAATCTTCATGGAATCAATCATACTGCTTAACGGAATCAATTACACTCCACAATTGAATTAATCACAACATGGTTAGATTTATTAAGTAAAATTGTTGCTGCAATCATAGTGCTTGACAGGCTCAGATAGAAACAAGTTACTTGTTTATTTCCATCATATTTTTTTCAGTGCAATCTGCCACCTGAAGGTGCGAGGTGTATATGCCAAATTAATTGGTGGACCATCTTATTATATATCAACATGCAAAAACATAATGCCGTCTATTATAAAAACCACAAAAGGCTTGAAAATTTAATTATAAATGTCGTTTTAAAATTTCGTTTATCAATTAATCAATTAAATCATTTCATTAAACCATTATGTGTGTTATAATAACTTAATTACTCATTAGTTATGATAGAAGATATTATAACACGTAGATGAGTTGTCATTTCAGAGAAGTAAAATAAAAATTTTAAGTAAAATAAAAAATCCAAGTGAAAAATTCACTCTAATAACGACATAATGGATAACCTTTGTAAAAAAACTCTACTTAACTCTGACAAGGGTCGTGAATCACAAAAACTTTAGTTACCTCTAAGCTTTTTTAATTTTAAGTCTACTAAAAAAGCTGTGAAAGATACTTTGAGACATTTGTGCTATGTAATTCTTACCGATCTGCAAAGCGTAGAAACGCCTTATCCGTGTTGAATTGTAATGTAGTAGGATAGTAGGAAATTTAAACCGGTGTTTCCTCGTTTTTGCTACGTATTTACAAGATCTATGTGTGTTGTTTCTTATTCTTTTTAACCGGCTTTAAAAAAGGAGGAGGTTACAATTCGGCTGTATTTTTTTGTATGAATGTTACGCGATATCTTTGGCAAGTATAACTACTATGATATAAAATTTGTGAACCGACTTTGATAAGAGGTACATCAGTATTGGTCACATTTAAATTTGAACAAAAATATTCCACCTCTAACTAGGCAAACTAAGGGATATATGCGGTTTCGCGCATTGTCCGGTAACAGATTTCAATAGAACTTTGCGTATAGATGCAATTCCACGAACTTTTGAGGTCGGTTTTGTTTAGTACTCTGTACTGAGATTATGTAGTTTAAGGAATGCAAAATGCGCAAAAAATATTTTTATTTTTAGTTTTATTTCGTTTGTAGAAATCTAAAAAATATTAATCACGTAAAATCTACTTACAATAAGAGGCTTTCTGTATTTAAGGGGCTTTATTCTGCTATTAAAAATTCTACTCATAAGTAGAATTTTTCAATAGCAGGATAAATAAAATTAGAAATTATGGGTGGTGAAACAATGGGTGAAAATCTATACAAGTGCAAGTTGCTTTACTTCTCGTTTAAATACTCTGGGTCTTGGATCAAAAATGTCCAAATCGATGTTTTTATATATCTCGTTTTAAAGCCGACACATTCTTACAAGGTGGTTGTAAAAGGAAGTATTATTCCTGTATGTCCGCAAGTAAAAAATATTGTTGAGTGTTCGGCGGTTGCGCCTTCTAGAGAGAGAGCTACTTTATTTAAGAGGTAAGGAGAATCAATCTCACCATGAAGAACCTTGTGCAAGTATGTGAAGTCCTGTTTCTTACGGCAAACACGTAAAGAGGTCACTTTAAATTCGTCAAGTCTCTCACTATAGCCAACGAGTCTGTGGCCATAACCACATTTGTGACTAAGTATCCTAAGTGCTCTGAACGGTTTCTACACTATCAGAGTGGACTGAATAGCAGGGAGGGAGGGATATTAATGAATTTATACATTTAGAAAATAACATTAAGTGTTTAACAAGGGCAAGGATTACATAAAACATTAGTAAGAAAGAAAGGGAAAACGTAAGAAATAAAAAAGGACAAAAACAAAAAAAATTAAACAAATTATATCAAGTAGTAAGTCAAAATGCGTTTACTAATTTCCCGCCTAATTGTGTTTATATTTGAACAGATGAAAGTGTTTTCAGAATTATCCAGCAACAATGCGCGCACCAGAGACGTATTTTGTCTATAGTAAGTGCTTGCAAACAGCGTTTGCAAAGGTCACCATCTGTAACAGTTCAATAAATCTATGTATCGGTAGCAAACCGTATCAGCAAACTGATGTCATAGATTTCACGAAATCGCATCAGTAATAAATTACTCCTAATACACCTTTGCTCAAAATCGAATAAAAATGTTGTAGACCTGATAACGTGAAATTCTCTTATGGATTGCCTCTAACTAAGGTTTCTTCTTCGTACGTACGAAGGAGAAGTAACGTATTTTAATTTTGAGATTATTGAGTTTTGCCCAAGTCTCTCATTTCCGTATCTTTCATTATGTGTGTGCTATGCAATTTTTAACTAATACCTATTACTGATGTTTTACAACTGTATGTCTTATTGAAATGCATTTGGACATATTAAGTTCAAACCACATCATTTTCAATCTGCCCGAAAATCATCAACGTCGTTTGCTTACATAATATGATCAATCATCCATTAGCAAAAAGTAAGAATTTCGAGAGTTCGAATAAGGGACCAATAATAGAACCCTGTGGAACACCCGTATTTTTATGTAAATGATTTCAATACAATGTAGGTTTATTAAAATAATAATCACACCAAATTCTGATATAATTATTTTTATGATTAAAGTAATATAGTCAATTAAACACAAAATTTCTCTAAAAATAAACTCACTGAAAATGTTATCAAAGCATAAAGTTACGTTTAATTTTCGGATAATATCAGATCGAGCTCACTGGATGAAATATGCATGAAGACAATGTAATTTGTAACCAATATCGGTCCTATATCTGCTACATATTTATGTAACGTTCAAAGGGTGAGCGTAATGAGTTTTTTTAAGGATGATTTATTTTAATGGGCGTATAAACATAATTTTGAAAAAAATATGGAATAGCCAATGCTAAAAGATCGACACATGACAGTGTATTTTGACCTGCTAAAATTGTATTTTGTAGATCGATTGTCGTCGAAATTAAAACTGAACTAGTTCATTTTTCTTTTTATCTTGTTATGCACGAGGAAAAATTCCTACACTTTTAGTCAATACGCTTCTAAAATTATTGAAAAATTTTAATGTAATGAAATTAATGTTGACGGAATGCGCTGAGGAAATAAGGAGAGACGAACGTTAAAGCACGTTCGGGATTGATTTGCAACTAATTAGTATAGAAGCTGTGGTAGCCTGATGGTTTGCCCTACCGCCTACTATAGTTCCTTGGTAAATTTAGTGAACAAAGTCGCAACCGTAGCGTAATATGGCCACACCCACAAAATGACAAGTTTTCAGGAGAGTGGCTTAAAGATTCTATGAACGGAATTAATCGATAACTTTTTAATGCTATAATTTCTTTTAAGTAGTATTATTTTTATGACTTTCGTGTGACAAAAGGACTTTTGATGTATGATTACATGTGCCCATATTACACCAAGGGTACAAAATATTTAAGGTCATATTATATGAGTGATGGGAGGAACAAGTCGTAGTGGTAACGCCTGTATTACAGCATAACAGCTGCAGTGCCATTCAGAGCTTTAAATCACAAAGGTGTGCCTGTATTTCACCAGCAACCTCCTTCCAAACTGGAACGTAGTAATGTTCACATTAGTGTATGTAATAGTATTTGGAGCTCTCTGCTTCTAAAAGTAAATAAGTTAATAACCCAAATACATAATACACTATTGGGTTACAGTGAAGATTAAGCCTCGTATTCTAGAACTCTACTCAATGTTCAAGTCAGGATTTGAGTATGGTTTAAAGCACTCGAAATCATACTCAAGTCCCTGCCATTAGGGTAGTAGTTCCAGTGCTTGTGTTTCCAGTGCAATCCTGACTTGAGCATTGATTAGAGTTCTAGGATACGACCCTAAGACTGTAAATTGTATTTTAGACAATTGTACCGCTGAATGTAAACTGCTGTGTACTGTAGACTAGGCTGTACTCTTTGAGTAGGATTGCTGGCTGAACATAGGTAGTGATTATAGTTTGTATTTGGAACGCTAAGAAAATAAGGGAGGATCTTGACATATCATATTAAGATGACTGTTTCGTAACCCTACGCCAAAATTATGTAAAAAAGTGAAACAAAGTATAAAATTGAAGATTATTATAGTTTGAGTTTATAGAAATACCTCTCGCCACGTGATCTGAGCTACCCCCTATTTCAAATGGTGGATTGCGCCGGCTTTACAGAAAAAAAA
>NW_020653780.1:2725469-2749548 GCF_003589595.1 Hyposmocoma kahamanoa
CTTTACAAACACCGGGTGTCTATAAAGTGAACTGCAGTTGTGGGAGCTCGTATATCGGTCAGACTAAACGAACAATTGTCGATCGTATGAAGGAACACATCCGAGCAGTAAAAAACAATGATGCACAGAAGTCGGCTATAGCACAACATCTCACACAGACTGACACTAACCACTGGATCGAGTTGCATAGCCCCGAGGTACTCTCGACAGAACGTCACTACATACCACGGTTGGTACGAGAAGCCATCGAGATCACGAAGTACAAAACATTTAACCGTGATGATGGTTTTAAACTGTCCAGTGCATGGAATCCGGTCCTTAGTGCGTGCAGTAATAAAAACAAAAACACCTCGAGTTCAGTTTCGCGTGTGGATACAGTTAGTGTGGTTTGTGTGAAAAAAGTGAGTGACAATGGTAACGCCACAACAAATCGCGATGAAGGTAGTCGTCGACAGCGCAAGAGGGTAGACAGATATGTCTGCTCATAAAGCTGTCATCTGCCGCCGTCCAGTCAACCCGTGACCATGGAGCGTGCAACCGTTCCGAAATATCGGGAAAATAAAAAGAAGTCATACCGTGGTAAGAAACCTGATACTAGTGATAATCATTTAGAATGTTTGCTCGTTTGATTTTATAAGATTTTAGTAGCAGTAGATCTCCTTGTCAAAGAGTTCGTCCAGGGAAATACTGCCACCTTACCTATTTCTGCCGCCAAGCAGTAATGTCAGCACTACTGTGTTCCGGTTTTGAATGGTAAGGGTGCTGGTGAAATTACAGGCACATGAGACTTGTCAACGGTGACGGGCGCAATGGCAGTGTTTGCGCTTTAAGGCTCTGAGTGGCACTGCAACTGTTATGGACAGGCGTGTAGCTTGCCATCAGGCGACTGACTTGTTCGTCCCGTCACTTGATGTTATATAAAAAAAGGAATTCATTTATTTATTTGTTCATTCATTCATTTACATTGCAAACTTACAGCTAATCAACACGCTTACGTGTCATAAACAAATAATTATGAATATATTTAATTAAGATATTACTATAACTATTCTAATTCTAAAAATTTACAAGTCTCCCTACATACATATTCAATGCTAGCAGCGAATATGTCAATATGATCACACTGAGTGAGTATGAGTGAGTGAGTAAAAATACTGCATTTTTATTTAATGTATCCACTGACGCAGTGGACTCGGGTTTTTCGTTTTCACAATCAAACACGAGAAGGTTTCAGAGATACATGATCCGAATACAAACAGATCGTCAAGTAACAAGCGCAAAAACCAGGAGATGTCAAATAATTGTCACTTTGATCTTATTTGCATACGAACCTTGTGAACGTCAAAGTCAATCTTGATGTCTTTTACCCGCAAAAGTTCTTTGTCCGTATTCACTGCTATTTTATTTACTATTTCTAGCTCCTTGGTAACTTTAGTCATAATAACAATAAGACAAATATGGTAACACCATACAAACGTAGCAGCGCGGCTTGTATGTGTGCGCGCCTGACACGTGCCATGTACGGATGCACACATTCGCATAATCTTGCAATGCACTCGCGTTGCATAGCGCTGATCCTTCCATGCACCTTTCATTATTATGCGAGTGTGTCCGTCCGTATGCTTTAGCTTACGTTCTCGAATAGTATCGTCATTTCCATTCATAAAATAAATATTTTCTTATCATTTGTGTGAATAACTACTAACATAACGAGTTATATGATACTGGGAGATTTAGAAGTCCTTGTACTCGAAAATAATTTTTTTTTAGTAACTTTGATCAGGACTAAAGCGGTGTAATGGTCTGTTAAAAGTCTGTTAATTGTCAATAGTCCATTAACTTTAGTGCCACATTAAAGTAACATACTGTCTCAAGATTTGCTTTGATAAAATAAATTTAAGGAGACTTAGAATTCGCCACGTCGGTGTTTACACAAAGGCTTATTTTCGTGTAAGTATTTCCATTGCATATTCATGCGCTGATTGAAAAATAGCCATATTATTAGCAATCGTCAAATTTGTTAAGAATTGCAACGTGATGTTAAACCAAACGAATGGTAGGAGATGGAGTGAAATAAAGAATATTAATAATAGTATCGTAGGTGATACCGCCCCCAGACGTGTGTTTCTGAGATCCCTCTCAAAATCCAAGAAAAATATGTAGTTTAAGAATTTAGTTTTACAAAAGAATTACATTCACTTAAGGCGATTATCACACTGCAACGCGCCCCGCGACGGAGCGCGGGTCGCGGAATCATGCGCGCGGTGACGAAGACGCAGATCTGCGTCAACGCGCGGTTTAATCAGCGCGGGTGCAGCGGTCTAGCGGCCCCGCGTCACTTAAAATATTCGCTTCTCAGTTGATCGCCATAATGACTGTATATATAACCGAGATCCTTCTTTAACAAGAACGGTTAATAATACAGAACTCATTGAGGGCGCTGCAGTTATACCGTC
The DNA here is from genome assembly GCF_003589595.1 of Hyposmocoma kahamanoa. Taxonomy (NCBI): domain Eukaryota; kingdom Metazoa; phylum Arthropoda; class Insecta; order Lepidoptera; family Cosmopterigidae; genus Hyposmocoma; species Hyposmocoma kahamanoa. Next base: position 2,727,926 of record NW_020653780.1, read on the forward strand.
TATTTGGTTTTTGTTTACTCAAATAAAAAGACACCGAAGATATTGGATACGTCCTTTTTACGAACCAGATCGATAAAAGAATAATTTCAACTTCATTACAAAGATTTAAGAAAATATGAAGATAAATTTGATCGATTTTCAATAGCAAATATAAATTTATCGACGTCGAGATCTATTGTAGAAAACTGAACATGTCCTTAAGCTTTAAAATCTGCGTGGTAGTACGGGGCGCAGTGTGCCATACCCTGCGGTTCGCGCGCTCCTCCGCGGTAAAACCGCGCGCGCCGCGCTCCCGCACGGACATCCGTTGCCAGTGTGTTCGACGGCGCGTGTTTTCCATACAAACTGAGGTACTTCAGTAAAATGTTAAAAAATGCAGCTCCAGGGCGCCGTGCAGTGTGTTAATCGCCCTAATGAGACATTTAAATATAGTAACTTTACATAAGCTATATACATAGTATTTCGTACGACAAGCGCTAAATGCATAAAATCTTTGTAATAAGTGGGTAGTTTTGACTCAACCAACGTAACATACTAGGCAAGAGTATCGTGCGTTCGCGTAAGTGTAGTCTGCACAGATCGGCAATAACTAGATATGTTAAAACGAGTATGTTCCAGGTTTTGTTTATAATTTGAAATTTATTATAATTATTATATATTTTTATTGAATTTCACGATGTCAACCATCGTGATGTTCATTTCTTTTTATGAAATAACTTGACTAGCTTGTTATAATTATATTAAAATAAAGACCGAATACAAAGGAAAACTCCCTAGACCAGACAGAACATGTACACCTAATTCAATTTACCATGTTATTTTTATTATTTACTAATTTTTGTCTCAAATTACTTGTAACTTTTAAGTAGGTAACTTGTAAGTTAAAATTGAATGAATGAATGAAATATTCTTTATGGCACATAAAACTGCAGTTACAACAGTAAACAGTAGCTTAATTATAACAATAGTTGTTTAATGTGCAACCGGTAATTGTTTAATTTTCTATGTATAACAAATGCGAAAACCATTACTTAATGGTTTTCGTATCAAAGTAAGTACTTTGATACGAAAATCGTTAAGTAATGGTTTTCGCATTTGTACACAGTACACAGTACACATGTGTACTATCTGTAATGTGTACTAACTGCTATAAGTAGACGGACAATATAATATCGCACTGCTATTACAATAGTGTTATAACTTACAATATGTGAAATTCAAGATTATACCTTTGTTGAACGTAAAATTTGATTCTCTACACGTCAATAAAACTGTCGTTAGAATATTGTAAAAAACAACTAAAAGATAATCTATTTTACTACTTAACTCAAAATGAGACACGCTTTATGTGAGCTAGTTGTGGCCAAAATAGTCCTCATTCAAAAATATGACATTATTTTTTCTCTTTTATTTTTAAATATGTGTATTTGGCAAGTAGGAAATAACCTATACATAAATTTACACAGATCTTTCAAGGGAAGCGAGTAATTCGTTTTTCGATGATTCTGAGAAAATGCACATTTTGAGTTATTACACTATTGTGTTAACAGTGCGATATGTTCAGTGCACATGACAAGAAGGAAATGGCTCTTCCGGGACTTGGGCGTCTACATATCACGAAGTCAAAATGGGTTTATAGTCTAGTTATTAAATCTTACGAGAGCCACTAGAAACGAGAGTGTTACAAACATGGCCTTCCTTCCGGGGAGTCGGGTAAAAATAACGAGCACCAATGGAAAATAAATTGCGGTTTGTGTCGCTCACACGTTGTGATAAAAGTAGTGGAAAGTAGTAATTGACATTTTGACAATTGATATGAGATTACTATTAGGTCTCCGCTCACCTACGCCCGTGATCTGTAACATTTCGTTTTAAACAGAACTCTCTAGTATTTTTTTTCTTCTATAGTACACTTCTAAAAACACAAAAAAAAAACACACCGTGCTGTCGCAACGTTGTCCACTTTTGTAATGTAAAATAAACTATAATGTATATAATATTACTTAAACCTCACTTAAATTTAATTATGTTAAACATGGCGCAATGTTTGCGAAGGATGATAATAACATAGTATAATAAAACAAGTATGGTAAACGTAGCAGCGCGGCTTGTATGTGTGCACGCCAGCCATCTCGTGTATGGACGCACACTTCCGTATAATCTCGCGGTGTACTCACGTTGCATAGCGCGGGTCGTCACACGCGCCGTTTATTATAGAATTGAAGCGTTTCCTCGGTTTTTAAACAATGACATCAAAATACTAGATGTGTTTATTATTGTGTTCGTGGTGGTTTGAACAAGAGTTACTCAAATTCAGAATTGTTCAGCCATTCATGTCTATTTCGTAATCATAATCTCGAGAATTATCGAGATATCAATTCGCGATGCTGGTATAAAAATATCAATATATAAGTACCTACTGCATTAATATGGGTTATTTCAATATAGCACGAGGAGATTGTGATAATACCATTTTTGTTTAAATTTATGTCGTAGGTACAATTAAAGTAATATTGTAACAACCCTACGCTCTTGTGTGTGTCATTATGAAGGTGACATGCTCATTGGAACAAAACCCTCTTCAAAAAATAAGGATTAAAAAAGCCTACGCTCCGAGCGTAGTAGTACAGGCATTTACGCGCTGAATCGGCGGGAATTGCCCTACTTCCTCTTATTATCTATGATAATAACCCGTCACCGCTGCAGCTACATTAGTGACGCGATTGCGCGTTTCTAAGACTGAGAGGAAAAATAATTATGGAAAAAAGACAAAAAAGAAAAATGTAAGCTAAAGTAACTTCTATTAAAAAGAAGTGAAACATGTCAACATCAAAAAGAGTTTAATTCATAAATAGTTTAAGAGGGAAAAATTTATTTAACTAAACACAACAACAATTTTTTTTTATAATACCAAGTGAGGAGACGAACACATCACGTGCACATTACTGCTTGGCGGCAGAAATAGTTAAGGTAGCAAGTACCTTCCTGGACGAGCTCTTTCACAAAAGAGTGACACTAATTTATTGGTTTATTGTGTTTATAAAAGTCCTTGAATACATACGAATTTTCAGTGAATTTTAAAAGTCATCCAACCCGGAGGCAGCAACCTAATCGTCTCTGTTCAAGACATTCGTGGAATGGGACGGCCTCGCGTGCCGCTGACTCCAAAAGGGTTTAACGTTCAATCCCAAAGAGGAAAAGAATCGTCAGAGATTAAACATACGCAAAAATGTGCCATTTCCATTTTTATAAGAATTCCTTTGTTTGAAATTCAGTGTATAATACGGTAGGAGTGAATCCTGATACCCATAGGAATTTTGACTCTATACACAGTATAGACACAATATAGGAATGATAAATCGGCATCTCGGTGTTCTTCAATAATGTAGATCAGCACGTGTAATCTACGTATACTTAGAATATCAGTTCAAATATCTTTAAAGGGTACTATTTATTTTGTAATAGTCATTCCCGGACTAGTGTTCACTACCAAATTTCTTTTTTTTTTTATAATGTCAAGGGACGGGACGAACCAGTCGTGTGCCTGGTGGTAAGCTACTCGCCTGTCCATAACAGTTGCAATGCCATCTCAAAGCTTTAAATCGCAAAGATCTGAGGAGCACTATCACTGCGCCCGTTACCCTGAGACATGACGTTGACAAATTTCATACGCCTGTAATTTTATCAGCAAGGGTAAGCCCGTCAAACCCGAAACGCAGTAATGCTCACATTACTGCTTGGCGGCAGAAATAGGTAAGGTGGCAGTACTTTGCAGGATAATCTATTTCACAAAAAGCTCTACTGCTACTAGAATTTTCGTTACTTAAATATTGAAGAATATTATCCTGCAATTATTAAATAATATTGCACGATAAAAAAATCGAATACTTAAATAATAAAAATTGCCACGAAAATTAGGTAGTCCGAGAATGACCGGTAATGTTATCGTAACAAACTTAAAGTCATGTATCAGCGAAAGGTAACAATGGTTTCCCCAATAAAAGAAAGTTTTACAAAATTTTATCAAACGAATTTTGAACAAACTAAAGTGATTTTAATTAATTTTTTATTGAATTGATATTCAATTATTTTTTGTGAAATTACTCTACTAGTTTGTTATAATTATTCGGATCGATCCGACCGGATCCTTCCGATTCGATGAAGGAATTTTTTCTGAGTGTTCGATCTTTGTATTAATAATTATAAAGTGATTTTGCTAAAATTACATAGCATCTTTGTTAAAATTAAATAGTTTTTCTTTTAATAAACGTTTACTTATAAAATGTAATAAGCTTAGTTAACTTTATAATTAAAAACAGTCAAGCAGCTATTCTTATTCATAAACGTATTGAATTTTTAATATTCACAAGGTTTTTATAATTTGGTCGAATTTTCCGAATGCTTACAAATAACTAATCAAATTATTAATATAATTTGAATAAAATTTATATTCGGTACTATAATTAAATAATTATATTCCTTTCCAGCTTTTTAATTTGGTTATTTTGAATAAGTTTTATGACGATTTATGACACGGACAGTTTAATTAAATGTTACAATGCCCTTATAAGTTTAATAATGATATTATGGACAAATATGAAATGTGATAAAAATACGCTGATTTTTTCTGAAAAAGAGCTTTTTTTATTCGTTGAATAAAATGTTAAATGAATTCCCCCTCAGATATATTGCGTCAAGGCTTTTTCCAATTCTCTAAGCACTACTGGACCTCAATTTTCGGCACGATGTTTAGTTCCTTCGGCGATTCTGCCTTTGTCTTCTCAACATTGCCAAAATGTAGAGCTTTCATGTTTTTTTTTCCAGTTTCGGAAATAGGAAGAAATTACAGGAAGCCATGTCCGGTGAATAATGGGATTGAAACTTCATAACGGTGTCATTTTTGGCCAAAAATTCACGAGCAAGTAGTACCAGCTCAAACCTCTTGGGCTGGCATGGCAAAAAAAAAATTGAGACAAATTTTGCTGCCACCAGTTTCATACACAAAATATGCGTAAAAATTGTTTGATATGAGTCAAATGACGTTCCAAGCTAACCAGTAACCTCTCTGATAATGTTGTCAATGTGCTGAGAAATCCAGGGCGCTCGTCTTCTTCAGTGCCTTAACGCTGTCTAACGTTTGTACCACTTGTAAATATTTGTTTTATTCATTTAACATTCTTCCAGAGCAACTTTTAACATCTCCAATATGATGCAGCACTTGGTTCCAGTTGTAACGCACAATTTTAGGCAACTTTAATTTTTTTTATTTCAAGTAAATAATCGCCGATCACACTTAATCGCATGCAGCCATTTCGACTACTAGCAACAAACTAGGCTTTCAATTGACTTGCCGATGCTAATGTACGTTAGGGATATGCACAAAAAAAAATTTAATGATTTTAGTTATACAGCCAGGAAAATAAAAAAAAACCTCGTAAAAGAATTTATTTAACTGACCAACGACTATATTATAAAAAATAATGATACTATATATATATATATAATATAATAATGAACTAATAAATAATATGAAGAACTTGAAATCGAAGCTAAACTAAATTTCTGCCCCTAGTCAGATTGCCTAAATAAAATCCGGGCATCGCCACAGTAAAGTAATTGTTTTGTTATTATTGACACAAATATCGAACAAACACAAAGAAAAATTCCTTTCAATCCGGCTGGATTCGAACCAGCACCTATTTGCCCGACCGGGACTTGCCGCTCTGCCAACTGAGCTACAGGACGAATCATTAGACCCTTGTTCGATCTTTGTATCTTTGTAGCACCGACTGGTAGCACCAAAGTATTTTTATAAAAAATATGAATATCATGGTAGTAAAAACATTGTATTCAATTAAATAAATAAACAAATGTTAAAAAATTGTAATTTATATAAATAAATAATAATAAACATATAAACTCACCACTCACAGCTCCGCACTAGGGAAACCCTGTAGTACACATAGACAACCACTAATTACACCCATTTCTCGCGGCCCGGGACACAAACCCGGGCCCTCTGCGTGGCAGCCGAGCATGGTAACCGTTCGGCCACCGAGGCCATTATATATTTGCATATTAGAGCGATGGTAGCCCCATGGAAAAACGATTGATTTTCAATTAAGACGTCAACGGTCCGATTCCCTATGTACCTTCCCTGTATGATGTACCTCTGTAAGCTTAATTTCAAAGTTATGTACATTTGTAAAAAAGTTATAGCAATACCTCGTGCTAAAAATGAAGAAAAATATCGTCAAAAAAGGCTGAAGTCCCCAATCTGCATTCGACAAACCGTTTTTCTATTGAGGGCTAAACAAACACGAGACAAATAGATACTTAGAAACTTTTTAGAGGAGACCCGTACCTAGCAGTGGGACGTATAATGGGTGGATGATGATGATATTATTGTCTACCTGTTTGCTTATAAAGTAACCATTCAATTTGTATTGATTTTCTACTTCATTTATTTCTAACATCTTATCCATGTCAAGATGGTCCATTGGGAAATCAGACCCTCGGCAACAGTATGAAATTGTCCCTAGTTCGTAAAAGTTCTGATAAAACTAATAACCGAGCTTGTTTTTCTTCATATCACTCATATTCTTCTATATGAAAAGGGAACAACAAAAACATTCGACCTCAAAACTATAAAGAACTATCGTGAATAAGGAACTTTATTTTCAGACATCTTGATCATATCTTTATGAAATATTAATGACGGGTTGCAAATCAGTTTGTGTACTCCGTCTAACCATTTATTTCACTTTTGACTTGTACATGCCTCCGAAGTTCCGTAATTATTGACATACAACCATAGATAAAAAATGCAATACTTCCTAGACTCTTTTATTTTTTTAATTTTAGTGAAGCGACGTGCCCTTAAGCTCCGATATTTATCGAGCCAACAGATTATGTAACGAAGATTATTCAAGTTGATAAATGTTGTTGCCTGTCCAATAAATTATAATTAAATTAAATAAATTATAAACAATTATAATAAATTGTTATAATTATAATAAGTATGTTACGCTGTAAGCGGTAAAACCGCCAATTGTTACCTTGCTAATGTGTTTAATTTTTCTCCTGTAATCTCTCTATGTACGAGTATGTGGTGCTAACAAGAAATATTTTTCTATCTATTTATCTATCTGTAAATTCTTATTGTTTACTACAATGAATCGTCGGATTATTCTCCATATGAACGGAAATAATCAGTTGAATCCTCATTAACATTATTTATTAATTGTCAAACGCAACATCACGATTCTAACCAGACAATATCTTCTTTATATCTTCTTTTAATCGTGAATGTGAGCGAGTTCACTCAAATTCACGATTAAAACTTCGTCATAAATAAAAACGATTGTTATAAAAAATCGCATCGAAAGCGCATTAGGACATCACTAATTGATTTAAATTCGAGCTGTCAAAAGTTAAATAAATGGTTGGATGGAGTATAGCCAAGCTCTTAAGGCGAATGACTAAACGTTTTAAGGCCTCCAGTGTGTGACTCAGTACCCTCGGTATTATTTTGTACGACTTCATAGAACCAGAGAAAAGATTACGTTTGCTTTGTGGGTTGTTTGACAGTATTGTACTTAAGTAGAGGCATCTAATCGCAAATCTAAAAGTTATAAAAAATAAAATTTTTGTACTTTATATTACAATAATTTAAATAATAATTTACATTACAATGGATCACCATAAATACTACAACGTAAAAAAAATATTTCCAATAAATTGTATATCGATACCTCAGACTTAAGTTGTAGTAAGTGAAAATACCATTTCTTACTTTTGAAGTCAATTAAATAATATTTTTCATGCGTATTATAGGTTCCATATTTAAAAGTACAGAAATCACTTAGTGTTTGTTATGTTTACTTTCAAACATTGAACCTATAATATACATAAAAAGGATATATAGAAACTGGCTCCGTGGCTGAACGATTACCATTCTGGACTGCCTGAGGTCCCAGGTTCTTATAATATTTGTATGGCCTACATTTATTTCTCTCGTGAGTTTGGGTGTAATTTGTGGTTGTTTATGTATGTGTCTATGGCACCCGCGACACAGAGTTCCCTAGTGCGGGTCTATGTTGAGTGTGTTCGTTATTATTATTATTATTGTTATTATTATATGTTTAAAAAGCAAAAAATTGTATTTTTGACTTACAACAAGTTACGTGTGAGGTATCGATTTACTTTAATAGACATCCTCGTATTTTAATGCTAAGTGGTTTTTTGCTTGCATATTTTTTATTTTTATATAATAAAGTCACATGTGATCGTACGTCTATAATGCTATTATTATAATATACAAAAGTCATAAAATATTATGGACTACATTAAACAAATTGTATGTACATGTGTGAATTTTTTTAGTAGCCGTAGAGCTCCTTGTGACAGAGTTCGTCCAGGGTAGCCACCTTACCTATTTCTGCCGCCAAGCAGTAATGTCAGCATTACTGTATTCCGGTTTTCAAGGGTAAGGGCGCTGGTGAAATAAAAATAAAAATAGGACTTGTTATCTTATGTCTCAGGGTGACGGGCGCAGTAGTAGTGAGTGTACTCAAATCTTTGAAATTTAAAGCTCTGAGTGGCACTGTAACTGTTATGGACTGGCGTGTAGCTTACAATCAGGACACAACTTGTTAGTCCCGCCACTTAATGTTATAAAAATATAAATAATAATAATAACTCTCCTATTTATGCATAAAGAAGTTATCGAATAATTTCGATCGTAGAATATGCCTCTCTCTTGAAAAGTTGTCATTTTGCAGATGTGGCTTTACTACAGCAAACGGGCGACGTAATATAAATATATTGCTCAGTTTACCTTTAGTGAACCTTGGAACTCCATTTCCATCTCCCTGCAATTCCATCAAATGAAAATAATAAGCTATTTTAGTCTTTTCCAAACCAAAAATTAGAGTGCTCTGCCAGTGACGTTTTCTTAAATAGATGATAATTTTTTTTTTCGTTTATATATGACGTATTAAGTATATTTATTTCGGTCTGTTTTAGTTTAAATGGTCTAAAACCAAAATGCAGACAGACTTCTCCATCACACTGCAAAAGAAAATCGCCCTATAGAACAGAAGCAGTGGCAGCTGAAACACCATCTAGAGAATGATTGCAGAAAAAAGGAACCCTTAATGAGGCGCCTCGATAATTACACCAGGTCTATGGTGCTATTACCGTACTAAGTTAGAGTGTAAGTAGATATGTTACTAATTAGTTGTTCGGATACTTATTGACCGACATGACTACGTATTATTTATTACCAGAGTACGGAATATAAAGCGTATATTTACCTATTTAAACGCCAAGTGCACACATAGAGTGTAAAGCAGTGTTCGGAGTGATAATTATCATTGACATTTGTCATGATAATTATCTCCATAAATGTACTTTGATAATTGTTTGTATTTTTATAAAATTAATTGAAACAATAAACTGCTACCGTGTCAAATGTCAATCTCAAAAAAGTCACAAACCAAATCGTTTTCTCCGAGGATTTTTCGTCGTGTTTATTTAGTTTCTTTTAAACTTTAGTTTAATCTGATAAATGTTAAAAAATTTAAATAGTAAGAGAAACTTTTTTTTATAATATCAAGTGATGGGACGAACAAGTCGTGTATCTGGTGGTAAGCAACACGCCTGTCCATAACAGCTGCGAGGGTAAAACGCAAAGATTTGAGGAGCACTGATACTGCACCTGCCACCCTGATACATGGACTGTAATTTCACCAGCACCCTTACCCTTCAAAACCGGAACGTAGTAATGCTCACATTACTGCTTGACGGCGGAAATAGGTAAGGTGGCAGTACTTCCCTGGACGAACTCTTGCATAGGGAGCTCTACTAGTACTAGTTTTCTCTTAGTTCATCATTTTTAGTTAAAAATTAAATGACGAACCATGAATCAGCTTTGAAATTAGAAAATTTTTCTTCTAAATACTATCCTACTACAAATATTGCATTTGTTATAACGCACACACACTCATTGAACAATACATTACAATAATACTCAATTTCAGAAGGAGGTATTATCAACTCTATGTGTTTTAGTTCATTGTAGTTTAACCGATCTTTGGTATATTACCATACACATACACTATCACACCTGTCTCCCACGAGGTTACGCAAAGATTAAGGACCTCCATCGAGTCGCAAGTCTTTCAAACTCTACGATAATTCTTGGTATTTTTGCCCTACCGTTTTTGTTAAGGGCGTCTTCAATCGTTAAGATCGGTTATTTCCAAGTTTTCCTTTCACTTTCACTGTGTATATCTTGGTATTCTACGAACATCCATCCTTTTAACAATTATGACTAAAACATCTGGGTTAAAAAGGCAAAATGTATAGAAAGGAAAAATAATAAATTCTTACCTTTGATATAATAAAGCTACATGTGATCATAAATCAATGCTTTTATCCTATAAAAATAATGCGAACTACATAATACAAATTTGTGTTTATGTGAAATTTTATATTTTATAATTATATGAAATAGAGCGGACGAATGTAAGAAGAATTACCAAACAGTTTTATGATGCGAAGGTGGATGGAAGGATTTTAAAAGGACGCCTCAGAAAGACTTACATTGACCAGATCAGTGAAGTCCTGAAAAAAGCTGGGAACCGAAGTGACAAGAAAATTGTATGAAAAGGGTAGTTGATGCATGTGAGACTCAAAAGTTGTATGGGAATAGAGTATGGTGGCGTTCCGCGGTCTCTACTTACCCCTCCTGTGGGACAAGGGCGTGAGCTTATGTAAGTCCACACTATAAAGCCATACAAATCTATAATAAAATACCTGACACAATAAAAGAAGAAATAAGGGATAAATCTTTTTGCCGCCTACTTAAACGTGTTCTGTTATCAAAGTGCTACTACTCTGTAGGTAACATATCGAAATACAAATCTAGTTATATTTGGAATTTTAAATTAAATATAAAATAAATATATGTATAAACAGCAATAAAAATACACGTTAATTAATTATGTTCAAATCTAAAATGTATCTTAATTTTAATTTTAAGTGTAATTTGCTACACCCTTACGGGGTATCACATGAGTGTACCTACTAAAATAGTCATAAGGTTATAAATCTATACCAACCACCCATGTGAAATGCAAAATAAATAAATAAATATGTTCGGTATTCTGCCTGTGTTATGCCATCTACAATGATATCGTATGCCCCGCGTACTGACTGAAACGAAACTGGCTGCGCGGTGTCGTTGGTGTTGACGTTAGCAGTCAGTGCCGTTGTAAAAAACCCAATGTGCTTGAAAATGTTTTAATTATTCCTTTAATTATTATCTCTTATATTTCTGCGACTGACTATTATAATACAAACGAAGAAGACTGTGCCATCTACCTCGCTGAAGACTCACACCCGCACCGCTGCCGTCGTAGTGAAAGGAGGAACGCGTGAATACTTCTTTATCAATTTAGCCAGGATAGCACAGGCAAAGAATTACTAGTGCCCTAAATACAGTCCGCATATAGCCGCGTGTCTTGGCTTCCTTACGCCACAAAATAAATAAATAAATATGTATGTACGCCCGTCCCCAACAGTGGGGTACACAAATAGGTTGATGATGATGATGATGATGAAATTTCATAACTCTCCTAGAACCTTTTCGATATTTTAACCGAATCGTTCGATTGGATCGAAGGGCGCTTTCCGAGCTATTATTCAGAACATTTGAGTTTTTAACTTTTTTGAAACGTTCGATTCAAATTCGGATACGACATCGTTATCCAACAGCGTTTACGGAGTAAATCGGTGAAATAGATTATAAGAAAAATGAAAATCCTTTTTTTAAGACTTTAAAAGCCTAAAATGTAAGAATGCATTAAAATACATTATAAAATTGAAGAAAGTCCAGACTTTCCTTAAAATAATAAGAGATTTCCATATTACATTCTTGTTTTGTAAACAATAGGACGTTCGGTAACTTTCATTCGATAACTGTGCTCTGAATAACGTTTGTAGCCTTTGCCGTTCGAGAAGTTCGAGTAATCGTACGGTTGTGACGTCATTTAGATTCGGTTTCGAATACGACAGCTAGACGTTCAATTCGGGTGTTGTGAATAAAAATTAAAAGAAATCGTCGATACGATACGAGTTATCGTAAGGTTTTGAATCGACCTCCTGGAGAGAATCTTTAAACCTGTGACTATGCTGACCTCCTTCATCGTCATCCCACCTTTTTATCACCTTTTTATTTTGAATCGTTCTCGAATTCCTTTTTCTTCCACCACTCTTACGATGGTTCGTTCCGTCATCATTTCCATCAAAACAAAGCGAGAGAACGTGCTTAACATCATGTAAAACTCCAACTCCACTTCAATTGTTTTTAAAGCATTAGATATAATATATCGTATATATTACATATGCACATAGGCCCTCTTGGGATAATTTGGAGTAACCTAAATTTTATATTATTTGTACCTTTTTTATATAAATGTATAATTTTGTTACAGCCTTTGTATTCCTCTTCTAATAAATTTATGTGGACCGGGCCTTTTCTTTTACTGTAAGGCTACGTTACATACCTCTCTCCTGAAAAATTTTGCAGATGTGGCCTTGTTACACCAAGAGTGTGAATCATAGTTGACATAAATGTAGTTTATAACGAAGATAGTAGAGAAAAACAAACCGACTAGACACTGATTTGTGAAGTAGGCGTTATCTACAGTGGATTTGTTAACGCTAGCTCTCAAGGACCAAGCAATTTGGCAAGCCCCCATTTAATGTCTTTTCTTTTCTCACGAATTTGCGAGGGATAAGTAAAAAAAACTGTTTTTGGAAGTAAAATTTTTCTTCAAGTTAACGAACGCTTGTTTTTTTACGTTAGGTTCACAAAAAGCCCTACTACTAGATTGGGCAATCTGGATATCAATCGCGAAACCAGAAATTTCATAGTAAATGTTTATAAGTCAGGTGACATTTTAATAAATAGTATTGCAATCGTTGCATAATGAGCGTTCTTAAAGTCGTGTACGGAGTAATAGTATGAGATTTTACGTCCTAAATATGTAATGATTGCACATACAATACTTTTTCTACGACCAAATAAAATAATGAAACACATCCAATATTTAATTAGTAATTAAACGAACTTACCTGTAAGTGAAGTTCGATCATAATTAGACTCGCGCTTCGTCCTTCGAGATTAGCATAAGATTGGTACTTGTAGTAACGCATACGTGCGGCCACTTCCTACACTAAGTTGAAGGTAAAAACAAATAAAAATACGAAATTTCTAAATTACAATGCGCACTCCAGCTCTCGCTTGGCGATCTACTTGGTTGCATTTAGTTTATACGTAAAAAACTGGAAAAATATTTCATGATCACCGGGGATGTGATACGCGAGGACGGGATGCTAATCTCTTCGGACGAAGCGCTTCGTATAATTATGATCGAACTTCACTTACAGGTAAGTTCGTTTGATCACTAATTATACTCGCACTTCGTCCTTCGAGATTAGTATGAGATTGGTACTTGTAGACATTGAGAGAGTCATGAAATATCAGTATCACTTTTTTGCCAGAGTAAAACAAAAGATTGTTTTGAGTAAACAACGTTGTGTTACAATCATATAACAACAACAAAAGAAACCTTATTATCCATAATTGTAATATATAATGTATCTTAATCATTATATTCTATGAAAATAACTGAAGTTGTTATTGATTTCAATGACTATTCAAAATGCTTCTAGCAAAATGATTTTCATTTGTAATGTGTCTGTTATAGAAAGTCCCAAATGTCTTTGATTTATCTGTCCAACCGGCAGTTTTCCTAATGGTATCTAAATCGACCCCTAATTTATGTGCTTTGGACGTAGCGGCATGCCTAGTGCTATGAGCGGAGAATATACTAACATCAATGCCGCTTAGTTGTAAGATGTCGTTGATCTATTGACTCAATGTTTGAGACGTAACCATATGATGCGGTATTTTAAACTAATAAAAAGAGGTCTATGATTATCGCGGATATCTTTCGTGTTTTTTATATACGTGTTTAATACTCTTGCGGGACAAATTTGGGATCTCTCTACATAATACGGAATAACCAAGAATGATTATTTTGAACCAGTTCGAGAGGTTTTAACTAAATCTGGAATACTAATAAAAATGTCACTTGGCGTTGATCTTATATAGTCGATTTTTATTTTTGAGAAGGTCTGCAGGTCCGCTGCGCGCGGTAACTAACGCAAAAAGGGAAATTAATTTCTTCGAAATTTGTTCTAGTGACAAGACCTCATTCGGATACCATTTTTCTAAAAAACCTAAAACTTTGGAATGGTCCCAAGTAGTATTGTACCTTGATCGCGGTGGTCTTAGGCGAAATAGCCTCTTGAAGAGACGTTCTATTCTCTCGTCTGTACCTAGCTTTTACCCAGTTAGTTACCCAGAGTCAGAGATAAAGCTGATCTACATGTATTCAGAGTACTGTAACTTGCCCCCGCATGGAAAAGATCGGTTAGAAATTCGTTGTTATAAATGTTACAAATAGAAGAATCATACAAATCAATGTTATGTATCTGACGAAATTGGAACCATTTCTTTAAGCTAGTGTCATATTGTTTCAATAAGTTTTCCGACAGTGAAGCAATCATGATGTCTATTGAGGTAGTTGGGACTCCCTTGTTTAACAGTGCTGCCCGGACAATACTCCTGCAACCAGGGTAAGTTGCTGGTGGAAGTTGCGATTGCTGGAATGAGACATTAATTTTAATAAATATTTTTAATTTACAAAATAATTTGTTACTTGGTTCGAATACCAAGGGAACGGACACCAACAGGACCATGGACGCGTCGGCCATAGAAGCACGACCGCTATGCCTGTAGCTTTGTCAAACATTATTTTTCGCAACATCTTAGTGTTAATCGAAATTGGTGGAAAGCCACAAAAGTAGAAATTTGACCAAGAGATAGTGAATACATTAATGGCGTACGCATCAGGGTCCCTGTGCCAGGAAATATATTTACTGCATTTCTTATTAATTGAAGATAAATAAAAAAACAAATATTTTTCGCGATTCACACCACTGTCATAACCCTCTGGTTATCTGTGTCAAGTTAGAAAACTGCACGCCTCCCATACGGTTTATATACGAGATCGCAGTGGTATTGTCAATTCTTAGTAAAATTTAAAGTGCAATCAAAAAGCTCCCTGCTGAAAGATGTGAGGCCACAGAAGGCAGCGAGGATGTCCAGGTAATTAATGTGGCATGTAATTTCCTCCTGGCTCCAGGGACCGCTGGCGGTCTGCTCTCCACAAGCCGCCACCCATCCCATAGTTGGGGCATCTGTGAAAATTTCCAAGGATAGGTCTCATCTTTTATCCTATTGACCGAGTGATCGATCGATCTGGTCCACCAATTAAAATCCGGTTTTAGATATTGTGGAATATCTATAAGTTTGTTATAATTTTGGACGTCTTTTAAAATCAAAAATTTGCTTCTTTCAAATTGTTTTGTGTAAAGCCAGCCGTATTCGATTGCCGGGGAAGCGGATACAAGGCCCACTAATCTTGCAAAGTCTCTAACTTTACATTGTTTTTAGTAATTCCACTTTGTTAATTCATGTTTTATTTTTGTTCGTTGATTATGAAACCTAAAGAAGTCAACATATTTTTGGTACTTGTGGTATTTTCAACACACTCTCTGTACGAATAGGCTATTAAAAAATACCATCCAAATATATTGTAGAAAGGAAACCAGCCGATCTCAGAAGTCTCACCACTGGTTTCATTATTTTTGTGAAGACAAACAAAAGCGCTGTGTTAAGGCCAAAAGGTAAAACATTGAATTCAAATAGGGTGTTGTCCCACATAAAGCGTACTTTGTGGTACTTTCTGCAATTTTCGTGAATTTTTACCCGGAGGTAAGCATCTTTAATGTCTACAGTAGACACGAAACAACCCTTCGGTACTATTTTATGGCCGTTCTGAGATCTTCTAGTTTGAAATGAGAAGTTTTTATAAACTTGTTAAGTTCCTTTAGATTAAGTATAAACCTTGATTTGCCACCGGATTTTTGTATTAAAAAATCTTGGACAGAAACTGACCACAGCAAGGTCCACATTTAGATATGGCTCCAATGGATAAAAGGCGATTTATGGTTTCCTTGTATTGCAACCTCTCGTCAGAAGAATAATCATTCCGATATAAAGGAGGGTCGTTCTGTAACACGGGAGACGAAAATTTGATTTCGTAGCCTTCTATCCACGAGAGCACCACAGGATGTGTCGTGATCCGGGCCCACCGGTGTGAAAACAGCGCCAGTCGGCCGGCGTAACTCACCGCGTCTACCGGCGGCTGCGCGTCGTGGAGACCCTCGGCCGCGAGCTCCTGTATGAGCCGGCGCGCCGAGTGCGGCACTGGACTTTTGTATCGCCTTAGCGGCTTTTAAAGTTTCCGGTAGGTTTTCTCCGAACAGGAACTTATCGATCTTGGTGTCTTTCATCTGTTCTTTCATTTCTTTCTTCACGCCGCTGAGAATGAATCCTCGTCTAGTTAACGACTCTTTGTACTGGCAATCGCAAACGATACGTGCCGCATCCATCAGTAGCTTCAGCATGGTATTGTCTCTCGTTCGCTGAGAGAGGAGACGAGTGATGGCCTCGCCCAAGGCGGAGATAGCGAAAATGGCGGAGGAAGTCTGCTGCTGTTTAGATTCTATCGCCTTGAGTCATTTGAGAACCATTTCCGTAACGGCGGGCTTGACTTCGGGATTCAAAGCCGGGGCGTCGATTTTAGTACAGTTTCCAGGAATGAAATACCGGTCCAAAAGCTCTTTCAAACTCTCCTTGGTTTCGCAAGGCCCTCCATCTGGAAAGCGCGTTTGATTTGGTGAACGTTGCTAACAATCGACATAAACGTGAAGCAAAATAAGATAGAGAGAAAGTACTGTATCTTACAACGTTACATGAATTTACATTTTCGCAATAATTGTAAACAAAAAAACTGAGAATCTTTATGATCACCACTAAAATGGTAAAGTAAAAGTAATACGGAAAGTTGTTACACCGCAAACCCAGTGGTATTCAATCGGTCCGTAGATGACTGCTTTAATGGGTAAGTGTGACTCGGGGGGTTGTTACACCGCAAACCCAGCAGTATTCGATTCGACTGTAGATGATGGCTTTAACGGGTAGGTGTAACTAGGAGTGTTGTTACACCGCACACCCAGACAGAGCAACTGAGGAAGCTGCCAATCATCACCGTTACAACGGGTAGGTATAACTCGGTAGTTGTTACACCGCAAACCCAACAGTGAGAAGCTCGAAAAAAACGCCGTTTACACTTTATGTATAGGTTAGGTGCCTACCTTCGACTCGAATTTCACCACGAGCTCTCGTCGCGCGATACACTACGCGATCTCTCTGGAGTCGATGATGCACTTGATGAACTCACTATTACTCGTTTTTTGCGTTTTCCGCGTAACACCTTCCTTTCTAGTTCTTTAATCTTGCGATTTAAACTTAAAAGTTCATTTTCTGG
The DNA here is from genome assembly GCF_003589595.1 of Hyposmocoma kahamanoa. Classification (NCBI taxonomy): domain Eukaryota; kingdom Metazoa; phylum Arthropoda; class Insecta; order Lepidoptera; family Cosmopterigidae; genus Hyposmocoma; species Hyposmocoma kahamanoa. Next base: position 2,745,457 of record NW_020653780.1, read on the forward strand.
ATTTAACTTTCTTTTTCGAGATGATTTTTTTTTTAAATCGTTAAAATTAAAAATTGGCAAAAAAGTTAATTCAGTGTGAAGTAGCCGAACACTGAACAGCAAATGAAACCAAGTAGATCACCAAGCGGGAGCTGGAGTGCGCATCGTAATTTAGAAATTTTGTAGTTTTACTCAACTTAGTGCAGGAAGTGGCCGCACGCATGCATTACTCCAAGTACCAATCTCATGCTAATCTCGAAGGACGAAGCGCGAGTGTAATGTATATTTTGTCAGCAATCCATGACAATAAAGTCAATTTTTTTAAATAAAATTTAACCCATTTATTAGGGTAGGCAAAGGTTCCACCTTACAACCTGTTTATATATTTAGACGAAAACAAACACACCCTATAAAACAGAAAACCAAAAAGATAGAATAGAACTGGCCAAGTACCGCATATATTTTATAAGCTTTTATATATAAGCTTTTATATAATAAGCTTTTATATATATAAGCTTTTTAATAAAAAAATTATGGGCCGGTTGCAGGACTTTTAGGTCAATTTAACTTATCAGGATGCAGTACTAAACGTTTGAGTAGCGCCATAACTGATATTTGAATTAGCAAAAATACGATATTCTTTATTTGAAACTCGATAATAGTTCTGTGTGCTCACACAGAATTTTTTAGCTCAGTGGCGAGTACCATAGACAATAAAATTTTGATTCAGAACTAAAAAGAGCGCCTTTATGATATGGTTTATGAAATTTTAAATGACAGATTAAAGTACAGGAGTAGCAAAACGTATATAATAATTATGTTTGTGGACGTGACGAACAGGTCGTATGTCTGGTCCTTAGCGACACGCTTGTCAATTGCAGTGCTACTCAAAGCTTTCAATCGCAAAGTTTTTAGTGGCACTGCCACAAAGCTTTTATTAGCACTGCCACTGCGCACGTAACCCTGAGACATAAGTTAACAAGCCCCATGTGCATATAATTTCACCAAGACACTAACCCTTCAAAACCGGAACGCAATAATGCACATATTATTTATAAACAGAATAAGTGCTTTAGTACATGATTACTTAAAATACTCTACGTTCCACATCTAGTAGGACCAAACAGAAGTATGTCAAAACGGCATTATTGTCTAATTCCAGGACACAAGCAATTGTTATATGAGTATGAATTAGAAGCTCGAGCAGCAGACAAGTGCTTCTATAACACGAGTCAAGCAGTTGCCGTTTCCACGAATGCTTATGTAAAGCTTTTCACAATAAATGTAAAGAACAAATAGGTATGTTTACAAAAGTAAATTACTGGCCTAATAGTTTGATTTACTGCCTCTGAAGCCGAGAGTCGTGGGTTCGAATCCGAGCTCATACTTCTGAGTTTTTGTGCAAAAATGCTTTTTGATGAAGGAAGAACTTCGTGAAGAAACCTGCATACACCTGAAAAGCAATTTAATGATGTATGTCTAGTTCCCAATTTGGCCCGCGTGAGAAGAAGCCTGTGCCCAGTAGTGGGACTATTTATAGGCTAAATGTTATTTTATATATTATTGCAAATTCATTGTGCATAAGTAACTTTTTAAAATATGTATTGCTATTAAAACATAATAGTACCTTTTTAAAACAGAATAAAAAAAACAAGTGGTGCGCTGAAAAACAAGACGAATTGGCTGTTTGGAGTTTTTCATTAGTCACTTTGATCTTATATGCAACGATCAAATATTCAAAAGTTTAATGTGGCGGATAAAACTGGATTTTCGTACAGTTTTTGCGATCTAGTCTGAAAAGTAATTTGTTTTTATTTTGTAGTGTGACAAAAATCAGGTTCTTTATATTCTGTGTTCCAAAGAAAAGAAAACATTTTACTACACTGGCGAAAGTCTAGCATGATTAGTCTCAGAGACGTTATATAATATCCAGTCTATAGAAACTACACAGTGAAAATAAAATTATTAACTTTAATGTCCTATAATATTCGAAATGAACTTTCTCTGTGGCTATTGAGGTTGTAGTGCACATAATAATAATTTTATGAACACATAATATTCACGAGATAGAGTATTCATTACCTTATCTAGCAGATGTAAAATTTATTTCACTATTACGAAATTGTGACAAAATTTTAATAAAAATCTAATAAAATTGACATATACATTTCGTAACAAAAATTACTAATAATTTTTCAGTAGGCAGTGGTGTGGTTGTCTGGCACATAAAAAAATGAAATAATAAATAAAAATCAATATGAGCACTACGGCACAAAGAAAAGTAGTGACACTTTGGTGTGCGATACTACTTATTCACGGCAATCACCGGAAGAGAAGCGGGAAAACTGTTTTGCTAGACCAAATGATGGTCTAGGTATTTAGTATTAAATAACGGTCCTTTAAATAGTATACGATACATCTATGGATATTGTCTAAAGAATATGCTAATTGTACAAAGAAACATTCCAATTTATGCTACATTACATTTTACAAATTATTTTATATTTAATGAATTTTTATTAAATTATTCAATAAAATTAAAAATAAGGTATTTAATTAATAACTTTTGTAACTATAGTGAAAACATAGGGTGGTTTGCATTAACATTAGGCGTAACTGGTTGATGACTGTACCACCTCAGTCAACCGTGACCATGGGACCTGTAAATGGCCCGAAATGTTGGTTTGTTTGGAAAAACAAATGTGTAACAATCGCGAAACCTAAGAACTCGATATGAAGACCCACAGTCATTAAAATCACATTTCTCCCAAAATTTGAAATTTGCCCAACGGTATGACAACAAGCCGAGCTGCCCCGTCAGTCGCCATCGGGCGCTTGTCAACATCGGATCTGTGTCAAATTTTCTCCACCTGTTCTTATCCTATTCACATTCATTTTTGAGCATGCGGATTGCCTCACCTTCTAAAATCCAGGCGGGCGTCCAAATACCTCGCTTTAAATACTGTCCAAGAACAAGTTAGGATTTCGGGAAATCAATCATGGATTACACCAATTATGCAATTGGTGAAATACTTCGTATTCCCCTAAATATGACGTACAAAATATCGAAAACCTGCTTAAAGACGATCTTCGATGCTTTGTGGACTAACGACGTACCTCAACGAATAAGTTGTTGCCAAAGCATTTCTCGACTCGATGCTCCAACAAGTTCACAGTAAACATGCTAATAGTAGTCAGAACTACCTCAAAGGTAGTATTCCGCCTTACAAAAGCTGGTTCGACTCAATATGGATTAAAGAGCTTCACGGTAATAGCGTTTGACGTTGAAATCAGTCCACCACGCTCTCACTTTAGATGTAAATATTTCAAGTACAATTTTCACTACAATTATTTATCTCATGAGTTTGGGTGTGATGTGTGGTGGTCTATGTGTGTCCCCATAGAACCCGCGATGCAGGGTTTCCCTACTACCGTGTTATTTATATATTACAGACTGTGATGTCTGGAGCTCAAAATAGATACAGGGGCGGTAGTCGCGGTAGTAAGGAGCTGCTCCTCATCGACGCGATCACTGGCCAACTTGTCAGACGAAACCGTCGGAATTTCTCCGCGGCCTGGATAGACGATAGGAATGCGTTCGAGTCGGTGCCCCGCTCAAGGCTCCTCGAGCGGTACAAAACATGGGGCATTGATGATGACGGATGCAGATGACTGTATAGAAATAAGGCGAGGTATTTTCCAGAGCGATTGTCCGACTCCACTGTGGTTCTACCTGGCTCTGCATTCTCTGAGTACTCTATTAGAGAAGTCATAATATATTGCTATTATTACAGACATATTATTATTAATTTAAAAGAGTTACTATTTGCTTATAGGTAAATAGAAAAATGAAATTTAAATCGTAAATTAAAGTTGCGTTGTCATTTCCTAGGAAAAATAAAAAAGGCTGCTTTATTACGTAAATGGGGTGCACTATAAGTTTCCGGAATGAATAAGAAGAAAATATTATAAATAGTCAAAATGAATTTATTGTGTCTCAAAATATTCTCCGTTAGCGATAATGCACTTTTTCATACGAATGAACCAAGTTTGAAAACATTTATGCCACTCCTCCGTGACAATCTCTGAAACATATTTTTCATACTCTTCGAC
>NW_020653780.1:2754548-2822288 GCF_003589595.1 Hyposmocoma kahamanoa
CAACCGACCGAGTCAATAGATCTACCCGTGCGGCTCGCTCGACAACTGTGAACACAAGGAACGTCTACGTACATTTGATTTACACACACCCGCGCCCGCCAGTCTAATATATCAGTCAGTCTAGTATAAGGCAGGCGTGTCGCTTACAACCAGGCACACGACTTGTTCATCCCGTCAATTGGTGTCATAAAAAAACTTGTGTTTTCTCAAATAATCGAATTATGAATAAAATATTCAGTAGTGTGTGGAAAATCGTCAGTTCGAGATTGTATCGGTCGCACTGTTCTGTATTTACTTAAGTTATAATATACCTACATATTTATCTTCAAACTAGAAATCTTATTCACCCTTGTCGAATCACGGTTCACATGAATAAATGCAACGTCTTTCTAAAGCTGTAATGTAAGAGGTACACTGAAATATAACAGAGCTGCATGACACAACAAGTTGAAATGCAACTTTACATTTATTATCGTTCTTCTTCTTCATTTTCAGTGAAATAACAATAATGTACACAGTGTAATCGCACTGTTAGCACAATAATTTTGTAACTTAAAATACATGAAATTGAAGGTTATAATTATTATCATTGCTGAACATGAAATTTGATTCTCTACACGTTAATGAAACCGTCGTTAAAATATGTATGAAACAATTAAAAGATATCTGCTTAACTCAAAATTAGATAAACTTTATGTGAGCTAACACATATATAGTCCTTATTCAAAAATATTCATTTATTTTTCCCCTTTTATTATTAAATATATTTGGCAAGTAAGAAATTATCTGAGAAGATGTAACAAACTTTAACCTATACGTAAAATTGAATGAACTTTGACGGGAAGTGAGTAATTCGTTTTTCAGAGATTCTGAAAAAATACAGTTTTCGAGTTAACACATAATATTGTATTAACATTGTGATATATTTAGTAGTTGCCTTGCTTGAGTTGCGCGCAAATGAATCCTGGGAAAAAACAATTTTATATATTAGATAATAAGGACGCGTACAGATCTGGCGAATATGCTGCATGTGCGACGTGTGCGCGCTGCACTCTTGTAATTAAGTGCGCCTCTGAGAGTATTCTATCTACCTCTGTATACCCCATAATGCACGCGAGAGGCACACGAACAGTCACATTACGTAATGCACGTGTGCAGCACGCGAGCTTTTTGCAAACAAGCGTATTTGCCAAATTTGTACTCACCCTAATAAGTGCCAGACCTCAGCTCCGACTACCTATTTAAACCCTTTGGAATCAAAACCCTCGGCCCGTGGGGTTCCGATGCCTTTCATATTTGCTAAATTTTATCAAAAAAATTAATAGACTGTCTAGGACACCCAAAGGCCGGTATCTACCTTGCCCAACGCAGAGCTATATAAAGTGGGAACGCTGCTAGCACCTTGGACACGCTGCCGCGGGGACCCGAATTTGTTCGTATAATTTAATTTTTGTTGTAAAAATAATAATAATATAAAAGGCAAAGCAAGAAAGACAGCCATGACCATGGGTAATGTAAGATAATAAATATAAACAGTAACTTTTTCTAGTTCTTTACAGTAATCACCCTTGAGCATAGTGCATACTTTCGCTTAATAATAAATAAACCTGTATTTTGCTTCCTACTGCGGCGTTTCTGCTACGTTGGACTCGAGAAGCCTGCTTTGGATATAGAAGAAATTTATGTAAAAAAGTCAAACGTGAATAACGAGTCGGTTATATTTTAAATGCTCTTCAGCCTGCGGAGGTTAAAAGAGATATGTTGATAATTTTGTGGCCAAAGTTTATAGGAACTTTTTTTTCGTGGATTTATTGCTTCTTTATAAAGCGGCAACAATAGAAAACGTTATGTTTTATTTTACGATATTGTGGAGGATGGTTTTTTCCATCAATATGAACAACTATTTTTATGAGATCTAACCCCATCGAGTACATAACCAGAAATAGAGACGAAATAAGGGCCATATATTCCTGGTAACACATTAGCGATACAGCTATTCTAAAAATATATCAACTTTCGTTTGCACTGAAATATAGACAGGCCAACTACTGACTTGCGTGTACGTCTCCGTATATTCCAAAAAAATATTCTGTATTTATTGCAATAAAGATAATATCTCTAACAATGCCGTGCTGTTCTATTCGGTGGTGTCGGAAAAACAGTAAAAGATCTAATTACAAAACAAACGGAATCACATTTCATCGGTAATTAAATATTAAATATTTAACTTTGCAATTTCATCCATTATAATAACGCTCAAGTTAACTGGTCGATTTGAAATGAAACAGTTGACGACAACCTTTGGCAACACCCATCAATTGTTTCGAACTCGGGCTGGCCAATCGGAGCGCAGTTGACACAGTAATGATATGGCAGAATAGTTTTCAAACAAATTAAACGACATTTCGTCTCTATTTCTGGTTATAAACTCGATATCTAAACCAAATTGTAATAAACATTAAGTTGTAAGTGTAATGTTATAACATGATTTTTAACCTCAGGAGAGAAAAATATCTTATATATCTATAATATATATATAATAGAATAATCTTATTGGATGTGGTCATAGTTTGTCGATGACGTAGGGTAGGATTCTCTTTAATTTGTTAATAATAACAATAATAGTCAGCCTTGTTTTTTGGGACGAATAAGTCGTACGCCTGATGGTAAGCTACACGCCTGTCCATAACAGTTGCAGTGCCACTCAGAGCTTTAAATCGCAAAGATCTGAGGGGCATTGCCACTGCGCCTGTCACCCTGAGACATAAGTTGACAAATCTCATGTGCCTGTAATTTCACCAGCACCATTACCCTTCTATATCGGAACGCAGTAATGCTAATATTACTGCTTGGCGGCAGAAATATGTAAGGTGGCAGTACTTCTCTGGACGAACTCTTTCACAAGGAGCACTAATGCTGCCTATTATAGTCCTACTGATGAGTACAAGTCTCCTCTCACATTGACAGGGCTTGGGCTATAGTTCCCATGCGGACCGCATTGGAAGCTTCACACACATTATTAAATTGCTTTCCATCAAGCATTTGAAATTCAATGTCGCCCACAAATTTCTAAAAACTCAGAGGTGCAAGCCCAGATTCGAATCCACAACAGCAGAGGCTTTTTTATCATTATAAATCAAGTCATTTATTGATAGCTATTAATTGATAGCTCTTTGTTCGTGAGATATATGCTCCGCGTACAGAGCGCAGTTATAGTATGAATTTCAATAAACTTATTTGACTCATTATCATTATCAAAACGACGAAAACTTTTGCTGAAACACAACACTGCTCCGTTTCACTTTAATATGTAAGATCTTAAAATGTAGAACTCTGTAAGCCGGGTACGGTGAAATTTGTGTATAGAAATGACCCCGCGGTCGGAGTATAAGAGCACGTTAGCTGGAAATTGGTGTTGTGGATTTAATGAATTACTGCTTGTTGATATCTCGCAGGGTTTTTTAAATTACATATGATTAACGCTATAATTTCTATACCTAATAATACAAATAATAATGTGCCAGGCAACAATGCCAATTGCCTGGCCTCAAATTAAGGAATTCCCTGTACTATTAGATAGATAGACAAAAGGTTTATTTGGATCTACAGACACACATACATAACAGAAAAATATGTCATATAACTAAAAGAAGAAAAAAACAGCAGAGTCGCTGCACTGCCTGACACCCAATTATGTGTGTGTGCTGTAGCAGTGCAAAAGGGCCACAGCTCAACGTCGTTGTTTAGTCAGGAGCAAACCGCTAATTTTCAGCTACAACCTAGAGGGTGCCGCGGTTACGGTAACTAGCTAGTTGACGCTGTTTCGATGTTGTATAATTTAAACGATACGCATATAATGATACGCTATTTTGGTTACGTGTCACGTAGAAAGGCTGATAACCTGGAACATTTGATGGTGACAGGGAAGGTGGAGGAAAGCGACCTAGGCGCAGGAGTCCCAAAAGCTGGATCAGATCTCCGAGTAACTGGAGATACCTGTCAGCGCCGCACTTCGACTGAGCGCAGTCGTTGGAGGCAAATGGTTGACAGGATTAACTGGTCACGATCCTCAACAGTGAGGAAGCAATTAAGAAGAAGAAGAATAATTTAAATAAATAATAATTTATAGCTACGTATTTCACTCTGGGGCACTTCCCAGAACACCCAGACCAGAACCAATTTAGAAAAATCCATTTCCCAATTTGATAGCATTGATTAATAGCAGTAGAGTTCCTTGTGAAAGAGTTCATCCAGGTAAATACTGTTGCCTTACCTATTTCTGCCGCCAAGCAGTAACGACTGTGAGCATTACTGCGTTTCGGTTTTGAAGGGTAAGGATGCTGGTGAAATTAGAGGCACATAAGACTTTTCAACTTATGTCTCAGGGTGATGGTCGCACAAGCAGTGCACCTCAAATCTTTGCGATTTACAGCTCCTGAGTGGCACTGCAACCTGTTACGGACAGGCGTGTCGTTTACCATCAGGCGCACGATTTGCTCGTCCCATTACTTACTATCATAAAAAAAAAAAATTCGGTCACCGATCTGGGTCGTGGTTGCTTCTGCAGGTGTCCATTGCCGTTCAGTGAGGCAATGCTGCCAGTATGATCAAAACTTTTGATCCGGACGACACAAGGCGGGATTTTTTTTAGACTTGGAATATTTGACGAAATCTCTTGTAAATCCCAGCTGATGTATTTTAGTACCAATTGATTAAGCCTACTGCTGATCTTAATGTTGTAAAAACAACATATAATTAGTTAACTTACGAAATAAATAACTTATTGTTCGTATTTGGTGCATTCGGAATCGAATCAGGGACTTACTCGTGCAGCGTCAACAGTGTAAACCGTTGGGCCGCCGAAGTCGTCAACCTGAATACTAAATTATACACAATATTTACTAAAATTGGTTTTAACAAAGTGTAGTATAAACGTATTTTCAAAAGGAGCGAGACCTCTTAAAATTCCAAGTAATTACTGATTTAAATTTGCGACTTCGGTGTTCTTTCAAGTAATTTAGTTCTAAATTCAAAAGACCGTAAAACTGATATTTGTTAAAAAATTAATTTATTAGGTGCACTTAATTAATTAATAATTTATTAGGTATTAAATACTGCACAAATACTTTATAACTAAAAAAAATAACGTTTTTATGCTATTAAACGCCTTTAATACAAGAAGTATTCATAATGTAGCAAATGCATTACCAGCTGTAGAACATAAAATCTTTAGTATCCTTAAGCTCTTTAATCCAGAATTCATCAGAGTTACTTTACGGTAGAGATAGATAGATACATACGCCTAATATAATGGAAAGGAATTATTCATTAATATACCAGTAAAGCTAGCAGTATCTCTCTAGAAGCAATATCCCTTTAACAAAATGTATGCTACAATTTTTGAATGTTTTCACTGTGAATATGAGTTGGTAAGAATCAAGAATACTAACAATAATAATTTAACTACCTCCGAACGGTTATCATGCTAGTCTGCCACGCAGAGGTCCCGGGTTAGATTCCCAGGCCGGGAGAAATATTTATATAATATTCTTTATTGTACAAAGAAAAGACACATGAAACACACGTTACAATGGACATATACAAAGGTGAGCTTATCTCTATGAGAGATCTCTTCCAGCCAACCCTAGCCGTGGTGCAAAAATGAAGTCTGCGGGACTAATTAATGTACAACAAAATTTAAATTTAAAAGTGAATAAAATTTAAATGATAATAATATACATACGACAGACATATGCACATACATTAACTTTATATACATAAATACATACATAAGCAGAATATATATTATAATAACAGATCATTTGTTTACAAATATGTTACCTATATACTATCTAACGCGTTCGACAGGAAGTGCTCTTTTAATTTGTGTTTGAAAGATGCCACTGATGGACTATCACGAATGTTAGCAGGTAGTTTATTCCACATACGAGCTGCACTTACGGTAAAAGAATTGTGAAAGAATTTGGAGTTGGATTGGGGATATAAAAGTGTTCTAGTGTCACAGTTACTTTTTGGGCGGGAATTGGGGGATAAGGGGGAAAAACGGGAACACAGATAATGAGCAAGCTGGGGGTAATTTAAAATTTTATAAAGAAGACAAAGAACGTGCATATCTCGGCGAAGTCGGATTGGGAGCCATTTCAATATAGTCCGAAATTCAGAGATATGGTCATATTTACGTAAACCGAATATAAAACGGATCGCCAGATTTTGTAGGCGCTCTAGTTTGTTAAGCAGCTCCTCAGTAACATCCAAATAACAAACATCGGCATAGTCGAGAAGAGGGAGTAGTAGGGACTGAGCAAGCATAACCTTGGTGTTGAACGGTAAGAAGAATTGAAGCCGCTTGAGAGAATGATAGGAAAAGTGCATGCGTCGACTAACCTCATTTACCTGTGGCCTCCAGGACAGTGTACGGTCGATTATCAGACCCAGGTTCTTTGTGTTTTCAGCATATGCAAGACTAACTCCATCATACGAGACCTTAGGGAGATTATTAATGTCCAACCTGCAGTAAATTCTGTTGCTACCTACAATTATTGCCTGTGATTTCCTAGGGTTTACAAGCAAACCAAACGCATCAGCCCAAGACTTCACCACAAGAAGGTCCTTATTAATAGATTCAATGGCAGATTGGGTATTGGCTCCATCAAAATGTCTATAAATTTGCAAGTCATCTGCGTATAAGTGGAATGGAGGAGAAATTAATTTAGTGAGCTCGTTTATGAATAGCGAGAAGAGAAGAGGTGAAAGTACACCACCCTGTGGCACCCCTGAAGTCAAAGGAGACCAATCGGAATAAATGTCATCATTCCTGATCCTTTGATAGCGATTGCGGAGGTAATCCGAAAACCAAGCAATTGCAGCAGAGGAGATGTTAAGAGAGCAGAGAATGGCAAGGAGGGTGTCATAGTCGACAGAGTTGAAAGCACAGCTGAAGTCCAGCAAAACAATAATGGTAAACAACCTGTTATCCATGGCGTGGCGAATATCATCGGTGACGTTAAGCAACGCAGTTACAGTACTGTGACCAGGACAAAAACCAGATTGATACGGACTTATAAGTTCATGACGAGAGACATATGAGTGAAGTTGTTTATGAACTGTGCCTTCAAGGACCTTGGACAGGAATGGTAGGATGGAGATAGGACGAAATTGGGAGAAAGCCGTGGGAGTAGCGGATTTAGGGATGGGAATGACATGAGCTAATTTCCAATCGCTAGGAAAGACGCTAGTTGCAAGAGAAGTATTCAAAATGTGTGTGATAATTGAAGCAACGTCATCCAGGATAGGTATCAGCATGTCGCGGCAAATACCATCTTCACCCACAGCCTTGGAAGTTATGGATAGGATACTCTTCTTAACTTCCCCCTCAGTGATTTCGCGAAAAGAAAAAGGTACACAATCAGGATGAGTAGCAGTGCCCAGTGAAGTGAGCGTGCCCGCTTTGATAGAGTCAGCAACAGTAAATGGTGAGTTGGTGAAGTATTTGTTGAGTGAGTTAAGGTCAGGCAAGTCAACAGTACAGTCACGATCTTTACCCACACCAAGTGACCTCAAGAACCTCCAAGTTTGACCCATAGACAAGCCTTCCATCGACGAGTGGAAATAACGCCGCTTGGCGTCACGACACAGTCTATTGCAGAGATTGCGCAGCCTTTTATAAGAAAGCAAATTGTCTTCACTTGGAAACCTCTTGAGAATCGACTTGGCTTTGTCCCTACGTTTCATGGTTTTCTACGTTTCATGGTTTTCATATTTGTATGGCCTATATTTATTTCTCTCGTGAGTTTGGGTGTAATTTGTGGTGGTCTATGTGTGTGTCCATAGCACCCGCACAGGGTTATGAGTATGTGCGTTATTATTGTTATTATTATTATTATTATTATATTTGTATAGCCCACATTTTATTTCTCTCGTTTGTTTCATGGCACCCGCGATAATGTGTCGAACAACCACACACAAATTATCTGGCTTGGGGTTAACGAAAGGAGCTTCCCCGCACTGACGTACGTACGTACGAATCGTATTCCTAGTAGATACCTATATCTGGCGCATCCTGGGCAACGACTGGCGAGTACCTCACGTCGATTGGCAATATTTTTCATCACTATGGCAAATATATCCCATGTACAGTTCATGGCATGGCGGTTCCTGCTTCTGTTGTTGACCGGTTACCATGCTAAACTGTCACGCAGAGATCCCAGGTTCTATTCCCTAGCCAGGAGAAATATTTGTATGGTCTACATTTATGTCTCTCGTGAGTTTGGGTGTAATTTGTAGTTGTCTATCTGTCTGTCCATGGTACTGCGACGGGTGCAGTGGCAGTGCCCCTCAGGTCTTTGCAATTTAAAGCACCGAGTGGCACTGCAACTGCTATGGACAGGCGCGTCGCTTAACGTCCCGTCACTTGATATCATTAAAAAAAAGTTTCTCTTACTTTTCAAATTTTTCAACGTTTATGAGATTAAACTAAAGTTTAAAAAATAAATATCCACATCTATTAAGTGTCAAATGTATTCAAAGTCACAGTAATACGAAGGCGAAGTGAAACAAGGGTCGCTTATTTGAGTGCTGAATATTTTTAGTTTAGGAAGGGCACAAGATTAAATGTTGCGTATAATTTAACGACCTTTCCAAGGGAAACAACATTTTCTTCAAGATGGACGGGACAAACATTTAGTGGAATGCTTTTTCGGGATTTATTGCTTCTTTTTATAGTCAGTAATAATACAAAACGTGGCACACACAACATGGTTTTTATATTTTGTTATACTGGGTGATTATCTGTCTAAAATGTTCTGTTCTTTGTTGACTATAAGTTCTCCCTAAATCGCGACTAAAAAATCAGTTGTTCACTTCGAAATATTCGCAATACCATTAATGGACACCTCGACCAAATTATATGGAACTCTGACGATACCTTACCTGTTTCTGCCACGAAGCAGTAATGTGAGCATTACTGCATTTTCAGTTTGTATGGGTAAGGGTGCTGGTGAAATTACTGGCACATGGGACTTGTCAACTTATATCCCAGGGTGACGGACGCAGTGGCAGTGACCTTAAGATCTCTGCGATTTAAAGCTCTGAGTGGCATTTCAACTGCTATGGACAGGCGTGTCGCTTACCACCAGGTGCACGATTTGTTCGCCCCATTACTTGGTATTACAAAAAAAAAAATCGTGTTTTGATGTTTTTTTTAATGGGCTAGGCTCGCGGGTGCCCATACACACATAGATACACACAAATTACTCCCAAACTCACGAGAGAAATAAATGTAGGCCATTATATTTTTCACAGCCCGGGAATCGAACCCGGGACATCTGCGTGGCAGACCAGTATAACAACGGATCGGCCACGGAGGCAGTTAGTTCTTATGAGGTAGTCCTTATCATAGAATAGAAACTGTATTGCCTACGAACAAAAGCTACTACCTCCAGCAAAATTTTTTCGTGTGTGGGTAGAATTTTTGGTGACATTACACGCAGAAGCGCTGATAGCTAGAGGTCGAAGTTCAAAACGATAGTGTGACCAGGTTACTGAAAGACTGGAAGCACCAGTGAGCGTCGCATTCCACCTAGCCAAAGACAGAGTGCATTGGAGAAGATTGATTGACGGTGTACTTGCTCTAAGTCACGATCCCCAGCAGTGAGGGACCGACAGAAGAGGAGAAAATGGGTAGAATAAACCTCTAAAAGATCTGATTTTTTTTATTTTTTATTTTAAGTATTTAAACTTAATTGCGCACAAAACAGTACAAATGGCGGACTTCATGCCATTAGACATTCTTTACCAGTCAACCTGAGAGTGGGTTCTAAATAAGTAACAGGGGTGCATAGCATGATAATTAAAACAGATAGGAAGAAGTTTATAAATAATTATGATATATAGTTTAAACAAATTATAAATACAGCACATAATATTATATGACTACTTTATACTTATGTAAGCAACCTAAATACATAACGTATAATACATGCACATACATATTTTTTAATACAGTTGCTCAAAACGTGGTATTTTTCGCACTACAAATCGTGCCGAAAGTTGGAATTTTCGCACTAGTGCTTTTTACTTTTCCATTTTTTTTAATTTACTGTTGTTTCAAATCTTAAGCACAGAACTAAAGAAGTTGTATATTTATTTAATATTTATGTGCTTTGTGACGTAAGTCATTCGTCATTAAAACTTATATTTATTTACAAATACTATATAATGAACGTATCGAGCGGAGGTCTCTGCCTACCCCTAAATGGGTGATAGGCGAGATTTTTATGTATATATTTGTTTTATGTATTACGGATAAATTGTATCTCACTACCGTGCACGGGTTCCTAAAGAAGTTTAAACAAAAGTACCAGGACTTCATAATAAGAAAAGTGGTTACAGACCGATATTACAGAAAATAAACAAAAACAGCATGTTAGAACTATGTTTCCGAGAGACTTTTAAATAATGGTTGCAGTGGTTGTATTTCATTATTTTAATTTACTAGCAGAAAATGAGTTTTTTTTTATACTGCTTTACTTTACTTTCAATGTAGTTTTTTCGCAAATGTATTAAAAAACGTCGTGTATCAAACACGTGCGGATTTGTCATTTTCACTTGTCTCGCGTCTCGAGCCTCGAGAATAATGACTAACTTTCCGCACTTATATCAAAAATAACTATAATATACATATTTATATATGACAATGTCAGACTAATGGCATGTGGAAAAATAATCACATAATCTATAAAATTTTCTTCCATTTCACTATGGATTCGGTTTTAGTAATTAAATGAATGAAATTGCCTAGACTCCATTAAATGGAAGGCCTGAAATAAATGGTTTAGATTTTGAAAATTAAATTGATACTTAAATGGAACTCGCAGTATACTCATATATTTCATAGTCAATACAGAAACAAATACTGTATTGAATAAAACAGGAAGCTATCAATCGGTGCTTATTTTACAAATAAATGTATCTGTGCATTAAAATCGGAATTAAAAATTTTTTATATCAACAGTGGCTAGGTAAGCAATATCGCTTTTTACAAAATTCAATGCGTAAAAATATTTTAATTAACTGTCTCCGTGGTCGCCTGGTTACCAAGCTGGGCCTATTTCTAAACCTATTTCTACCGCCAAGCAGTAATGTTAGCATTACTGCGTTCCGGGTTAGAATGGTAAGGGTGCTGGTGAAATTACAAACACATGGGACTTGTCAACTTATGTCTTAGGGTGACGGGCGCAGTGGCAGTGCCCCTCAGATCTTTGCGATTTAAAGCTCTGAGTGGCACTGCAACTGTTACAGATAGGCGTGTAGTTAACTATCAGGCGCACGACTTGTGCGTCCCGTCACTTAATATTATAACAAATAAATCACATAATTTAATTCTACTTTTAGTTTCCACCTCATCTGTGTACATCAACTTATAAAAACCATTGACTTCTCAAATGAGAAGCAACCGTTTTCCCACTGGGTGGTAAAACAGCTGTAACCAGTGTTATAATAATTCAACAAGCGTTTACAGACAACATTTGATTGCAAATTTATGCAGTCGCTTGTACCTACTTTAAGTTTACGTATAGTTGGTTGTTTGCTCATCCACTCGTATTATTGTCAATAGTCAAAGGAAACTTGGAACGGTCGTTACAGCAAAACTGTTCAATAAGCTTTATGATTCGTTTTAGACTGGATTCTGATCACAGTGATCAGTTTTCGGACTGACTGGCTGTAAACTTTTGACAATTTCAATATTATGAGTTTATTTATTTATTCATGGAAAACCAATAGCTTTACATTTAACAAAAACAGGGTAAGAAACATAAAGCCAATTACAGGTTTCCATCTATGGCTACAGACAAATCAAACACGAACAAACTTACAATAAACAGTATTTTTAAATAACATTTGCAGTGAATTCCCAGAAAAAGTAAGTGCACAAGCGCACTTATTTCGTACCAGGAAATATATGGTCCGAAGAAATATATGTAAAACGGCCCTATACAAAAATAACGTTGACGATATGGCACCCAAAATATTTAATAAAATTCCAGACGCAATAAAAAATCTTAGTGGAATGCAATTCTAGCATGTATTAAAACAATTATTAATTGACAAATGTTACTATAGCATGGAAGAATATTTCAATGATAGTTTCTTAGAATAGGTAAATGCTGACAGTTGGGTACCATTTAGTTATTAACATTTTTAATTAATTGACTTCGTATGCCACTTCGGCTTATTGCAGAGATTCCATAAAATTATTATTATCATCTATATCATGTACCTGTAATAACGAATGAATAAATGAATTGAATTGAATTTACTTACATGATTATAACAACCCAATACCTGCGCCAAAAGTCACAAATTATTCAATAAAATTAAATAGAAGATCCATGAATTTACGCTTTAGCACATCAACATTACAACTGAATACATGAACATCCAGGTCATGATTGCTCAGCACACTATCCAAGGTCAGTAAGAGCTCACATTGAAAACTGTTTTGCCTGTAATTAGTCCTCGCTAAGGGAACTAAAATAAGTTAGCCAATTCTATCACATATATTTAGCAGCTGTAGAGCTCGTTGTGAAAGAGTTCGTCCAGGGAAGTACTGCCATCTTACCTATTTCTGCCGCCAAACAGTAATGTTAACATTACTGCGTTCCAGTTTTGAAGGGTAAGGGTGTTAGTAAAATTTCAGGCAAATGGGACTTGTTAACTTATGTCTCAGGGTGACGGGCGCAGTGGCAGTACCTACCCCTCAGATTTTTGCGATTTAAAGCTTTGAGTGGCATTGGAACTGTTATGGACAAGCGTGTAGCTTACCATCACGCGTATGACTCGTTCGGTCCGTCACATGATGTTATAAAAAAAATCATATTACTTATCATATTATGGTTTTGATTGCTTATTTTATTAATGTATTCCACAAATATATTACTTTTTTCTACGACTTACAACGAGTGCATAAGACCTGATGGCTTTTGTAAATTTTTATTATAATTTTTAACCAGCTTCAAAAAGGAAAAGTATACTACGCGATAACTTCGGTATTTGTGAACCGATTTTGATGATTCTTCTTTTATTGGAAAGTGCGTACCTTAGTACAGGTCACATTTAAATTTGAAAATAATATTCCACCCCTAAGGGTGGGAAAGTAAAGGATTAATCCGGTTTCGCACGCTTTCTGGTAACGGTTTTTTTTTGGTAAAAACAATTACTGTATATTTCTATACGAGTTCACATATTACTATTTCGCGTAATATCTAAAGGGAAAGGAAATTAATAAACGTTCCGAAAAACAAATGAAATAGCAGTGAACTGAGGTTAATTGTAATACTAACTAAGCGGCGTTAAAATGAGTTACAGAAAAATAAACACAGAATATACCGACAAACTTAATCATATTTACCAAAACAAAGGGCTTGTTCAAATTATAATTCTACGAATAAAAATTGTACTTTTACTTAATAATATACCAAACTTCCGAAATATAATATTCTTCATTAAAAACGCTTTTACGCGTAGAAACTATGTTCATTTATACCATTTGGTACAGTAACCGTAGATCTCCTTATGAAAGAGTTCGTCCAGGGAAGTAGGTGGCAAGGTGGCAACCTTGCCTATTTCTGACGCCAAGCAGTAATGTAAGCGTTACTGCGTTTCGGTTTGGAAGGATAAGGGTGCTGGTGAAATTACAAGCACATGGGACTTGTCAATTTACGTCTCAGGGTGATGAACACTGTGGCAATGCCCCTCAGATCTTTGCTTTTTAAAGCTCTGAGCAGCTCTACAACTGTTATGGATAGCCGTGTCGCTTATCATCAGGCGCATGACTCGTTTGTCCCGTCACTTGGTATTATAAAAAAAATAATAAGATTTACTATTGAAAATAACTACTACCGTTCGATCCGCCGAAACTAAAGGCAACGCCCTATTGACAACTTTTTTATCGAGCTTTGGCTACAACTTTATCAGTTACAAATTTTATATAAAAAATACGAAAGTCTTGAACAGAATCTAATATGGGTATAGTTTAAAAGGCTAAGGTACTCGTGAAGTTAAATGATGCGACCGCCTTAGATTTCGTACTTAGTTTTAATAATAATATCGCACACACCCATTGCTCCGCACTGGCGAAATCATGTATCGCGGTTGCCATGGAAACACACATAGACAACCACAAATTACGCCCAAAGTCACGAGAGAAATAAATGTAGGCCATATAAATATTTGTCCCGGCCCGGGAATGAAACCCAGGACCTACGCTTAGCAGACCAGCTTGGTAACCGTTCAGCCACGGAGGAAGTTATTGAATTATGTGTCTGTACTATTCCGGTAGATCCAGCTTGTACCGTATATGAACGATTTATTTTAAATAACCGAGCATAATCCTTACTATGTTTCGTCTTACAAAGAAATAAAACAAAGAAGTGCAAAAAAAATCTTTTGTCTTTCGTTTTTGGCTGATATCCAATACAGCAGCGGATCTACTCCAAATTACTAACAAACTGTTGTTCCAGCTTTCTTAAAACATCTCAATTGCAATGAAAACATCGTAACTTTGTTTTCGAAGAAGAATTTCCGACTCCCTCAACTTTTGTGATTGGCTGATTTGAAGATCATTCACATTTTGAAATTTCGATTTCAGTTATTTATTTCACGGAATAAAAATATGTTTCTAAAATAAGGGAACGTCGCAATTCATAACTTTTCAAATAAAAATGTTTCCTTTTTATGCGACAACTTATTAGCAGAGAAGTTTTCGAATAAAATAGTTTTCTTTTTGTTTGAAAAGACATTATTTATGTTGCCGTCAGAGGTGTCTGTTGTTTTCACTTGCCTATAGTTCAAAAAGAATATTCATTAATAAAAATGAAAGCGTCCTTATAATATCTACATCTACAGAAATGACAGTTCTAAACACATTCCGTGTGTGATTAACACACGATGACTTAGATATTGATTTTATTTCTAAACCTACAGAATCTATAATTTCGTTTATACACTTATAGTTGAGGGATACTTAGAAAACTATAGAACTAGTAAAGTTCAGTATTCAATAGTTTACGTATATGGACGAGGATAAAACTTTGTCTTGTGTTTATTTATTGTCCAGTTCTAAAATATCGTTACGATATTCGGCGTCAGTTTATATTTTTGGTTTGTTTGTAAATTATGTAACAATATAAAGCAATTTCTAATTTAAAAACGTAAAAAAGTGAGTCGACACATTGTTAGCCGAACTTATTTAAATGGCACTTGTCGGAAGTGACATAAATGCACTTTTGTCGGGACTTGGACCTACTTTGTTGGATGTGTCGCTTACGGCAATGTCTATTGGGCAATAAATAATCTATGAATATTTGTCGTGAATGTTACTTACGACAAATGTATACGGATCTTGTGCCATTTAAAGCGAACGATCCATCAATTGTATAGTGGTACCTAATAACTGAAATAATTGATGTTAAAGATTTAAATGAAGCAACAACAATAGTAATATGGTACGTTTATGAGCGACTTATAAAAAAAAAACAAAAAATATATATAATATGAATCCCCTTAGTCAAAAAAAATCAATTCTTCACGAGACCTCAAAGTAGGAATAGTAGTATAATATAATATAATATTATCGGTCAAAGTTTGGTAATGAAGAGACCGCCAAAAGACACTTTGAGGTATTATAAGCAGAGACTGGAAGTTTTGTGAAAGAGAAATTCTTAAATTACACGGAAGATGGCAAAATATTGTATATCAATACGGCAAATATATAATTCAATAGTTTGATGTTTATTTTATACCGCGGTACCTTTTTAGCCAACACAATACTAGGAGCGAATACCTTCCACCCACATTCAACGTGCGTATAGAACACGAGAGTACGAAGGGATCGTGTAAAGCCACGCGCATAGATTACGTCCACTGTACAAGTTCTGTACATGTTAGTAATAAGGAAATCACACATTGAAAATTAGAGATCGATTATAGGTAATTCTCTGTGTAGATATGTTGTATTTTTTTTTAATACCAAGTGTTGGAACGAATAAGTCATGCGCCTGATGGTAAGCGACACGGTTATCCATAACAGTTGCAGTGCCACTCAGAGCTTTAAATCGCAAAGATCTTAGGGGCACTGCCAATGCGCCCGTCACCCTGTTCCAGTCTCATGTGCCTGTAATTTCACCAGCATCCATACCCTTCCAAATCCGAAAGCAGGAATGCTTTCGGGAATGGCGGTAGAAATAGGTAAGGTTAAGTAGGAGCTACTCGGGCTGGTTGTATATGTATAAAAAACGTGTTCCATGGCTCGTATAAAAGCGAATTTATACTTCGTTTTTGTGTCTTTTATCAGATACCATTTCATTCGATTATTTTGAAAGCAAAGCGTTTTAATAAATACTGTGAAACAAAATTCTGAAAAATATTTGATCTTTATGTAATTATTTTACTCCTAGTACTCTCTATTATAAATTAGATAATAAATTTCCCTCTTTACATACTTAATCTATTTCAAAGACTAGTACAATAAAACACTTAAAAACAGAGCTTCCAAACGTTAAACGAACACATTTTATAAAATAATAACGTATTATTGTGCCATTTGTAAATGTCATTTGTCATTAATTCTGACGATGTTTGCTTTATTGTAATGAGTTGACTGAAGGAAAAGGTATATGATCACTGCTTTTCGTTACGTTTTTTCTAATCCAAAAAAAAAACGAAATACTTATAGTACGATAGCATTTTTACGAGATGTTTCTGAAGCAAAATTCCCCTCACGATAGTTACTAACAAGTAACGGTCAACCCCTATGATAGCAAATTGCAACACATCCCTTCTTTTTACTTTAAAGTGGACCTCACTAAAGATGTTCCACTAAACTGTGACGGGCGTAAATTATTCTTTACGATGGTAATACACGAGTCTGGTCATAAATTTAATCTTTATTGTTTTGGGTCGACGAGAGTTCGAGCCAACGCTCTCTCAGCTCACACTTCACTGTCAATTTCTACAAATTCCATTTAACCACAGAGTATAAACTTTCCACCAGTAGGTATTAACATTTTTTGCAGTATGACCACGGAACAGTAGTCAATATTTTTCGAGTTTAGTATTTATTACTAACTACGCTCTGAATGGAGACGTGGGCAATATGGTTCGTAACACAGGAGGTACATGCCTAATAAATAAGTGCCAATCTTACATTGAATTTATTGCGGTGTATTTCAGTTTACGAGTTTTTAATATGGCATAGGAAACATTGTAAGTACTTAATTGTGAGTGTCTAGTGTTTGGAAATTCTTGCATTATAACACACAACGCAAGTTAAAACTTAACTACATCAGTTTAAAAGGAAAATTATATAGATTAGATAGGTAATATCGCAAGTTCCAGAAAAACGTATAGAGTTTAATTACAAGTTTCTTTTATTAAAAAAAAAACTGACCTGAAAAATTTGTGGAATTACATCTATTTGCCAGTTGTATTGAAATTGGTTAACGGAAAGTAGGGGGAAACCCGATAAACTGGATTCATCTCCTAATTTGCCACCCTTAGAGTTGGAATATTTTCTTCAAATTTAAATAGGACCACTATTGAGGTACCCCCTTTCTAACAAAACAGAATCATCGAAATCGGTGTACTAATGTTACAGTAATCTACAAAATACAGTCGAACTCCTCCTTTTTGAAGTCGGTTAATTATTATAAAACACTGGTCGAACTCTGCGCCTTTCAGTGGCAAGGAAACGACAAAAAACTTGAAAGTGCATTTACAAAACAACCACTATTTTGGATTTAGATACTTTTTTAAATAAGTGGCCCACTTGATATTGTTATGATTTTAATACTTCAGAAACAACGCGGGCATGGGCTCGTTGTAACTCACGAAATTTAAATAATAACGCTACAAACTCATAGCCAAACATTATTTTATATAACATATATGACTACACAAATTGTTTAAAAAATACTAAAAGAAAGAATAAACGTGGTTAAAAAATAAAATCTTGAGCGTAGCGAGGGTTTCAAAGCACAAGACGCAAAACAACTTTGCTGCCGAGCGAAATGCACAACTTTTCACCTCACTATACCATTTTGGTAGATGAAAAAAAAAAACAGTTGAACTATCACAAATCAGTTTTAATAAAAAAATTAGTTATCGTTGTCAATTTAATGTCAACAAATAATTGTTAAGAATAGAATATAACAACGGATTTATATTACCTAAATAATGTACGACAAATCGCGTGTACGTGTAATTATGTTTTTTTTGTTTCATCGAAAGAAAAAGTTATGTGCACCACAGTTCATCGTCAAGTTCGAATTTCAAAAACCTTTTCGACGCTAGGGTGGAAAAAACGCTTTTGCGCGCAGATTTCTAATGAGAAAGACAGCGCCTTTCCGAGCTAGTGTATATTGTAGTGTATAGTACATTGAGGTGAAAAGAATATTATTCATTCCACAAAGACAAATATACAATTAAGAACTATAGGTACATACCTCGGTAGCTTATCTGTTATGTTCTTAGGGCACAACGAGCACCAGAGTACTATATAAATCTGACAGAAGTTATGTATCATAATGTTACAACAAAAGTACGACCAGCTAGAACAGGTGATGAATTTAGGATGTGGGAGTGGGAGTTCATCAAGGCTCGGCATTGAGCCCTTTGCTTTTCTATCTCGTAATGAACCATCTCACGGCAGAACACCCTCCACCACATTTCTATACGCTGATGACATCGTCCTCATTAGTGAGGATTCCAATGATTTGCAGCAAACGCTAGAAAAATGGAGAGGAGGCCTCAAAACAACCGTATTACGAGTAAGCAGAGAAATGATCATACATGTGCATTGCAATTTCAGCGGCACTAATAACAGAAGCACCCTCTAACTTCAAAACACCCCATTTAATCAAGTCGACCATTTCAAATAGATCGGTTCATTCATCTGTAATGATGGGACAATAGACGCAGACGTTACCCATCATATAAACACGGTATGGGTGAAATGCAGAGAGCTCTCAGGCGTACTCTGCGATAAACGAATGCCTTATTCCCAAATAAGGCCAGGCAAAAGAAGATACGTACATACCTCGGTGACGAACTCGGTGACCCAACGCTTAGAGGATGGAAAATAAATAGTATAGTCTTAGCCAACGGTTTGTTCTGTGGATATTGGATGCGAAGGTCCCAGGTTAAATTCCCGGTAGAACCAATTTAGGAAAATGAACTTTTCTGACTATAAATACTTTAAAAAATCTGGTCTGGGTGCCCCGAGGCACTTCCTGGCGGCTCTCCCATGGTCTAAAAGAATAATTTTGAATGTTTCAATAGGAGAGGTGGTATTCCCCGGCAGTGGCACAATCGGCCGTGCTCAGGGACTCAGGTTCAAGAACTGACATTATTATAAAATTCATATAATGACTACAATTTTATATCGTAGTTTTTGGACAACCCAAACCTACATCAGTGGTTATAGCATGGCATACAATGTGTGATAAATTCATGATAAACCTCCCCATGACATATTTATTTCAGTTATTAAAGCTATGCTGCCATTATTAAAATTTATTTCTTTTATTGCGAGTAATGAATCGGCAAGATACCGCACTAGAATCATATGTTCTTTCATTTATTTGGTAATTAACTATTGTTATAATTTCCGAAGAACAAGGAAACCATATGAAATTGCGTACATAACTTTCTTTGTCGTTTAATCATCGCCGCAAAAACGATGACACAAAAAACGTACAGTTTTTGATGTTTTAAATTTTTACATATTTTACATTATGTTAGTTATTATTTACGTTTTTCTAATCACTCTTATGTATTGAACTGTGTTAAAAATGTTCTCCTCATCTTTTCCCCGTAATTTATAATATCAATTTGTTATTTCTTTTTATCTCGTTTGTCGAGCTCAATTTTTACGTTGACAAAATT
This sequence comes from Hyposmocoma kahamanoa, assembly GCF_003589595.1. Taxonomy (NCBI): domain Eukaryota; kingdom Metazoa; phylum Arthropoda; class Insecta; order Lepidoptera; family Cosmopterigidae; genus Hyposmocoma; species Hyposmocoma kahamanoa. The sequence goes on from NW_020653780.1 coordinate 2,774,511, forward strand.
ACTGTGCAGAACTGTCAAAATGTTTTAATATCGGCTGTGACCTTGCAGCCATGTTTGGTACTGAGATATTCTTTTATATAAAATATTAAAATTTCGGTTTATCACTCAAATTTGACAGCTATATGTGGATATAATAGCTTTATCGCGGCGGCATGGTACGGGGGCTGCTGTTTAAAGCTTACGTTGTTGTTCAAAACACGTTTGTACCTACTTTTCACGTTAACAAAAGTAGCAGTTTAAATATTTTAGTATGCGGTGAAGGTATATATATTTTATTATAGTTCTAGAACAACTTTTAGGTTGTGGTAAGGCCCCCGGTATGTGTAATCATAAATTACTTATATAGGACTTTGAGACTTTCGCCACCGCCGGCGCCACTGGGTATCAAATAAGAAGAGCCTGCTGAATATTTTGAATGACATTTCTTTACCTTAATAAGTTTATGTAATAACGCTTATAACCACGACTTTTCAAATAATATTTTAAGATGTAACGCTGCTTTATATACACTGCAAGTTTCTTTTTCATATTCCTAAAGTACTCTGCTACTACGTTTACTACCGTCCAAGCTTCGGATCTTAGTCGAGTTTTACGGTTAACTTTTTAATTTTAATTCGACATTGTATTTTCATCCAATAATTCAAACACGTTATAAATGTAAACCACAAATTACAATAGACGGATTGATAAGCGGCGTAAAACTAGGAAATAAAACTGTTTTCGGTTCTAAATCGAGTATATTTGTTTTTCAAAGAAATCAACAACTTGACGACTTTCGTGGTGGAGTAGTTCACACACCGGTTTTCATGGTGTCGCTCTTTCTGAGGTCCTGTTTTCGATTCCCGACCGGGTGAATGTAGAAAATGTAACTTTTCTCTCGGGTCTGAGTGTTGGTGGTACCGTCGCTGTTTTCTATTTCCGTAACACAGGTCCTTTAGTTACTTTCCCAAAGGATCCCAAAGGATCGGAGCAACGTACTATGTGATGTTGTCTGATATTATTTATATTTATTTAAACCAACGTTTCGGGCCATTTACAAGTCCCACGGTCACGGCCGACTACATAATGTCTAATATTTTGGTAGACCACATGCAAACGTAATCTTAGATGGTGCCTTCATCACTAGTTCTTGTCATCACTTGTCAATGATGCTATATTTTGACATGTTAAATGGTAACACCAAACCCGGTGTCCATTTTTTTGAGTAATACATGGATCCATTCCTTCTTTCTTTTTTCCTGCTCCTCCTTTGTTTTGATACGGAATTGCGCTAAATATATACATACGTCATTAGCCTACCACAGGCCACTGCTGGACTAAATACAATTAAGTAAAATATTTGACGCTCCAACAGCACCAGTGATCATGCGCCACCCAGCGGAATTAGTAGTCTACCTCCCAATAATATGTTACAAACTCAAACGTCAACTTCCGTAAAAATCCGAATAATTCCGAAACAAGGATGTTCGAAAATAATTCTGCATCTATATTTTATTCCCATTGAGGCATGTTTGAAAGCGCTACAATATTATGAGTAACAATTCATAATAACCTTTTTTTGTGATATCAAGCGAAAGGACGAACTAATCGTATACCTGGTGGTAAGCGAGACGCCTATCCATGTCAGTTGCAGTGCCACTCAGAGTTTTTTAAATCGCACTGCACCTGCGCTCATCACCCTAAGGGTGCGTACAGATCTGGCGAAAGCGCCGCGAACGCGCTTGCATGTGCGTTACACGCGTGCTGTTAAATAGGTACATGTTAATGCACGTGACGCGCAAGTGGCGCGCGTACAATTCGCACAGCGTAAGCACGTATGCAGCTCGCGAGCCTTTCGCAAACAGATGCATTTGCGGCAAATTCGCCAGATCTGTACGCACTGTGAGACAAGTTGTCAAGTCCCATGTGCCTGTCATTTCACTAGCGCCCTTAACACGCAGTAACGGTCACATTACTCCTTGTCGGCAGAAATACGTAAAGTGACGAACTACTAAGGTCATATTACACACAGCATTGCTAGTGCTGAAAATGGAGTTCGTATCAGCTGCAATCAAATTTTAAGTATCTTCTCACCCTACATAAAAATAGTACACGAAGTGATTATTATACTCGTAAACTTCATTCGAAACGACATCGGTATAAAGCTGTTTCCGAAAACTGAGGTAAACGAGGCACACTTCCTTTCAAAGGATTTTAAGGTTTTTACAAAGTCACGTTTAAAACGACACTTCGGCTGATTCTAAATAAAAAACATAACCATTATAAGAGGATCTGCGGAAAATAGCCGGTTATATATTGGACTATGTCTTTTAGTTAGAACTTTGGAGTCCGCAAGGGTCAATTCAATTTGGTGCGCTATACGACGTGGTGGCAAGCTATTAAATTTGCTTGCAGTTTTCTACGTGTTTTACATAGATTTTCGGAAACCCCCCTTGACTGGTAGCAGGGTGAATTTGCATTTTTTTAAACTGCTGAATTATCACATGACTGAAAGTTTATTTAGTTTGCTTGTTCTGGCGTAAATGATGTTCGCAATGGTGTTATAAATTCGTTTAGGTAATGGTCAAAAATTTAACTTTTATCCATAGAGTATATAACCAGATATAGGGACGAAATGTCATTTAATTTGTTTGAAAACTATTCTGTCATATCATTACCGTGACAACTGCGCTCCGATTGGCTAGCCCGAGTTCGAAACAATTGACGGGTGTCGTCAATGGGTGTCATCAACTGTTTCACTTCAAATCGACCAGTTAACTTGAGCTTTGCTATAATGGACGAAAATTGCAAAATTACATATTTAATATTTAATTACCCCTGAAATGTGATTCCGTTTGTTTTGTAAGTAGATGTTTTGCTGTTTTTCCCACACCACCGAATAGTACAGCACGGCATTGTTAGAGATATTATCTTTATTTATTTACAATAAATACAGAATATTTTTTGGAATATACGTAGACGTACACACAGGTCAGTAGTTGGCCTATTTATATTTCAGTGCAAACGAGAGTTGATATTTATAAGAGCTGTATCGCTAATGTGTTACCAGGAATATATGGCCTTTATTTCGTCTCTATTAATGGTTATATACTCGATACTTTTATTATATCTACCGATGTGTAGCTGCTTTTGAAGAATAGTGACCCAAATCGAAATAGTTCATTTTTATTTATTGTACAGCTGTATTTAATATAATGTACTAAAATTTATTGTAAATAAGGCACGGAACTTAACATTTTTAAGCGCCTTAGTTTCATTTAACCATTTTTTAATGAATTAGGTAGTTTAGGCTGCTATTCTTTACTTGGTATCACAAACCAAGTGATGGGACGAATAAATCATGCGCCTAGTGGTACGCGCCACGCTTGCCCATAATAGTTGTAGTTCCGTTTAGAACTTTAACCCTTAACTTTAGTCGTAGAAAAAAATAACGCGTCTATTTAGTCGTGGGTCCAGTGGACCCATGCATATTGGAATGGTGATTAAATTGAAGTTATGAGATATATTTACAATATTTTTTAAACTTAAACTATTATTTTCACTTTAACAAATGCAGACTAGTATTAAATTACTGGTAGGAACATATATATCTATATCTATTTATATCAGTCGTAATTTTCATATTCTAAAATCACGTGATTATTAAAATACTTATAACAATAAAAAATATTTAAACAAATGTCAAAATCCGAAAGCAAACTTTTTTCTTGCATTTGTTACAAAAATAAAATAAAATTAAAAGTATTTTCTCGTAAAAGAAACTGACACTAATGTAATTTAACCTAATTATAAAGATCAATTGCACATAGTTTTTACATATGTCATGTAAATAGACAGGTCATGTACGGTTCACAGAAAAATCATTTCAGGTTTATTTTCATTAGGATTTTCGCTATCAGATATTTCAGAATGTTTTATGATCACTAGTTCTGACAAAATCCTCTTCGTTGTGTGAAATTCTTTATCAGAATTTGAAGTTACAGTATTGCAGATATAGAATTTTCACCGATTTCTCCCTCATCGCTGTCTAAATCAGCATTCAACCATTGCTTTAATATAATATTCTTGAATTACTAAGACAATTTTTCGATTTGCCATGACTACAAACTGAAATTAAAAACAAAAATAGATAAAATACGTCACAAAAAAAACTTACGTATCCATAGCCGTGGGTCCATTGGACCCATATGTAAGCCACTACTTACCTTTGCAGCAGCGAGCAAAACATGTCCACCTTAGAATGCGAATTTCGGCGTGCCATACGAAAGGTAGGTATTGAGGATTGGGAGGAGATGCGTCGCCTGTAGTGAATCATACGCGAGTTTAAATAATGAACTTGGGTCCTATGGCCCCAGGACTATAGTTAAGGGTTAAATCGCAAAGATATCAGGGGCACTGTCACTGCGCCCGTCACCCTGAGGCATAAATTGACAAGTTCCATGCGCCTGTAATTTCATCAGCAAGGATACTACCCTTCAAAATCTGAACGCAGTAATACTCGCAATATGTAAGTTGAGGTGGTGTAATAATAAGGTGGCACTACTTTCCTAGACGAAGTCTTTCACGAAAAGCTCAGCGTATTCGTGAGTCTATGGGACTTTTACTTGCACTTTCAACTAATAATAATCTATCGAGTTCTTAGGTTTTCGCGATTGTTACACATAGGAAATGAATTAAAGAAAGATTCATCCGGATCGCGTTGTTATTTTAAATCGCGTTTGAGTTGACTCAACAATCGTAACCATGGGACCTGTAAAGGGCCCGAAACGTCGGTTTATTTGAAAAAACAAATATACGCGATTTAAATCTGGAAAAATAGTTTCATTTCCTATAATAATAATCTGCCAAACAACCAGACCAACTATAAATACTCTCTTTAGAGTCCGTTTTAATGTGATATGCCTTTTGCTTTTTCGAAAAACATGTGAGAAATAAACCTAAGAAGAATGAGTCTTGATCCCATGGAACAGTTAGCTTGAATAAAATGATTATGAAAAGTACATTTTATTGTATGTATGAATCGTAGCGTATATTGATTTGTTTTGTTTTTGGGAAAAGCAACAATTTTTAAAATTAGCGAGAGACTACTGTTGCCCAACTAACAGCTACTACTATTGCGATCTCTGTACACTACGTGTCGACAGGCGAGAGTGTTACTGTAAAGTGGTTCTTGTACTGTAAATATAGCTGGCTAGCTATACACAAAAGAGGTAAGGAAAAGCTGTGGGAGTTTCGCCCGAACCATAAAATAACTATACATAGGAAAATAGATAGTACAGGCACTATCACAGTGGGACCTGAAGTAACAGACGAGAAGAAGAGGCGTAAGGAGTGTACATGTCATGAAACGCACAGCACTACCAGTCAAGCAGACTCACGAAAGTTATATTCAAGTTGTGTAAATATAGTAAAAATTCATAAAGTAATATCATACAAACATTTATAACAAAATAACACTTTTCAATAAATACATGTGACGGTGTGACCTCCTATACCGTCATCCCACCTTTTTATCGCCTTCTCCGGTTCCTGACCACTCGCATTTAAATTCAAATTTTGAATTACCATAGTTCTTTTGCCTCGCATTATGATTTTGTTTCAATCCATCGTCACTCCCTTCTCGATCGCGATAGCGGACGGCGCTGTTTAAATTTAATCACGTCTAATGCTGATTCTTTCACCAAGTTATAATCATTGTAATATAATCTAAATCATGTAGCAATCTTAATAAGTATATAACAGTCTACAGCCTTATCATGTACCTATGAATACGTATCTGTAATTCAGTATAACTCGGCATTTTTTAGGGGTAAGTGTTTATTTAAATAACTCCTTATATCCATCAAGTTAGGAAGTGTTTTATATTAATGTACCTGTTTTTCTATATATGCCTTTTTATTGTCACAGCGTTACTCCTTACTCCTTACTTCTTACTTGTTTGTTACCATTTCTTCTTAACCCGATTTTTAATAAATTTTTGGACCGGATTTCTGTTTTACTGCCGTGAACCTAGTCACGGCTTGTTAGGGTTACAACCCTTTCACTGGCGCCCGAACAGTGACGAAATTTTTGGAAGTATTAAGTTAAAGAGGAGCGGTAATAGAGAATAAAATAAGAAACGTGGTAGAGAAGGGATAGAGTAAGAGTAATAGCAAAGAAGGGATAAAGTAAGAGTAATGATAGAGGAGGAATATAGTTAGAATAATGATAATAGTTGGTATTTATTAGTAACAATTGGGTAGGTAATAGTAGTAAGTAATAGTAAGAGAAGGGAGGTAGCTAACTTAGCATGGCTATGCTAATCAGCGAGAATTAAAAGTTTTAATGGAGAGGCGTGACAAATTTATATATGTGAATGATAAATAATGCTATTTACATTCGGTCGACTTCCCATTTCATACATAAACATACAGAAGGTTTTACTGGGTGCTAACAAAAGACATAATTTACAAATTGCTGGTAGCCCAGAGGACATTAGAAACGATATTGGTGAGAATTATACTCAAAAACGTTAAACCAAATATGTGGCTCAGTCAGGAAAGCAGTCGCAGATGGGAGGAGGGGGGGGGGGGACGTTGCTCGAAAGCATGACTTCTGGTGTAAAGCGGTCCACGAATGGTGACGTTGGAAGAATGGCATAAAGAAAGTGGCGGGGTTGAATTGGATACAGGTGGCACAAAACCGAGAGAAGCGGCAGAAACTGAACGTGGCCTATACCGATGTGGTTGAGAACGGCTAGAAAAAAGAAGAAGAACAACATGAACATACTATTCATCCCAAAAAATGTGTAAAATTTTGTACAGGCACTAGTCAAATAAAATAAATTAAAATAAGGAAGGGACGTAGTGTATGCGGATTGTTTATGATTTGTCTCAAACGCACATGTAACATGATGCTAGTGTAGAGGGATCAGTCAGTAGACCGTCAACCCGTGGTGCGTAGGCGAGCCAAATACCAATACGCTATTAGCGGACACTACAAGTACTAAAGAAACTAAATTACCTAATTGCGTATATTTGATTTTTCAAACTATCCAACTGGGCTCTTTAAAGTTTCCAAGGTCAGCCAGCCATCACAACAAATATACGCTACATATAAATGATAAGAAACATTGTATGAACAAAGATCCCATAATCAAAAGTTCATCCTCTTTCGCTGTGTTCGTTACATCTATTTGCCAAGTTTTATTGAAATCGGTTATCGAAAAATGGATTAAATCCAATAAACAGAATTCATTCCCTAATTAACCAACTTTAGAGGTGAAATATTTCCTTCAAATTCAAGCGGGACCACTACTGAGGTACTTCCTTTCCAACAAGAAACAATCATCGAAATCGTTTCTCAAATGTTGGAGTAATCGCGAAACATACACAAAAAAATACAATCGAATTGACAACCTCTTCCTTTTTTAAAGTTGGTTTCCATTGTTTAACAATCGCAAAAATCTAAGAACTCAACTATTACCTAATTAAGAAAAGTTCGTTTCCCAAACCCTTTCCCTTTCGGGAATTGAACCCTGCTAACTGCTCGGCTACCGAGGTTATCAAATGCTATGGTTTTGTGTTTTAGCCGTAAAAAAGCCGATACCAAATCGCCTTTGATTTTTTTTTCCAACAAATTGCAATAAGGTAGAAGCTGGAAATACATTTATCTTTGATAAAAAATTTGTTTAAAGCATTAAACCAATAATATTCGAAAAGTCGCACGTGCTTTATAAAATAAAAAAATTCGTTCCTCTTTGTCAAGCCATAAATAAATTTTCCATTACGAAAATCTCTCAAGACAAAACAAATATGGGGATTAGGGAACATCAGGGAAAAACAATAAAAGGAATGCAAATTCTTTTTGTTTTAACGAAAACAATAACTGTGGCTACTGAATTCAACATTAGATCTTCAGCATAATCAGTTCAAACGAGACGTATACTTAGTTACTTAGTACAAAGTTACTATACATAATACGATCGTGTTTTTTGATTTGAAAATTAAAAATGTTCCTTGATTTCTTTTTGTTTCTTAATCGTATATTTTTTTACATTCTGACGGTAAAAGTTACAATTTCCTCTTTCCCTTTTGAATTATTTCGTTTGCCTTTTCGATTTGTTCTCATTTGGTGTTCTTATATATAGAGAGAGAAACCTTAACTAAACTAACTTCCTGTGTTTCCTTTCTTTCTCTTCGTTTTGTTTTATGTTTGTTCTACAATGTATAAGAAGTCCGATCGTATATTAGTTATATAGCTCAGCATTATAATCTGGAGTTTGAACGGTTCTCATTATAAGAGGCCTGAAGGTGATTTAAATTTTAAGCATAATTTTAAACTGACTGTACTGTACTTTTGAAAATAAACAACTTTATTATAATTTTAAGTGCGAAGACAAAAAAAGTATCTTTATGTAGACAACACAATTGTTTTTGGACCTATAATTATATTATAATCGACACCAATCTTCATTCTATCTAATTTTGTGTAAGCTGGTCTTTTTACATTGTTATTTTAAAATTATTGTTAACATTCATGTATATCATTTGTGCTAGCATAATGTTACATGCATTTGCATTGTAACATACATTCATTGAACGTGGAAGCAAATTTAACTTTTCTTCGAATATTGTTGTTTGGTGTCTTCGCAATGGTTTAGTCGGCATAGCGATGACGATCACCTGCTGAAATATGCTCATATATTTTTTTTACACAAACTCATCAGGTTTCATAAGTGTCTTACATGTGACGCTACGACAAAGTCGTTTAAACTCATACAAAGATACCCCGTAGCATACCGCCGCAATACAGCTATTATATTCACATTTAGCTGTCAAATTCGAGTGATAAATTTTAGTTTTAAAATTTTATCACAATAGCTAACATAGCGAGCTTTATGACGTCACATTATAGTTCGCTGATTTTAAAATATTTGGACAGTTCTGTACAGTAATTTTATCACCGTAAAAATTGAGCGCGACAAACGAGATAAAAAATAATCAAAACAAACAAATTGATATATAATATAATAATAGAGTAACAACGAATATAATGTAAAATATGTAAAAAAACAAAAACGTATATATAGATATAATTTTTTGTTTCATCTTTTTCGCGGCGATGATTAAACGACGAAGATAAATATATACGCAATTTCATATCGTTATCCTTGTTCTTCAAAATATATAGCAATAACTCATTACCAAATAAACGAAAGAACGACTGACTCTAGTGCGGTATCTTACCGATTCAGTATTCGCAATACAATAAATAAATTTAAATAATGGCAACATAGCATTATCAACTAAAATAAATATGTCACGGGGAGGTATATCAAGGGTTTATCACACATTGCAAGCCATGCTACTACTAGGGCATTTTTCTATCAATAATAATTACAAACTCACTAGTTAGAAAATAGTCCACTACTATTTTCACAAAAATCATGATAGTAAAAACATCATGATAGTCAATAAATATTAAGATGCCACGGCATCTTTACCATCGGCATCAAACGATTAGGCTAGCAGGCTAGCCTAATGGTTTGACCTACCACTTCTCAAACAGAGGCCGTGGGTTCGACTCCGGGCTCATACCTCTGAGTTTCTCGCAATTTATTTGCGAAATTTAATTTGAAATGAAAACATCTCGACGAAACCAGCACGTCGAAAAAGGTTGACAACCCTTGGAGAACGTATAAAGCCCAACCCGCATTCCATTAGCATGGCGAACTATTGCCTAAACCATAACCTGAAAGGCGACTCGAGCGCAGCAGTGGAACGTTAAAATTGGTTGATGATGACGATGAAATAATAAGATGATATGTTTCTGCATTATTGAAAATAACAAAGGAAGAAATAGAAGCTCTTAGAATTTTGAAACAACTGAAGCTACTGCTTACTTTAGGAACATTATAGCACTCTCAGTAATAATAACACCAAGCGAGAAACATTTTCATTTCACGTAGCCTTCTAATGAACCCCATCACAGTAATAGGTATGTTTCAAGCATTAATGTAAGCAAGTACAATTAATCATCTGTAATGGCCATCGGGATTCGCTCAGGCTAAATTGATGCTTGAGCACGCCCAATCACTAAACGTCTACAGCGCTTGAATCTAACGAGACTATTTAAACAGCTATTTACATTCATCTTGAAAGCAGGTACTTGGATTTCCGGTTTTAGTAAATCTTTAAGTTATGCCTTTGAAATTTCTCTCCATGATTGCTTAGTACAAGAAATGTTATGAGTTATGAGGCTTGTAAATCCCCGTGTATCGTAGTACGATGTTTGAGAAAATAATATTTTAAATATTTTAATAAATAAAGTTTTTAAAATAGGGAATCCACTATATTTCTAGGGTCAGATTTTGGAGGTCTTTTTAGGGTAATTCTCAGGCTATTTTTCTATACCTAATTTCGGTGGCAATTTTAATTATTTAAGTAGGTACTCGAGTATAACGTGAATATATGTAGTATATAATATTTCGGGATACTACACTAGAATATAAAATAATACTTCACGATAATATCCTAGAACATTCAAATAATAGCAACTTTCAATAATAATTGTCGTTAAGTTTTGTGGAGTTTCGAGTTTGGTTTTATATTGCAGACGTTGGTAAGTGAAGTACGGTAGGAGAAATGAAACTGAACGTGCATGATAGGGAATTCTACGAAAAAAGCCAATAGGAACGTGCCCAAAAAACGAAGTAATGTTTTCATAAGGATCTGTATTTGCTATATTACTTATTAGACTTACTTACTACTTAAAAGATGGTAACCCTCGCTCCAACTATTGTAGGGTCGACATCACCTCCAACAGATATTACAATATCGATTAGGATATCACGGCAAAGTTCGCAGTTAGAAGTTTATTTTTTTATATAATTGCTAGGAGTGAGACGAAATATTTTTTTACGTGAAAGTAGTCAAGAAATTTAAATCAAATGTGACGATTTACGAGAACGTGTTAGGATAGTGATAGGATAAATGACGATTTAGTATTAGTTTTAGAATGCTAGTTTAATGGAATTTGTCGATAAATTTCAGTTGAGATTTTTAGGATTTGCCTGTTAGTTTGTAATTTTCCTGAAATGTATATTATTTTAATGCTCAGGAACCAAAAGTTCTACCTTATGTGCATTCATTTTGTGTTAAATTTCGCTCTAGCTAAAATGCATGTAACAGTTATTTCTTTTGGTCCCTGCTGAATGGTTGGAAGGCGTGTTTGACATTGATAATTTTGCTTTGTAATGTTTTAACGTGATTTAGTCCTGCGCGCAAGCTATTTTAGCAATAAATTTACAGAGTATAAATTATAATTTTCAGCAGTCATAAGAAGAAAATGCAATTTTGTATAAGGACGAAAATACCGATGGATAAACTATTTATTGTTTCATTATATATTTTTTTATGATATCGAGTTACAAACAAGTTGTGAGTCTGGTGGTAAGTGACATGCCTGTCCATAACAGTTGCAGTCTACTCAGAGCTTTAAATCACAAAGATCTGAGGGACACTGCCATTGCGCCCGTCACCAGCACCCTTACCCTTCAAACCCGAACGCAGTGATGGTCATATTACAGCGTGACAGAAATAGGCAAGATGACAGGACTTCCCCGGATTCCCATTGAGCTCAACTGCTACTAAATAATAATATAAATGTGTTTATGTAATAATTCTTCTTCTTAGCATGTCGACGATTTATCACCAATGAGGACCGTTACTTAGTGACTGACACTGCATTATCAGTGTACAGGTCCTCGCGTGTGTAAGTGTAGAACACGCGAGTCTCGACAAAAGATGTACGATTATCTGGGGAGAGACAGCAATAAACATGCGCTTTCCGAGCTTAGTCTTTTAATTAGTACGCAAATTTAACAATAATGTAACTGAATTTCTAGTTGCGGAAGAGCGGAGTTCTCTAACACAGCTATATTTTAAGGGTACCAAACTTAAAATTGTACCACGATTATTCGAAATAAAATATATTTATTTTCAATTTTGTTATTTAAAAATAACATAAATTTAAGCCATTTTAGTCGAAAAGGTGTTTGAGTTTTTTTTTATAGCAGTAGAGCTCCTTGTGAAAGATTTCTTCCAGGGAATACTGCCACCAAGCAGTAATGTGAGTATTACTGCGTTTCGGTTCTAAAGGGTGCTGGTGGAATTACAGGCACATGGGACTTGTGAACAGGGTGACGGGCGCGATGGCAGTGTTCTTCAGATCTATGTGATTTAAAGGTTTGAGTGGCACTGCAACTGTGATATATAGGACAGGCGTGTCACCTTCCACCTTCAGCACGAATTGTTCGTCCCACCACTTGGTACCGCAAAAAACATATAATTTTGATAATTTAATGGAAAATTAATATACTTCGAACGTTGATGTTAGTTTCTCTATTGTGTGTACTTGAATAATAATAATAACCCGCGCACACTCATAGCCCCGCACTGGGGAAACCCAGTATCGCGGGTGCCCATACACACATAGATAACCACAAATTACACCCAAACTCACGAGAGAAACAAATGTAAGCCATACAAAAATTTCTCTCGGCGCGGGAATCGAACCCGGGACCTCTACGTGGCAGACCAGTATGATAACCGTTCGGAGGTAGGTAAATTATTATTGTTAATATTCTTGATCTCTGCGTGGCAGTTAAATGTCGGTTCGGTCACGGAGGCAGTTAAATGTCATTGAAAATATTCAAAATATTTCATTTATAGGTCATATTTTAAATCAGCTGAGTAATACAAAGTAACTCGTACTATGTATGATATTGGTGTACAAAAATAACGTGGGCGGAGAAAATGTGAAAAACTTTTCCAGAATTTCCGTTCGCTTGCTAATTTCCGCCATGACGATGCTCACGTTCCGTCTACATACATCACATACTTTTATATATTAGAATATAATCATGAGGTACAGAAGGAATTCTGGAAATGTTTTTCGGAAATGATAACGAGCTGAATTTAAATCAAAGTAACAACGGAGACTTTGGCCGTACTTTTTATGTTATGGTACTTACACTATACTGAATATTTGCAACCTCGAAATCAAAATAAAATCGGCAAATAGTATCAGTAGAGTTGCTCTGTGATGTACTAGCACCTTAATTATTTCTGCATTCATGGAGTAGTGTGAGCATTACAGCGTTCCGGATTTGAAGGGTCAGGGTGCTGATGAAGTTATAGGATTTGACAATTTTATGTCTCAGAGGACCAGGCGCAGTGGTGGTCCCCCAAGGCCTTGCGACTGACATACATTTATTGCATTTTTTGAGATAAAATGTAATATAACATATAACATGATATATATAAATGTCGTTGAATATGACTTGTCAACTTATGTCTCGGGGTGACGGGCAGTGGTAGTGCCCCTCAGATCTTTGCCATTTAAAGGTCTGAGTGGCACTCCAGCTGTTCTGGACAGGCGTGTAGTTTACCATCAGGCGCACGACTTGTTCGTCCCGTCACTTGATATTATAAAAAAGAAATTTCTTGCTAAACAACCCACGAAATTCTTCAATACCTAAATTAGAACCAATTAAGAAAAACCGGAACCCGGGACTTTCTCATCTTCAAATATTTCCTTAACGGTACTCTGTATCATACTCAACTGCACTATCCCTAACAAATCTGCAACTTAGTTAGCCACGTTGTACATGATCAGCCGTATGTCTTGACAACTAGGTCGTTATGTTTTGTCGTGTCGCGCTTAATCCCGTGTGGGTAGTATCTACCTGGAGTACTTATTTAGTATACATTAAAGCTTAAATACTAGAAACTAAAATTGGGTCAAGGAGTCTTTGCCGCAAGGACACCGATGTGGGGAGCAAACTGGGGCACCAAGGCGGTCGCCTGCAGCTATACGAATGGTCTCTGCGCTCAGGAAAGTGCCTGTACTGGTAGAAAGTAATGCGTGTATCGCCCGAGACATATTTTCTGAAAAGTATAATATTTTCAAAATGGACATTTTTCAATGACCCAACACTAATCACGATGTTCTTATCCTCTAGATAATCTGTCCAGGTGCCGCCGTAATCTGACTCTATATGATACATGATATTTTTGAGTCACATTTATCAGAGTCATAATCTCTAGAAATAAAAATATGATATAACACGCGCCGATCAGCTGTTCCATGTCCCGGTCTATACCAGGCCACCACATGCGTGATCGAGCATTGCTTTTAGTTTTAACCATGCCTAGATGAAATTTATGCAACTCTTGCAATAATCTACTTCTTAATAATTTCGGTATTATAACACGATGACCTCTCATTACACATCCCTTTTCTATTTCTAAATCATTCCTACAACGAAAATGCGGACCGATAGTAGTATATTGAACCGCGCGGCCAACCTAGTTGAACATATTTTGATAACGTTGCTAAGGTTTTATCTGTCGCCGTCGCGTTCTGGATGTCCCTGTAGGTTAAAGGGCATATTCCCGAGTTGCAGCGCGTTAACAGTTAGTAAGTTGCGTTGTTTTTGTGACGACGACGCAGTCGTATTGTTACCCACCGGCATCACCGGACACGCGCGTGAGAAGTAATCGGCAACTAAATGTCCTGGATGACGTAGTTATACGCGGAAAGAAATATGGCGTACGTCACTAATCGGTAAGCCGTCATTACCGAAATACCGTTCTTTTTCCCAAAAGATCGCTAATAACGGTTTGTGATCTGTTTTCAATATAAATGACTCCGAGCAGCCATACAAGTATTGACGGAATAGTTTTATACCAAACACTATCGCTGTCGCTTTCTTATGTAGCTGACTATAGTTTCGCTCGCTGGCAATCAGCGCACGCGAGCCATAAGCGAGAAGGCGCTCAACTCCGTCCGCGCCCACCTGCGAGAGCATGGCGCCGAGCCCCGCCGGGCCTCGCTATCTACGCTGAGCACGAGTCGCGCGCTGGGCTCAAATTGTGCCAGCACGCGTTCGGGCGCTAGCTCTCGCTTCATCTGCTCAAAAGCAGCTTCGTGTCGCGTGGTCCACTCCCACTCCGCATCTGAGCGTAATAATTCATGGAGTAGACATAGTATACTTGACGCGTTCGCTACCAAATTTCGATAATAATTCACCAACCCTAGGAAACTCTTAAGTTCCTTTATATTGTTAGGCCGAGGCGCCTTTATTATAGCGTCTACCTTTTTAGGGCACTTATGCAAGCCTTTCTTATCAATAATATGACCTAAATACGTAACGCTGTCTTGGGAAAACGGAAAATGTTCCGATTTTGTGGCAACGGTAACGCAAACATCATCTAGGAAAACGGCTACCCCTTCGATTCCTGCTAACAAGTTCTCAATCGCCCGCTGGAATACCGCGGGTGCATTCTCGGGCCCGAACACTAGGCGTATGTACATAAATAGACCTTTTGTAGTATTGATTATAGTCAGCTTTTGATCTTCTTTTGTAAGAACTAATTGGTGATAGGCCTGACTGCAGTGTAATTTCGAATAATGCTTCCCGCCACTCAATTTAGTAAAAATATCATCAATTCGGGGAAGGGGATATTTATCTATATAAATGTCATTATTAACCGTGAGAGAATAGTCTCCGCATATTCATACGCTACCGTTTTGTTTTAATACCGGCACTATTGGTGTTGGGTAATCGGAGTAATTAACGGGCACCAGATTACATTCGTGTGTAAGTCTTGACAACTCATTTTCTACCTGAGATTTCAACGCAAAAGGCAATGGTCTTGGCTTGAAAGACCAAGGTTTAACACCGTCTTTCAAATAAAGATTTACCTCGAACGTATTAAAACATCCTAGTTCGTCACGAAATAGTGTCATAATAATTATCCAATAGTGATTTTACCTGCGAATCGACACAGTTATTTACAGAAATATTATAATTTTCTGATGTGAAACTTATTCGAAATTTGACCATGAACTCACGCCCAAGTTTGCACCGTTCTGAACCACATAGAACGTTAATTGCTTTGTCATGTTACGATAAGTTACATTTGCCGCAAATCTACCCGCAGGCGTGTTTTTATGACCGTTATAGAAACACATTTCAATGTTACATTTTTGTAATGGAACTCCTGAGAAACGTTTTGTGAACAATGTGTGACCGATCACATTCATACTCGAACCCGAGTCCAGTTCCATGTTCAACTTCACACTTTTATTAGGAACAACAGGAATTACGATAGGATCGTAGTTTACGCACCTTAAATTGAACATCTAACATTCCTTACATTCACTGCAATCCTCAAGCTCATTTGACGATGGTTCTATACCAATGTTATGTACACGGGTGGATCTGCACACTTTCTTAAGGTGGCCCTTTTCGTGGCACTTCTGGCACCGGTAATTTTTAAATTTACACCTCTCCGCCGCGTTATTACGAACACCACACACAGTACAGCGGTACGATAGGTCTGCGCTGCCCGCCGGCTGACTGCCGTGCCCGCCACGACCTCTGTGACCGCCACGGCTGGCGCTACCGCTTCATACTCGTTCGGAACAGTGGTTCCTCTTTGAGCACCGCAGATGTAGCTTTTGCCTGTCGAGCACAAGCCGCCTGCAGAGCTAATTCTAACATCTTGGCAAACGTTAATTTGTCCACGTCGCGTTCTGGGTCCGCATGGAAACCCAACACTAAACGGTCGCGGAGTATCATTTCCAGAGCGGTTCCAAACTCACAGTGAACTGCGAGCCCCCGTAGTCGAGCCGCCCAGACTTCGACCTTCTCGCTCTCTGCCTTGACTGCTTTGTACAATTTGGCCTTGTCGGTGAAAGTTGACCTTTTTGGTGCAAAATAGCCGTTGAGTAACTTAATCAGATCGTCGTACTGCTCCGTTTCCACGTTCTTCGGGTGCGCGAGGTTCGTTAGTAGCCGATATGCGTCATCCGAAAGATGCGTCAACAACACTGCTCTCTTCTTTGCCTCTGTGCGTTGCTCGCTCCATAACTCGTTGAGTGACTTTGAATTTTTTTATGAGGCCCTTAGTAAGTGACCATGTCTCAGAACCGTAGGTAATCCGCTGGCAACACGCACTGCTTGAAGACTTTTGTCTTCAAGGACTGCGGTATTGCGGATGAGAAGACGTCCCGGAGCTTTCCGAAAGCTGCCCAACAGAGTCGGATTCGACGATTGACCTCTTCATCGAAGTTCGCTCTTCTTAATTGGACTATTTGTCCGAGGTAGGCATACTCATCAACAACTTCGAGAATAGAGGTCCTCACTGTTATAGGGGTGGGTACAACATGAACATTCGATTTCAGTTTCGTCTTGTCCATGTTTATTTTTAGACCCACCTACTGAGAAACTCTATTGAGGTGACCGACTATGGTGCCAAGCTTTTCCAACGATTTTGCCATGGCCATGACATCGGCAGCAAATCGAAGGTGAGTGACATCACTCACCTTCGATTTGCTGACGAGTACATACTCGCCGTTGATGTCGATGCCGAATCCTTTCCAGTCCAGTAACTTGAAGGCATCTTCTAATGCAGTGGTGAACAGTTTCGGAGAAATAACATCTCTCTGTCGCACCCCTCTTTGCAATTGGATAGGCCTTGTGCACTGGTCCTGGAGACGAACTGACAAAGTGGCGTGTCTGTATAAACATTTCAACACTTCGATATCGGTTGTCAATGTGGTACCGTTGTAAAGACTGTAGCACCGTCTATATCTCGATGGAATCAAATCAATTTTACAAAACTGACGCTGACGAAATTCTAAAAAGGTACCTACCGCCAATAAGCAAAAAGAAGGAAAAGAACTTTGCTAAACTTCCATACTGCGTATATTTTGTTTTTTTTTAAACAAACCCACGTTTCAGGCTCTTTACGTATGCTGTGGCTACGGCTGATTGAAATGGAAGTCATCACCAGTCTAATATTAATTCAAACCCTATTGTGAACTATTGTTTTTTTTTTTTTTTTTTTTTTATACTTGACAGGCAAATGACTCCACTCCACCTGTTACGAAAGTTATTAATTTAAATAGGTACCTTATTTCTCATTTTTCAAATAACATTCGAATTTACGCTACTTACGAGTTGCGAAATAATGTTATTTTTCAAATATTAATTTATACGAAAATTAAATTATAATAAATCAACATTCTGGATCCCAAGTTGGTGAATTGGAAATTGAAATACAAATTGAAATGTTACACAAATACTATATACTACTTAATTTTACTCTCGACGATTTATTATAATTTTTATATATTTTTTTAATTTTTAACTTATTTCAAATGAGACATTAATGTAATTAATTTATTGTAATACAAGTTTAGATTTATTAAGAAAGTAGAATTGACATTGCTGTGCCTAGGACGTGACAACATGTAAGCAATAAAAACATTTTGAATTGAATTATACAACATTAATAGCAGAAGAGCTCCTCGTGAAAGAGTTCATCCAGGATAGTACTGCCACCTTACCTATTTCTGCCGCCAAGTAGTAATGTCCGCATTACTGTGTTCCGATTTTGAAGAGTAAGGGTGCTGATCAAATTACAGGCACATGAGACTTGTCAACGTATGTCTCATGGGGACGGGCGCAGTGGTAGTGCCCTTCAAATCTTTGAAGTTTAAAGCTCTGAGTGGCACTGTAACTGTTATGGACAGGCGTGTGGATTACCATCAGGCGCACGACTAGTTATATAAAAAAACTTTGTTAAAAGTAATTACATTTTATTTTACTTGGGCACTCTGGCGTTAATATAAGTTAGGTATGTGGATTTCCATCTACGTTCAGGCTCACACTATAGATACTTAAGCACGCTCGGTCACTGCGGTTTCGTGACGGCTTACTTTTGACCTATTTGCAGCTATGAGATGACATTGGAACACGCAAGGGTGCTAAACTAATTGTATTTACACTTCTGTGTAAGATATATTGAAAAAGGGATTTTGAGTGGTATGAAAATTTATTTAATATTCTGCTAATTTTATTGAAGCCACTGGTCATTGTTATTCCATTGTATTCTAGTGAGAATATATTGCAATTACGACAATATTTCCTATTGTGCTAAAATCTAGTTGCAATGACAGTTGAGTCTCAATAGAATGTAAGATGAATGGAAGTGATTGCGTTCATTCATTCAATCACTAACGATTGTTGTTGCCTTACTAAAACTATCACGGAATTTCTTTTTTCACACTCACTAGGGAAACCCTGTATCGCGGGTGCCATGAACACACACATAGTCAACCTCAAATTCACGAGAGAAGTAAATGTAGGCCATTCAAATATTTCTCCCGGCCCGGGAATCGAACCTTCTACGTGGCAGACATCTGCGCACTGAATCCGATTCGTATTCGTTCCGAATCCGCGACTATACGAATTTAGAAAACTCGGACACACTTCGGATGTCGCTTGTGCATGAAATCCGGTGCTAATCCGAGAAAATACGAATATCGCTCGTTTACCTATAGATAAAATGACACTTCGGACACCTGTGACGTTTCGGAAAGTCACTTTTCGGAACTGATACGAATTGGACTTAGTGCGCAAACTCCCTTATTAATGTATCTTACATTTTATCTCGTTTAAGCAGCATTTTAGTCTTCAAATTCAAATGTATTTTTTTATGTTAAATAAACAGTAGACTACCTAAGAGTGTAAGTAAGTAAGAGTGCCTTCAACTCGCGATTAAAGAGCAGAACACCAAAAAATTACAATCCCTGTTGTATAGTAGCTCGATAGCTCACCACTGGCAAACCACTAGTCTTAACTTCAGAATCAGAATACGTAAAAAATCCTGCCATAGACAATATCGACACACAACTGAGATGATTTAAAATTAACCGTCCTGAGGCACCGACCAACTTCATTCTTAACGACGAATATACAGATAACAGTATAAGGGGTGGTATTTCTACCTTGGGTTATTATAGTCAGGATTTGTTGAAAAACTTGCAATTTGAAAGTGTAACTCCTGGCCTTTCTGGAAGATACTATTTATCTCCAGAATTTCTTGTGCACGCTTCCGACACACGTAATAAGGTGGTTGAAAGATACAACGAGGCTCCTAGCTTATGTAAAACCTATAATAAAGTCTAGTTACTGTCACGCAAGCCTAATAAACAAACGTACTTTTACTCCTTTGCCACTGAATTTCAAATCTAATCGGTACGAGTTGTCTTCGAAGGTTACTCTTCCGCTCGTCTTCACAGTTATATATGCTATTGAGTTCCATACAAAAATGTTCTTGTGACGAATTTTCAGTGTGCGGAATTGCAACTCATCTTTATTTATTTTTGGGGAACTATTCGTGCGCTACAACCTCAGTTGTAAGATATAATAACACCATTACGCATGAAGAATTTGGCTCATCTTTAGTCCGGACAACAAAGTTAAGAAGTGAAAATTGTACTGATCTTTGATGAATTGTACTATTAACTTGGCATTTTCAAGGTCAGCATGGTTCATAGTAGACCACATCGTCGTCTGCGATCTGATGATAAATGACCGTGATGCCGACTCACAAACGATTGGAGCGTGATTGGCAAAGAAAATAGGAATGAATGTAATATGTATGTTCCAAAACCCAGGAGATGACTGCGAACCCTAGACCTGAATTCATACCTAGCAATATTTCGTGGAAATACCACTAAAACTATAAAAATTGAGCCACCAGTCTTGAAACCAAACGAATGAAAAAAGAGAAATACAACAAATTTAGCATTACGTACACATACGTACGTTACTTAAGTCTATAGTTGTATACGACATCATCTAGTTATACTATGTAAATATCAATTCACAACAAAATGATATAGAATCAACTCAAAGTCTACGGAACCAAAATTAAACAATTTGTATTCTCCGTGTCACCTGACAGAATGTTTACATTTTTAGTAGAGAAAAAAGCCGCAGCGTCACATAGCTGTCACTCGCGGCAGCTAGTGCGTTACTGACAGATGCGAAATATGAAAAAAAAAACAACATCATCGTACATCATACCATATTTTAGCTTCAAGTGATATTTTTGTTGAGATAAACTTTGTTGGAGAATATATGGATTAACATCACGTGTATTACAAAGAAAGTTAAATTTAAGTGATGTACGATAATTCTTTTCTCTCGCGTACCTTAATATCTAAATTTGGTAACTGCATTTATATTTAAACCAAGAAGTCTTTGCATAATACAGATTTTATGTTTTTGTTTTCAATTATTTTCATATAATCAACAACATTTGTGCATGGCTAATTTATTTTATTAATTAGGAACATTTTTCCATCCATTGATCCATTTTAGTAGCAGTAGAGCTCCTTCTGAAAGAGTTCGTCCAGGAAAGTACTACCATCTTACGTATTTCTGCTGCCAAGCATTAATGTGTGCATTACTGCATTCCAATCTTGAAAGGTAGGGATGCCACTAACATTACAGGCACATGGGACTTGTCAATTTATTGTGACGGGCGCGGTGGCAATACTCCTCAAATCTTTGCAATTTAAAGCTCTGAATAGCACTGCAACTGCTATGGACTGACGTGTCGCTTACCACCAGGTACACGACTTGTTCTTCCCGTCACTTCGTATCATAAAAAAATCTTCATACGTCTTCGAAATACATAAATAAAACAAATTTACACCTTGGGAACCAAAGAAATCTAACGGGGTCCAATTTTCGTACGTTGCAATATTTTATCGTTTCAAAACGTGTTTGATGTACCTTTGAGTTATGTGTACGGCATGCGTACACTTATATATATTATATCCTTATCATAATTAATATTATCTATTATAATCTTATGTATTAACTTCATAAAATATATCTAATATGTTAAAAATACAACAAAATAGAATGAAGCTAGAAAGGAGTTGCAATACTCAAACCTTTTTAGCCTTAACAGTGCCAAGATTGAAAAGTATTTATAAATGTGATGTTTACATACAAATAAATAAAAATATTCTCGCATCTTTAATGTCTTCGGAAATTGTCACTAAAGCCAAAAAAATCTTATTCTCGGTACCGAGATTATCTCTACCTCGATGTCAGTACACGTTTCGTTTTTATCGACGACTGTATTCAAAACATAATACTGGAAAATTCTTGTTTGAAATAACTGAAAGTAATGAAAGGCACAGTTGCGTATTTCAACGTAAAATTTTTACGAAAATATAATTTTCTCGAAAGTCGAATTTATGCCAAAATTTGCCTTATTTTTTTTTATAATATTAAATGACGGGACGAACAAGTCGTGCGCCTGATAAACTGTTATGGACAGGCGTGTAGCTTAGCGTAACGGCGTGTAACTGTACAGTGCCATTCAGAGCTTTAAATTGTAAAGATCTGAGGTGCACTACCACTGCGCCCGTCGCCCTGAGACATAAGTTGACAAGTCCCATGTGCCTGTAATTTCACCAGCACCCTTACATTTCAAAATCGGAGCACTACTTGGCAGCAGAAATAGGTAAGGTGGCAGTACTACCCTGGACGTACTCTTTAACAAGGAGCTTTACAGCTACTAAAACAATTATTCAAGTAATGAAATAGTAGGAGTATACACGTAGGAGAAAAAGAAGTCTCTTTCACTTGACGATTTCGTACAATAATTTCAAGATTTTTAAATTTTTTTTAAGAAATCATGTGGCGGGACGAGCAGTGAGCAACATAACTGTCCATAACAGTTGCAATGCCATTCAGAGCTTTAAATCACAAAAATTTTGACGGCACTGCCACTGCGCCCGCCACCTTGAGACGTAAGTCCAAAGTGTCTGTAATTTTCTTTGCCTTGTTTTCGTATGACTTCACATGCGGTAATTCCGTCTCTACCGTACCGTACCGTGCCTCAGATCGCTCGTTGCGTGTCGAATGCAGAGGATCGACTTATGTCTATCGTGAGATTTGAGAGTTCCAATTACTGTTTGCGAACGGTATCCGCATGCATAGCATTTTTGTTCGTATTGGAAAAATCTACTGTGATATTTTCTTTTCGCTTATCAACTCCAGAAGTGGTGAACGAGTTTTCAAATTCATTGTTTTAAGCATTGTTTATGCAGTCAGTGGATCTTTACCTGGTAATCTAAATACACGTTGTCAGACTTTAAGTCTCCCAATGTTTTTCAACTGTTTTAAATCTTAAAATTCACATATATTTTTATGGCGAACGGCTATGGAGTCGCATTCCCTGTCCGAAGACTGGTCCCTGAACAGTATAACGTGAGCCTTTCAAAGGCGAGAATGAATAGGCATTGTTTAGGTGTGTATGCTCCGTCGTTGACACCATCGTCACTGTCCATCACGTGAGATGGAGGTTAAATGCGCACTTAATAATAAAAAATATACTGCAATATACACACACCAGCACATTTTTAGCGGAATACTAGTAAAATTCTCAAAACAATGCAATGTTATTCAAAACTCTGGTCGATGATTTTACTTTGTGTTTTAGGTCTAATTTCAAAATAAAAATTATCGACTATCGTTTTTTCATTAATGTGTTTTATGTTCATCCATTTCACAAGTGATCTACTGGTTTTATTTTGCTTTCTTGTTTTTTTTTTAAATTTTACGAAATTTTACTTTATTGAAAAAATATTATATAATTAGTTTTACTAACTACATGTTTAATCATTTATTTAATAGGGCACACACAATGATAATTAACAAAAGGAAAACACAAATTATAAGTTTTATTTATTTCTTAAAGAAATTTCTTTTTACAGACCTCAGTACAGGACACAATAACATAAACGGGCTTACATGTACAATAAAAAAATTACACAACACAAGAATAATATTAAAATATATAAATAAAATTAACATTTATGTTACAAGTTTTTTATTTATTAAAATTGTATTATATCAACGGTAAACTGTTAAATTTTTAAAATTATTAGCTTTTTCTGCTTTGTCACAAAATGTAAAACAAATATTATTTTTATTTAATTTCCATTTTTTTTTAATAAAGATTGAACAAAGTTGTACTAAGTCGATGTCAAAGGATGTAAATTTAATTGCAACTTTATGTCTATTTCCTATTTATTTAAATATAAACGTTACTATTTCACATTCTTGTTTTGTTTTTGTTCTGCTGTGTGTGGTGTGTGTAATTTACCTATTTCTCATTGTCTTCACTGACAATACGATAAAATAAAAAAAATGTCAGTATTTACTTAACGTACGTCGTCAATTTCAGTACATTAATCTCGAAATGCAAGCAACAAATCATAACTATTATGCATCCTCTTAATAGTAGAAACTAATATCAATACAGTATCCATCTTAGACAGATCGCCACTTGAATTCGAATCATCAATCTATTGCTGTATCACATCAATCACATCGAATCTAATGGCCTCTTTCGTAAACGTAACGTATGTTAAGCTTAGTTTTGATTTCGAATATAATCTTTTTGTATTCCAAAGTTGCAAATTGTATAAGGAGAAAATTTGCAATTTTCTTTATGAGTGAAGGAGGTGGTGCGGGGATCGTACCAATGCGCGCACGTAGCTGAGTAATTTTCAGGATACTTTTCTCTACTCCCTAATTTTGGTGGCATTTTTTCGAGTATTAATATACTCGTTATATTAATTTAACGATAACTTAATATAAAACAATATTTCAGGGTACAAATGGTAAATAATACTTCATAAGAATGTGTAAATAATAAAATTGCCACCGAAATCAGGTAGAGAAAACTAACCTGAAAATTTTCCCTAAATACATAGGGTGCACTATAAGTTTCCAGAATTGGCCACTTACATAAACAATATTTGAAAAGTAATTACTCGTGACAATTTTCGTAGTAATGATTTTCTACGACTTTAAGTGCACTATTCAAACTGCTTTTCGCCATGAAGCGCCATTCAAGACCACTATTTACAGCTGGTTTGCAAAATTCAAACGCGGTCTTGTGAATCTCAGTGACGAATTTCGTAATGGGGTGACCATCGTCCACTGCTGTGAACAACAAAAACATCGATGCTGTGCACCGTATGATCAAAATAAACAGGCATGTGACATACCACGAGATTCAGGCATCTTTGGACATAGGCATGAGTCAAATACAATCAATACTACACAAACATTTGGGTGTGAAAAAGCTGTGCTCTCGGTGGATCCCACACAATGTGACTGAGGCTCAAAAAACCAAGCCGAAACCAAGCAAAGTAGCGCGCGTGCAAAGTGCCTCGAAGCGGATGATTGCTTCTTTTTTTTTTAATAAAACTGAACACGTGGCTAGTGTTGCTTTGGATAATCATTGTACCGTGAATAGTGATTGGTACACGACCATTTGTGACCAGAAGTTATTGACAAACTCCGTAAAAATAACCGTCAACGCCGTATGATCTTGCACCACGATAATGCCAGTTCTGACACGGCCAGACAGACAAATGAATTTTTTAAAGTGAACAACGTTGACCTTAAGATCCATCCCGCGTATAGTCTCGTCCTGGCACCTCGTGACTTTTATTTATTTCCAAAAATTAAGAACCAGTTACGCGGTCAACGATTTTCATCACTTGAAAAGGCTGTCGAAGAGTATGAAAAATATGTTTCAGAGATTGTCACAGAGGAGCGGCATAAATGTTTTCAAAATTAGTTCATTCGTATTATAATGTTCTTTAACGCTAACGAAGAATATTTTGAGAAACAATAAATTCATTTCTGACCATTTAAAGGATTTTTTTTTCTTATTCATTCCGGAAACTTATTGTGCGCCCCACGGACACATACTATTTTTTTTATGATACCAAGTTCCGGAACGAACAAGTCGTGCGCTTGGTAGGATGGTCACACTAGCAGTGCCTGTAATTTCATCAGCTCCATTACCTTTCAGAACCGAAACGCGGTAATACTCATGTTACTGCTTGGCGGCATAAACCGATAAGGTGGTTGTACGTACAAACGGATTAACACTTTCACAAGAAGCTCTGCAAAATTTTAAATAAGGTATGTGGCATATTTCGATATTTAATACTAAACACCTTTTTTTACACCAAAGACTGTAATGTTATATAAGTCTGGTGATTTGAAAATTGCCCTGTATATTCTTTTTATTTTTGAGCAATCAAATCTGGTTAAATTAAAATGGCGGTAGAAGATACAATTCATTCACCGACGATTTGGTTATGTAGCGTCATTTGTAGAGGATAATTTCTGAAGAATAAGCACTCAATTCGCCTCACTGAAGCCTCCAATGACCAGAAGGCTGACAGTCAGTTCCGCCACAGTATAAGATCAGCGATCCAAAAGGGAAACGTTACCTGAATACGATGCTCCAAATCACGGATTTCGATGAAATTTTCATCCATTAAATCATCTACCATTTTATCGCCTATTATTTATACAGGGTTATTTTTAGTATACGAACAACCTTCTAGAACTATATGACTAACATCATAAACATGAGAGAACTTTTGTTCCCTGACTTTTAATAATTCATCAGATTTGACTTGCATACAAAAATAAATATATTTAAATAGATCGCTCTAGACGGTAATAGCTCTATGCAGGATGGTAGTGGGAATCGGCGCGGAGGACGCTTGCAGAACTTACCTTACTAACAAATACAGATCCAAAAAGTGTCACATAGGGTAACAAAAACTTAAAAGTTAATTTTTGGTAAATTTATTATGTTTTGTAAAAAATTATTAATTTTTTAATTATTAAAAAATTAAAAAAAAAAGAACTTATTATATATATTAAAACTTAGCGGTACAACAAAAACCTGAATAGGTTTATCCGTACACCGCGATTCATTGACGTAACAAAACTGGCTAACCCGTTTGCTTACGTACGCTTACCCACTACCTAAACAACCACTACTCGAGTAAAAGACCTGTGAACGAAAATAATTCACGAAACAAAAGTTTTATACGATGTTAGTAATATAGTCCTGCGAGGTTGTTAGTATTTCAAAAATTACTAAGTAGTTTGTGTTTTTTTAAATTCAAATACATTAACCCGACTTAGCTCCGAAAACATAGTTTCGTTTGCTACAATTTTCTTTTTGAAATTTTCCAGTGACGTAAAAATGTATAACTTAAAATATGTGGGTAAAACGACGTGTATGTAACGCAAAGTGACACGCTTATAACACTGGCATAAATCTTTTCGGCAATATCTTTTACTTTTCCACGTACCTACATAAATTACGCCGCAGAGTACTCGTTTTGTAATAAAACAATTTCTGCATAATACATTCATCTCTCAACAAATCCACCTAGCGAGAAATTCAGTATTTTCCATTTTTCCTTAAGCACTTCTATTGCATTGTTTCAAAAAACAAAACAGTTTTGTTCCACCTTTGTTTGACCTCATAATACTGGTCATTACTCGCAATTTCTGTAAATTGCATCTCACGAAATGCGTTTCATTCAACTCTATGATTTGAAACTTAAACTTACTGTTTAAAGCTGGTAGTACTGGCGCAGATTTTCATGTTTCTAATTCTACTACTACTCTCATTATTTGTATTATGCACCTTGAGACTTTAACATACTTCGTTTACTCGAAATCCCTGTACTTGCTGGAATTAGGTCGATAAATTATGTTAAAATTAAAAGCAGCAAGCTGCGGAGACGTTGTCAGCAAAGTCGTCGTAGATTTATTTTTCAACAACTCTGGAGGTTCATTAATGAACTTGGGTTGAATTTATGCAATTTTTTTCTCTGCATAAGTTATGGACTCTTCCAAACAAATCACAAGTTCTTCTTGTTATACATAATTAAGTTTTCATATCGGTGCGGCTCGTATTTGCTTGATTTATTATAAATATTTAGCAATAGCCAGGCTACTAACGCAGATGGAATTTTCTGTACAGAGACTGTCAATTAATAAGAATTATTCAAACCTTTTGTTTGATTTTGAAGTTAAGGAACAGTTTAACGGTTACATTTCTCTTTAAGAAAATGATATTACCATCCCAGTGTTCCTTTAGTGGTTGGTTTGGTGGTTCCTTTGGAAATTTGGTTCTTTTATTTTAATTACAATTGTGTTAATGACATGTTGATAGTTAATAGTTTGATATAACGCTTCGTTTATTTTTTCTTTTGGTTTACTTTTTTTTAATTTATTTTTCTGTTTTTTATACTTTTTATTGTTGCGTTGCATTACATGTTTTCTATTTCTACTCTAGTCTATACACGAGTTTTCTATGGTTGCTATAGGTGTAGATATCAGGTACTCTATCTCCAAGATCACAAGTGTGAGGGTGTCCCCATGTTAACTCGGGGTACCCTCTGAGGGCCGGTACCCGCTGCACGCGGGTCATCCGCCGAGGCGTTCATGTGGTACGCGACTATGCGTATGCGAATCCAGGGGCGCTTCCCTATGGCGGTGAGGTTAACCGCTGGGTTTTAGTGTGTATACCGGGCTACGGTCCGGGAGTCACACATAACCGCTCGCAGCTCGAGCCGAGCAGTATGCGTAAAGCATTTCCCAGAGAAAGTGGAGGTCCGCTGGTTCGTTCCGAGGCTTAAGTTGGTATAGCATCTGACACGGTATGCTAGAAGACGTCGGTTCGAATACGGCCGGATCGAAGGATTTTTTCTGAGTGTTTGCTATTTTATTCATAATTGTAACGCAATGTTTGTAAAATCATTTAAATTTCAAAATATGAAGTAAAGGTCTTTTACCTCTCACTTACAAATAATATATATATATATGTGTATTATATGGAGCCACATATATGTTTTGATAATATCAAGACATACAATTCCAGACTCTGCCTGTTCTATTTCATGTACACAGTAAAATGCTCTTTACGCTCTTGTGGTTGGTACGCGTGTCATTTGAAAGTTTAAATGTAGGAATTTTTGTAGAGTTCCATTTGAGTGAATAAGGTGCCTTCTGAAATTATATTAATTATATTACTACATTATTATTACGTTTAATTAATAAGGTACTCGTGTCCCACGCTACGGTTTTTCCAAGAACGAATAATTACCAAATGCAGCCTGAAAACCGCAAACTGATCAGGCGTATTCTTTTCTTCGACAACGTTTTCGCTCTTATTTTTAAATTTTATAGGTTGTGTAAAATATGGAGCTTGTCTAACTTATTGTATTAGGAAATAATGGTCACAACTGACTCTGGGACCCGTAAAGAGCCCGATTTCATTACCTATGCCTAACAATCGCGAAACCTAAAAACTCGTGTTGTATTTAATTTGATACCAAACCTGAAATAAGTTTTAATTATTGTTTATTACACTTTATCATTCATCTGTTATATCGTTGTGAAAAACACTCCGATATTTTTAAAAAAAACTAGAAGGGCTATTTCTCTTAATGATCTCTTGCTTGTTACGCTGCCTTCTGAGAATTTTAACGAATCTGTTACGCAAACGGCTTTGATCTTGAAACTTATTTCACTTTTAAATTCTTAATATTAATTAAAATCGTAAAGAAAGGTATTGTTATGAGTAAAAGAAATGGTTAATGGTAAGAATCGTTTTTTTGTTTTTCAAAAAAAATAATGATAATTTATAATTTATTTATCATCCTTTAAAACTTATGTGGATTTTCGATATGATCATACGAAACCATTATAATTGGAAAAAAATTGTCAATATTGTTATTAATTTTGTTAGTTATCATTATGTTAAGGAAGATTAAATAACACAACAGATAGAAACTCCTAGAGTAAAAGAAAAACTAAGAATAATATATTGTTAATGTCCAGTAATATTTCCTGACTAACTACAGATTAATTTAAAAAAAATGTATCTATCGGAAGGGAATAAGATTATTTTTCTTATTCTTGATTCTCTTTCTTTCGCGGCTGTTAAGAACCGTCAGCTCAACAAGTTTGCAATAGCCAAGCATTTGCTGGACTCAGGACCAATCCACTGAATTGAGCTTCATAATCCCAAGATCTTTTCTACAGAACGTCATCACTATAGTAGAATCGTACGTGAAGCTATTGAAATAAAAAAACGCCGTAATTTCAACCGTAAAGACTGTTTTAAGCTTTCATCGTCATGGAATCCAATTATCAGCAAATGTAAACAACATCAAGTATCGCCCGACAAGTCGCCGGATGTCGTGAATGTTGTTTGTCGGTCTAGTGAAAACCCTAGTGCACAAATAAATAATGAAGATAAAGTGCGGGTATTTAGAAAAACTCGCACAGTAGAAGATGCTGACACTCACCTTTTCAGTCCCCTTAAGACCATGGACGTTGCAATACGTCCGAAACATCGAGCTAATTAAAATATGTTTTTATACGTGATTCAGTCCCAAATAATGTGCAAAAATCCTGAAAGTTTAAATCAAAGTATAATAATAACAATGACAATGTCAATGTCAATCATTGACATTGTCATTGTTATTATTATTATTATAAGAGCTCTGAGAAGTGTGAATGGAGGGTCTCATGACACATCGCGGAAAAATCTGGTAATAGAGCATTGAGCGTGGAAAAAGTTGTAGTGTAAAAGATACAAATATAGAGAAAGAAATGCTTAGATGTTTCGAATATGTAAAGAGGATGCATGAAAAAAATTTACGAAATAGATTTATAAGACAAATTTACCACGACCAAACTGAAGACTTCCAAAAAAAGGTCAAGTCGTCAATGCGTATTGATTAGGGTTCGGGATTGTAGCGAGTGGAAGGTCTCTATCTATCCCAATGAGAAAAGGGGGTGAAGTGTATGTACATGCCTAATTATGAATAAAAATGGAAAGAAATTGCTTTGTACTAATTATTAATACAACGATCGAACGCTTAGAAAAAAATCCGTAGATCCGGCTGGATTCGAACCAGACTAGAAGACTCCAGCAAACTATGTCAAACTAAGCCACGGAACGAACTAACGGACCTTACAGTTTTTTCTATGTGCTGCAGATCTCTATCTATTAATGGCTTTTTTGGCGTAGCTTCACCTATGAAAAACCCATGAAAAATTTTTCTTCGCCCACTCAGGTACCATTTCAGCTACCTAACTTTCATAAAGTAAATTACTCAAACCACCCTTCACATAATATAATAAAATAAAATACTCAAACGCAAGTACAGTCACGAACACTATCACCAAAACTATACTTAATGCATGAAAAAAATCAACATGTTTGTGTGCGCAATTTCGCACAATGCATCCGTCATTGGGTTCGCGGAGTGGTCATTGACCTTGGGTCAATGGGAGTAGCAAAGTGATTTATTTGAACTTTTATTAACATGAACTTCTGCAAAGTAACGGTTGATTTTATACATGTCTAATTGTGTACGAGTTTTTAAAACTTTTGATCCACTGTAGCATTCCAGAACTAAATAATATTATGTATTATATAAATCGGAAGTTAAATGGTTCTTGAAAGCATTTGAGACTTTACCTGTATTCGAAATTGTGGGAAGTCCCAATGCACGACTCCATTATGAAGCCTTTTATATTGAATCGAAAACGACAAAAGGACCTTCCTTCAGGCCCTATTCAGGTAAATTGATAAATGATGCTACGTCCATTGTGCCAAGATTTTTCTTTCACATTTAAGGTCATGAAATGATCGTTTTTGATATCTTGAGTTCGTATTATCTGATCGCTGTTGGTCTATCAATTTTGAATACGTAGAACTTCAGACTAAAGGAACCTCTCTTTTGTAATGATCAGCTCCAGTGGATTTGAGTGAGCATGAGACTTGTGAAGCGTGAGTTCTGGTTGACCCGACGCTGCATGCAAAATTTATAAGCAAGGAGAAAGAGCCTTACACACAACTAAAACAAGTTTCAAGTAGAAATAACCGGATGCTTTATTTAAGTTTGAATCTATAAAAAGTATGTACGTTAAGATTAATAATAATAATAATAATAATAACGCACACACTCAACATGGCCCCGCACTAGGGAAACCCTGTGTCGCGGGTGCCATGGACACACACATAGACAACCACAAATTACATCCAAACTCACGAGAGAAATAATTGTAGGCCATACAACTATTTCTTCCGGCCCGGGAATCGAACCTGGGACCTCTGCGTGGCAGTCCGGCATGGTAACCGTTAGGCCACGGAGGCAGTTAATATAATGTTACAATACAAAGTTCTAAGATTTTAATTTACCGAGGTTACATTTCGAGGTTACAAGATATACTTTTAGTTTTTACTAGTTACCCATATAAACAACGGTTAACCTTAAGTACAGTTACAGCTAATACACTGCACTAAGAGTTTTTGAAAGTACTTGTGTGGCACGGACATGACACTTATACGTCACTGACCTGGAGGTTACTAGATTCACTTTTAGGTTACATACCAGACTCGCCGCGAACGCAGCGTAGTTTCTACAGTTTTTATTGTTTAATTCCGACCACCCGTGGAGCACATGTGGAGCACATGACCACGTGTCATGTGCTCCACGGGTCAAAAGGTCACAAAAAAATCCTTCGCATTAACAACCTCCTTCTTTTTTGAAGCCGGTTAGTAACAAATACCAAGTTTTGAATGTCTAGTAGTACAATATTATTAAATAGTACCATCAATTTTGCTATCTTTACGAATAAAGTCACGGTTGACGTAAAGACAAGACTTTACCAAAATATAGAATAAATAGGTAAATATAATTTATTCCAAGCACGATTGACATAAATGAATCCCAGAAGTTATTAATAGGCATTCTGAAGGTGGACCGGTGCTCTCTTGCAAACCGTGCACTGAATTTATAATTTTTATTTTGAGTGCTGTTGCAGTCAGTCGTCTTAAGTTAAAATTCATATATTATATTAGATGACACATCACGCTTGAGAAAAAGATGATCGCCTAATTTGGGCTTTATACATTACGCATCAGAAAAAAGCCGTGGTAGCCTATTGGTTTGACCTATTGCCTCTCAAGCAGAGTGTCGTGGGTTCGAAACCTCTGAGTTTCTCGGAATTTTTGTGCGAAATTTAAGTTAAAATTTGTCATGAGCTTTTCGGTGAGGGAAAACATCGTGATGAAACTTGTACGTTGAAGAAGGTTCACAAACCTCGGAAAACGTGTGAAATCCCCAACCCGCTTTGGACCAGCGTGGTGGACTATGGCCTAAGCCCTCGTCTGAAAGCCCAGCAGTGGGACGATAAATGGGTTGATGATGATGATGATAATGATGATGAGACTCATACCCTGTATTACATTACGTCAATCGTTGCTAAAAATGTAATAAAAAAATAGCTGAGGTAGCCTTAACAACAAACATACAAAAAAAAGAAAGAACGTGAGCCTACGTACCGATTGTGATAATTTACAGTCCAATTTCAAAGCGCACGCAATATATCTACCCTTTCGGTATATTGTCTTAGCAAGTTTTATGAGTTTTCTTATAGTGCAAATAAAGATTTTTCTCTGCATATAATATTATCAAACCCATAAAATTGCGCCTAACTATGATATATAACGGATTTACGAACAGCAGTTCCAGGGTCGTTTAATAGCATTAAAAGCGAGATAACGAAAAATATGGAAGTTAAACCACGTTTCTATTGTTGCGTATTCATTATTTTATGTCGGTGGTCGCAGGAACGTGTTATCTAACAGTGTTGTATATTTCCGCGTTTAACGACTTTTTAGTTAGCAGTAAAAGTAATTTAAACAAGAAACACTCCGTCCAAGCCAGCTTGATTAGAATGACGACAGATTGGACAAAATTCGAACGACGAAAATTTGTAGCAGCGTCCTAAATTTTTTTTGTTTTTAAATCGACAAAACAATAATACCATTACCAT
Source organism: Hyposmocoma kahamanoa (assembly GCF_003589595.1). Lineage (NCBI taxonomy): Eukaryota > Metazoa > Arthropoda > Insecta > Lepidoptera > Cosmopterigidae > Hyposmocoma > Hyposmocoma kahamanoa. The sequence continues at coordinate 2,808,130 of NW_020653780.1, forward strand.
TCATTAACATACATCATTGAAATTCACAAATCATTTAAAAATAACTTTTAGAAGTATCCCACAAATTAATCCCATTAATTCCAAGTAATCCCACAAATTAATATTCATTTTCGCAACCGACGATGTTACGTTTGTACATTTAATAATTGTTTTTAATTTACTGGTGTTATTTTGAGCTACGCAATGTTATTTTTGGCTCATTATATTTTTAATGAATTTGTATCCGTTGTGTACTAATATACAATTATTTAGGTGTGCCCAGTTACACCTATGAAAATTAAACTAAAGTTAACAAATACAATTTACAACAACAAAAAAATACGCTATTTAAATCCGGAAAAATTGTTTCATTTCATATGTATAACAATAGCTTAAACCTAAGAACTCGATAAATACGACAAACTTTCATAAAATCGATCTAGCAATAAAAGTGCATTTAAGTGCAGTGCATGTGTATTTTTGATAACGACTCTTGTTCGACCACTGTTTAAAAAAGAGACAAGTTGTGTTGATTCTTAAAAGATTTTTATGAAGTAGATAGTATTCAATAGTCAATTTACACATATCAACGTCTATCACGTAGTGTACAGTAGGTACATAATTCATTTGCAAGGCAGATTCAATATATATACCCGTCTAGTACAATAGACAATTGGTAGGATTATAAATAGCACGTGGGAAAAATAAAAACCTGAAATACCATGTATTCAACTACCCGCTGTGTTGCTATAAGCCCGCTACATATCAAATTATTTTTAAGGTAGGTAGTCAATTTAGTTAACACTTTTCTAAAGTTTACGCCTACTACGTCCATTTGCCATTATTCGTAGTGCTGACCCTATTAATTAAGTAATTGAGTTCATTTCAGTCATAACCATGATTATAACACTGATTAAAATAAGTCACAGTTTAGTCGATTCATTCCATTTCGCTGATCGAGTCACATCACTGGTGTAGCGAATTTGACTTGTGTCATTGTAAACAAACTAGCTTGGACGGAGTATAAATCAGACTTTTACCATTAGGGCTCTTTCAAATTGGACGCCTATAGAAGCACTGTAATGCGCCACACCACTACTAATTGTCATATAATGTCTAGAAACGGAGACACAGCGCCACTGCCGAGGCATACGCGCCTGACTTTTGAAAACAGTCACAATTCTATAAATTACTATGAAGTAAAACGTACGCGCGGCTGCCGCGCCACAGTCGAACCATTGCAAAAAGAAAAAGAAAGAAAGAAAATGACACCACAAAAGAATAGAAAACGAAACAAAACAGATGAAAAACAATAATATATAATCAAAACATTCAGACGTAAAACATAAATAAATAATTACGAAACAATATTATGTGTATACATATATAATATATACAAAGTATTTACATAAATAGTAAAAAGGACACTAGATAAAAAGATACTTTGTGTGGTGCCAGCTGCGGTAACAAATGGGTCACAAACTCAGAATTTGCTGGAAAGCGTAATGCGTTCCTAGCAGCGTGCTTATAGGAAGCGTTGCAATGCATTGCAAAAACACAATGCTTTTATAAGCGTCTTATTTGAAGGCACTATTTAAAAACGTGAGCCCCAATGATCCATCTACAAGGTATTGCAGTGGTTCTCTGGTAATTGATCGTGGAGATCATTTCCCTTCTTATTTTTTTTTAAATAAAAAAAAAATACTCTCGGTGGTAAACATTTTACCATTAACGTTTAGAACTTGAGATTGTAGTAACATAGTTAATTGATGCCTTAAAACAAAATACGGTGGTAGATAATTTACCTTTATTTTAGGTACACCATTTAGACAAAACAACGAAACACTAATGGCTTCTGAAGTACATCAATCTCCGATCCGATTTTGTGAATAAATAGGTCTTATTAATCACCGCAGGAGAATTGTTTAACAATTCAATCAACTAACCTTCACCCTTTTAACATCTCCTCTCCACTTTGTGCAAATAATGAAACGCTGTTTGGTTTTGCAAAAACAACTCGTGTCTTCTCCTGATAGTCCACTGTTTCACAAATAACTCTCCAAAACAAAACAAACCAACATCTCAGCATTTGCCTTCTTGTAGCCGTGCATTAATTGGCCATTGTAAATTATAGTAATTATAATTATATTATCATAATAACCATAATTATCAATAATATTACTTGTTACTAGGAATCAAATCATAAATGTGTCAGGGCTATGTTTGGTGTGGGTCAGCGAGACCTGCGTACCTTACTTAGGAAACTGAAAGACCCTACTATCGACGTACATTTATGGGACCTGTATTTTTGTACCTGTGTTTGTAACAAAATCTAGGAAGCTTTAATTTAGTTAAAATTGGATGTTCCAGAAACACAAGGAATAAAATAGAAATACAACCCAAACAACAATATGTATATTATTAGCACTCAATTTTTTAAATATATAAATTACATATAATATAACGATATTAATAATTTATTTTCTTAAAAAGGGGTTAAACTTAAAGTAAACACTACAAATGCACTATATTTTTTTTTACAAAACCACAATTACCGCTTAAAAGAATTAAATTGTAGCCAATTTAAAATTAAATTACCTAATTTATTAGTTATTCAGTGCTATATTACAATATTGATAATTTTTTCTTGATAATATAAAATGTAAAATTTCACAAATGTGTGTCATATTTTTGACTTTCTGTTTTCAGGTTAAATTCCAATTGTTATTTGTGCTAATGTATAAATTTAACGTTATATACATGCTACATCCAAAGTATATTACGAAGTGTGTGAAATATTCGCAAGACAGGTTTTGGTGAAATGTACGGTCTAATATTATAACACCTTCACTCATAACATTTTTCAGCAAGTAAGTATTTTGTAGTATTTTTGTACTCGAATAACTTTTTTATAAAATAAAACCGAACTCAAAATTCGGCGAATCACATCTATTTGCCAAGTTTTATTGAAATTGGTTACCGAAAAATGCTCGAAACCGGATTCATCCCCTAGTTTGCCACCCTTAGAGGTGGAATATTCTGTATACATTTAAATGTGATCAATACCGAGGGACCCTCTTTCCAACAAAAAAAGAAATATCAAAATCGGTGAGTTATCGCGTAACACACATACAAAAAAAATACAGTCAAATTGAGAACCTCCTCCTATTTTTTGAAGTCGGTTATAAATCAATTACTATCAAAAAATTCAAAAGTAGAATTATATGTCTCAATTCATAACCATTTGATTGTGTTTTATCATAAAGTTATTTGTATATCATTTAGTATTTATATCATTTATAACTATTCTTTCATTCGATGTAAATATAAAACTCAGAATTGTTTATGTGGCAAACATCATGACAAATTATTAATTTACTAAGGTGAATATATTTTCATTCCCCCTAGCCATTCCGTTAGAACCGCCCACAAACCGCCTCTATCAGGAGTTCAATTAATTTGCTCTCTCGCCTTATCGACCCAAATGAAACCTGAAAAGAATCTCTTTTGTTGGAATACATGTTTGCTAGTGAAAATATTTCTAAACGTCAATATTTATAGCTGTACTAATATTTTACTCAACACGACACTTGAATCTCAATTTAATTTAATATTGTAATGAATATCGGAACGTCGACTGAAAGTGAATAAAGTCACGTTGACGCTTTGATACGTAGAAAGTGCGTAGCTCGTAATCAAGATGCTACAAGTTCATAGACCAGGTTATAAGAAACACTTTCATTAGGTTATGATTATTATCTTTTGTTTTATAACACAAAGTGACGGGACGATCAAGTTGCACAATGATGTCCATAACAGTTGCAGTGCAGGCTCACAGTTTCAAATTTGAGGGGCACTGCAATACATGCTAACAATCATTATTATCTTACAATGCAAGGACAAGGACATTATTTTCTATGCATTTATACGCGTATGTCAAAATTTTTTTTTTCTTTAATATAAAAACCAAGTGACGGGATGAACAAGTCATGCTGGTGGCAAGCGACAAGCCTATCCATAACAGTTCCAGTGCCACTTAGAGCTTTTAATCTCAATAGTAAATGACGACGTACCAATACATATAAAATATATAGTAAAAATAATGTATATAATAAGACTATAAATAAATATGTGAAATTTAAACAAATATTTTATAAGCTCCAACATGACGAGTCTGAATAATCCCAAGTTTCAAAAGGGCCAAAATACACACGATTTAAATCCGAAAAAATAGTTTCATTTCCTATACATATACTAGTAGTAGTTGATAGGAAATGAAACTATTAGTAGAAGTACTAAGGTACTAAGAGAATGAAAATTAATCAGGTAATAATGAATGCGCTTAGTGTATTTTATGAATGACATTGTTATACAACGGTTTCGATAAATTTGCGTCATATTGCGATAAAGATACCAATTGGCAACGACGCATCTCCCGCCCATCTTATTGGTTTACCCCCAGTCCTATAGCCTCGGTCAGCAGCGAATAGCTCCAACCATAGTTGATTTACTTTGCTAATTGAGAGGCTGTTTGAGTTGGGTACCAAGGCGTTTCAATATTCTAATTTAGAATACGCATTTGTGGGACTCGCATTATTCCACCTAGTTATAATGTCGCAGAACGTTTACAATTGTACTGAGAATTGTACCCTAACAAACGGCTGGCTACCCGCGAAGTCATGTTAGGGATATGGCAGCCGTTGCTGAATTATGAGCACTTTCACACAATCTACATCTACCTGTAAACTTTAACCTCTGGAGTGAAATAAAAAAGAGAGTATTTTTTAAGTTAATTTACTTGTGCGACAGAAAAAAAAAACAAAAAAAATGTTATTATTGTCTTGGTGAACGTGGTGTACAGGACGTTTGAATTTCTTTAAAAAAAATTAAGGTAAAAGGGCTATGTATTACTGACATTAGACAACAACTGATACTGCACCTTAAGTATTGTTGTGCCTTAATCTGTAAATCGTTGTAAACTGGTGATTCCATATTTATTTTTATTGAATATCACGATGCTTTCCTTTCTAAGGCATTCGATTTAGTGTCACATAATACCTTGTGGCGAAAACTGCATTGTGATACCAAAGTGTCCAAAGAAGTTGCGTCTATGCTGGGATATTAGAACAGCAATCAGAAAAATACTGTCAAGTGGGCAGGTACGCACTCGGAAGTATACAGGTTGGAATGTGGGGTGAGACAGGGAGGGTTGAGTTCACCGCGCCTTTTCAATCTGTATATGAACCGTCTCATCGGAGGGCTCAGTGGCACTGGCATCGGTTGCCATATCGATGGAGTCTGTATAAATAATATCAGCTATGCTGATGATATGGTGCTACTGAGCCCTTCGATTAGTGCCCTCCGTAGATTGTTGCGTATATGTGAGTTGTATGCAGAGACCCATGGACTTAGGTACAACGCAAAAAAGAGCGTGCTTATGATTTTCAAGGCAGGCACTAAATTGTATTCTGTTGTGCCTCCGGTTAAACTTGCTGATATTCCCTTACAAAAAGTGGAACGGTTTAAATATCTGGGACATTGGGTCACTGATGATCTAAATGATAATTTAGATATAGAACGGGAGAGCAGGGCGCTGTCTGTACGGTGTAATATGTTGGCACGGAGGTTTGCACGTAGTAGCGACCAGGTTAGGGTTTTGCTTTTCAAAGCATATTGCCAGTCCTTCTACACGTGTAGCCTGTGGGTCAACTTTACGCAGCGTGCATACGGCGTACTGCGCGTCCAATATAATAATGCTTTTAGGGTGCTATTTAAGTTGCCGCGTTACTGCAGTGGCTCCACTATATTTGCTGAAGCTCGTACTGATTGTTTTTACTCAGTCATACGAAAGCGTTGTGCCTCACTCCTGACTCGGCTACGAGGCAGCACGCATCCTTAGCACCCTTGCCGCTAGATGGGACTCTCCGATGGTGGGGCGCTGGGTGCAGCTGCACACGGCACCAAGCCGGTAGCTGTGCCTCGAGCCTTTCTTCAGGGGAATCTCATTAATTAATAAATATTAAAATATACTTTCCCAGTTGTTACTAACACTAATTTTTTAAGTTTTTTTTTTAAGTTATTTTGTTACTAACACTATGGATTTATAGTCCGAAATAAATGATTATTATTATTATTTTACTTTCACGACATTCATCTATTTTTACCCGACTGCTTCAGAAGGAGGATTATGTTATTCGAGTGTACGTATCCATTTCTATGTCACGTTGTACAGCACAAACGGCTTGATGGATTTTGACATACGAGGTGTCGTTAGATTCGTCTTGATAGTGTTAAGGTCATAAAAAATTAATCAAAATAGTGATTGTTAATTTACTTTTGGTGTGGTAAAATTTTTGCCGTCGCGTCACCTGTAAGATATTATTAATGTTTCTTCACTTAGCCGGGTGACTCTATTCTTTAATAATGACTTCATAGAATAAACAGTTCTACACAAAATAAACAAATTGACTGAAAATCTCACTCGATGCTATCGATCGTTAATCTTTTTCGTATGAGACTTTTGACCGCTATTTTCCTTGTTGAATTAGCACCCCCGCGTCTCTCGGTGCCCTCGTCTTCAGCACGAACAACGACAGATAAGGTCAAACAAAAGTAAATTTTATTATGTAGTAAATACGATCATGTTCAGACAGAATGGTAATTTTGTCAGTCGTAAAGTGAGAACGAAAAATTAGTTACCATTTCCAAATAAAAGACCTTTTGTAACTGACTTTGTAACTATACTATATAGCTATCGTACCACAGAAATGGCGTGGTTAAATGTTCCCCGGAAGATTGTTAACTAACAATTTTTTTATACGAACGTCATTTATGTTGAATAGGTATCATTTTTTGATAAAAAATCAATACATGCTTGCCCGCCGTGGCGGCATTTGTACTCACACAGGTTAAATCCTTTTGTTGAGTCCAGACCCCACAACATCCACATGTTGCCTGACCGGTCAGCAATCAATCAATAACTAATAATTACTGTATTAGTTCTATAGTATTTGTAATGGCTATCAATAAAGTTATTATTATTATTATTATCACAAGCGACTGTAGCGACTTATTTTTTGTAAACACAAATTTTAAGTTTCTATGGTAATTTAAATTTCACGGTGTATAACACATTATAGTGTAGCAGTATTATCCTTAAGTCGAGTTACAACCATGCAGCGTCAATATCTCGCACATGAAATCAAACACTGTCGTAACTAAAAAATATGGAATTGAGAAAACACGATATGAAAGTCCAAAAAAATACTAAATGGAACCAAAAAAAATTATATTCTCGTTTATAAGTGGATAACTAATGATTAGGTAGGATAGAATTCGCAATAAGATTCATTCAGTATTGTTTTTAAATTTTAAAATCGTGTTTCCTTACCGAGTTCTTAGGTTTTCGCGATTGTTACACATAGGAAATGAAACTATTTTTCCGGTTTTAATCACGTATATTTGTTTTTTCAAACAAACCGACGTTTCGAGCCCTTTACAGGTCCCATGGTCGCGGTTGACTGAGGTGGTACAGTCTTCAACCAGTTATGTCTAATATTGATGCAAACCACCCTATTTTCTCACTATTGTTACAATAGTTATTAATTAAATACGTTATTTTAATTTTACAAAGAAAACATTCCAATTTACGCTATATTAAGTTTTACATATTATTTTATTGAATGAATTTTTATTAAGTTCAATTTATTAATAATTAATAATAGAAATTAGAATAAACTAAAACATATTAATTAGTACTGCAGTCTTATGTCTGTGTAGGATTTCTCATTAGAGGAAATACTGTATCCCAAACTGGTGGTACGGAGAAACCATCTTCCCTGTTGAAATTAGGATGTTTTTTAATTTCAATTGCCTCTCGCAGCATCCTGGGTAGATAACGTGTTTTCTTATGTTAGGTGTTTTATACTATAGTATTTTTTTCATGTCTGTAGCTATAATATTGTTGATATATTGAAAGTATTTATTAGCTTAAACTCCAAGTAAATAATTTTCTCATATCGAAATACGGTTGCGAAACAACAATATAACTCGCATATCAGTGAAAATTTGTAGGCACGAAACAAAGTTTTGCGTTCAATAATAATTTGAAGCGATAAATATTTGGCACGATTCGACTCTTGAGTGTAAATTTTAGCGTAGATGTTTGATATAATTATAGTATACACTAAAAGGTGGGCATAAATGTCAGCATAGTTGAGCTACATTATAATTATAATATAAAAATGTAAGGAATAATGTTAATCCTAGTACCTAATTTAGACCGCGTTTTGCAATAAGTGTGAAGATATTTCTTATTTTGTCTCAGCGTGATAGGCGCCGTGGCAGTATTCCTCAGATTTTTGCGATTTAAAGCTCTAAGTGGATTACCACCAGGCGCACGACTTGTTCGTCCCGTCACTTCCTACCATAAAAAAAGAAAGAATTAACTGCAAAAAATTGTGATACCAAACCTTTATAAAAATGAAATTAATACGGAAAAACGAGACATATTATATGCATTGCTCCATTTTTCGAAAGAGGGGCCATTGCTTCTTGGAATAGTATTTAAGAGCTCTTCAGATGTGCTCAGTAGCCTTAAACACAAAACCTTTAAAAATAAAATAATAATAAATAAATAAATTTATTTACCGTAATAATAATACAACGTGTATTGTGTACAGTAAGTAAGTATTAAAAAATCAATAGATATGACCGCTGTTCCTTAAAAAAGGAAAACCTGTGCTATAAGTACCATTGAGTAGCATGAAGAAGATTTTCTGCTTATTCATATGACTGATTTAGAAGCCATTTGGTTATCATATTCTTACATTCATAATTATTTTTTAGATGAAACGCTAAAATATTATTACTTTTGTTGTATAAGAATCGTCCCAAAAAGTAAAAGAACTTTTGGCTGAAAGAAGTTTTGCAGATAACTCTTCGGGGAATGACATTCACACGTCTACTGTATTGCAATGAAGCAAAGTATATACTAGGAGGGGCAGTGTGTAGTCGTAGTATAGGTTGGAGAACAAAGAGTTGGCGTACTGTGAGTACCTCACACTATTCATACAAAGTTCTTGTTGGAAAACGAAAAAGTTTGAACGTACATACCTTTAAAACTGCTCTCTGAGCGCGCCCGATCCTAAGTATGTGAGTTTTAGATGAACCACCCCTTGATGTTATGCAGTAAGCCAGTAAAACCATGGTTTGATACAATGCAAGGTACACCATTTTTAACATATACGGTTCAGCTACATGTCTTAGATGTTCAAAAACGTATATAAGCTTACGTATTCTGGCTGTTAGGTTTTCAATGTGGGATACAAAATTAAGATGTTCATCTAAAATCACACCCAGGTACCTGACAGTGGTAGCTGTTTCTAATTTAGGACAGTCGCAAGGGTACTATTTGCAGCGTGGTTATGGGCGACTAAACTGAGCTGTAACGGTTCTAATGCTTTTGATTGATTAATACTGAATTTCAAAAACTTTGTCTTAACAACATTCAACGACAGTAACTTATCAATGAACCAACCGGTTATCGAGTTAAAGTCAATTTGTGCAGCTTAAAATGCTTGCTCCCAAGTGCGGGCCAAAAAAATTGAGAGTCATCAGCAAATACCACCAATCTTCCATTAATTAATATAATGGAAACATATCATTGATATAGGCTAAAAACAAAGTCGGACCCAAAATACTACCCTGTAGGACACCATGCTCCACAGGAAGCTCCCGACTCAGTAAATCGCCAATTTTGGCACATTGAGTACGATTCAAAAGCTAGATCTGAAATAATTCCAGCGGTATCCCTCTAATTCCAAGCTTTACAAGTTTGGAACATAATCGGGCTGTGGAAACTGTGTCAAAGGCCTTTGCTAGGTGAATAAATATCGCGATGCATTTTTTTTTCTATATTTATTGGTTTATTGGCATTAGATGCACTGGCTATATTTTTACCCAAATTAATGAAAAAATTATTAACTTCATTTACCGATGTGTCAGGTGTATAATAACAGTAAAAAAATAAAGTAAAATGTTTCTTTATTTACCAATTAATAAATGTAAACATTACTCATTACATTACATAACAATTAAACTGAATTTTATTCCCTGAAAATTATTAATATTAAATCAAGTGAAGTAAATAATTAAGAATTAAATTAGATTTGCAAATTATTATAATTAATTTATTTATGTATTAAAAATGGAGCGTTCGCTTACAAAGTAGCACGTACCGCATACTGTCCTTACAATAATATTGGCTGAATCGTGCATTCTCGTAAGAAAATACCAATTCTCTTTTGTATTATGGCGTAAAAATCTATTTTAACTCGTTTACTGTAAATTTTACAAATATAAACTACGACAATGTTACACAGGCGCGGAGGTGCGATATGTTATGAGTAGTTGTCATGTTATATATGTTATGAGTATGTATATAGTGCTAACAAGTTAATAATATAATACAGTTAGAGTCGACAGGATGCATCAGAAGAATCAATTTAAAATACATTAAACAGAGTTTAATCACACGTGCAATTGTTCAGAAATACGCGTATATCATTTTTTTGCAATCGCAAACAACGAGAAACATAGGAATTTAAGACATTCACTTATTTATTCGTGGAAAACCAACAATTTTGTGGCAAATTAAAAAAAATCATCAAATACATTACAGCCAATTAAAGGTATTCGCGTATAGAAACATAATGACTAATAACAGATACAATATAACGATAAGACAAGATATACTAAGATACAAATAAGATTAATAATACACTTAACTTAAAATACAAATAAAATAAGCGTATACAATATAACATATATGTAATGTAAATCATATATATCCCAATACCTGCGCCACGTAATGTTCGCCCACTAAACTAACGCACCCATAAGTTTACGTTTTAATGAGTTCGAATTAGAATTGAATATGTCAATATTAAGTTCGCTCCTGCTCAACACATCATTCAAACTCTAGCAAGCCCTATAAAGAAAACTGTTTTGTCTATATTTAGTCCTAGCCGGGGAACTGCAACGGACGGTAGTATGTCATGGAATGCGTAGCTATGACATGGGCATAGAATGGGTCACTCGGACACTCACACCTCAACATTTTCTCACAAAAGCTTTCTAACATCATCAATCCATTTACACGTCCAATTTCTGTACATGGGTCTCTTATCGAGCGGGGTTTGAGGCCATAGCTCGTCACGCTGGCCCAATGCTGGTTGAGGATTACACATGTTTTCAGAGGGTTGTGGACCTTCTTCAACGTGCAGGTTTCATCAGGATGTTTTCCTTCACTTAAAACCTCAAGAGGTGCGATCCCGGATTCGAATCCACGTCCCCTGCTTGAGAGGCGGTAGGTAATCCTTTAAGCTACCACGATTTGTACGTATTTACATAAACCTATTGTTACATATTTACCAATGGTTTAAATGCAATCCGTGTAGTCATTGGGACTATTACCATGCATAAATTTTACGATTGGCGTTCAATATATTGGGGATTGTTTACCCTAACCTTTTGGCGCGGTAACAATCGTTATTATCTTATAATGCAAGGAATTTGAAAAGAACATTGTTTTTATGCTTTGTTCATACAGATATGTAGGTACTATATTATGTGCAACATTGTTTTACTTTTTAACCGACTTCAAAAAAAGGAGGAGGTTCTCAATTCGGCAGTGTTTTTTATGTATGTTATGCGGTAACACCGGCCATTTGAACCGTTTTTTTTATTGGAATGAGGATACCTCGGAAGTGGTCCCATTTAAATTCGAAGAAAATATTCTACTAACTTCTAACTAAGGGATGAATGACTTTTGATGTACGTATTTTAGCACTCTGTACTGAGGTTATTAAAATACCAAGTGACGGGACGAACCAGTCATGTTGGTGGTAAGCGACATACCTATCCATAACAGTTGCAGTGCAACTTAGAGCTTTTTATTGCAAAGATCTGAGGGGCACTACTGCTGCGCCCGTCACCCTGAGACATAAGTTGACACGTTCCTTGTGCCAGTAATTTCACCAGCACCCTTACCCTTAAAAACCGGAACACAGTTATCCTGACATTACTGCTTGGCGCAGAAATAGATAAGGTACTACCCTGGACGAACTCTTTCACAAGGAGCTCTACTGCTACCGACTTACTACATAATTTTCAATTACTAATCTCGAGAACTTGGCGCGAGTATAATTATTGATTGAACGAACTTACCTAAAGTGAAGTTTTATCATAATTACATGGTGCGCCTTGTCGTTAGTAACCAATCCGCTCCCGCCCTAAGCGTACTGCTCCCATTACTGAATTACTAATCATCCTGAAAGTGTATACTGAACCATATAAAAATAGCTAAGATGGCTCTGCAGTAGTGTAGTTTGTTAGAACAAAACCTCTTAACTGCGTGCAGAATGGTGGTATCTATGCGTTACTACAAGTACAGTCAACAACACGTCAAGCCAATCCATACACTTTTATTTTAATATCGCCTCCAGTGCAACGGAACAAGATCCGTCAATGTGTAGCTTGTTGGTGTAGTACCGTCTGTACAATATAATCTTCAATTACTATTCTCTTCGGATAAGACGCTTCATATAATTTTAGTAGAACTTCACTTTAGGTAAGTTCGTTTAATATCAATTAACTTCAAAGTGATTATAATGAATGTGGTAATTAATTGGCTCCTAATTTGATAGCACTCTTACTCTGTAGTTCCTATTAGAAATAAAAATTGCTCCTTGATCACAGTCATCGAGTATATAACCAGAAATAGAGACGAAATGTCAATTAATTTGTTTGAAAACTATTCTGCCAAACCATTATGATGACAACTGCGCTCCGATTAACCAGCCCGAATTCGAAACTGTTACAAGTTGTCAATTGTTTCACTTCATTTCGACCAGTTTAACTTGAGCTTTGCTATAATGGACGTTAATTGAAAAATAACATATTTAATATCTAACAACCGATCAAATGTGATTCCGATGGTTTTGTAATTAGATGTGTTGCTGTTGTAGTTGTATAAATACAGAGCATTATTAAGAGTAAGATTATCCTACCTACCTTAATAAACTTTTGATATTCTCGACATCCTTATGCATCCATAAATTTCAAATATACTAGGTACCGTGAATGTAACGGTACTGACGGCGGTATTAATTTAGTCCTTAAACAATATAAATAAATAATATATAAATGATTGGTCCTTCTTTGAGGTTTTTCTGCGCGTAGCAGTTCCAATCGTAATTAGAACATCAATTTTATAGTTTTCCAACAATTTTCGGTAATGAAAAAAACGGTACGTATAATGATATTATCACACACATCAATTACACAGTTCATCCGGTTCCGATTTGCCTATTCAAATTTTAGTACTGTTCCGTTCGACGGTAAAGTTTTTCAAAAATCGTAGCAACTGTACAATTTTCTCACACACGTTACGATCAGTCGGTAGGTACCGTTAGATAGCGTTCGTGGGCATTTCGTTTTTTTTTTTGGTTGAAGACATGTATACTTTATTTGATAGAGAATATGTTCTATAATTGCATTTTATAAAGCGCGCCCGGCACAGCTCTCTGCAACATCGTTTTCATTATTTTGTGTAATGAAATATATTGCCTTATTTTGTAGAGGATAAAGTTTATGTTCCATTGCTTGTTTTAATGCAGCGCGTCGTGTAGCGTCTTCGTGATATGAATCAAGCCTAAAGAGCAATTGATAGAAAACCGATGACAGCCGAAACACGAAGATTGCCGAGAGATATTAAGATAGTAGTCGTACTGTAAATTTATTTGCGTTTGACAACTACAGCTTATTCAAAACATCGTTAATAACACTCTTTAATTGCAAAGCGTTTATAATAGTGATAATTTACGGTAAATTTAAAAGAACTGTAGCACAGTGAAAAGCAAAGCGCGTGCCGGACGTTATATTTCACCGAGTCCAGCGTCCGGGTGTAAAGTCATGCAGGTTTGCTGCGGATTTTCTGCTTCCCCTGGACTTATTTTATGATTAATTGATATTTTTTGGACAGGAATATGACGGCACTTTTGTCTAAGTACTAACATTTCAGCTTACACGTTTATTTCAGTGTTGTGTAACTACCTTCCGTATATTTATTCCGTATATTACTTGCTATTGATCTCCTAAAGGAAAATGTTAACGTTTGT
>NW_020653780.1:2822688-2831022 GCF_003589595.1 Hyposmocoma kahamanoa
CGTTAGAGCCGCGCCAAGCATCGTTTAATAAAATAACTGATAGTTATAACTTTCACAAGGTCGGGTGGATGTGTTAGATATTTGATAATGTTGTGACAGTTTCTAATGGCCATGACGCGAACATTTCTGCGTGGGCTCTCGCCCACGTTGAGATTCGTTCGGAAAAGTTCCCACACATAAAATAAATAATATACCAGGGGCTTACCATAACCTTTCAAAAACAATTTTATTTCAATGAAATATTAAGATCGCTAAATTTGATACATGAACAATATTACTAAAATACCAAAGTCGCGTCATTGTACGAATTGAGTGAATGATTCGTCACAAAGCTGCCTATAAAACATTGCATTTTTCACATCATAATACACTTACTTTCAGCGCATCATGGTACGAAAAGTCAATGTAAGGCTTAAACAATGCTGTTTCAATAGGCTGTGGTACGTAAACTTCGTCTTACTACTCGGAATACCCACCAAAAGTATTTTTAAAAAGTTCGTTTCCTAAAGGTTGATTCTTGCGGGAATCGAAGACATATTAGACATACAACAAGCAGTAGAGCTCCTTGTAAAAGAGTTCGTACAGGGAAGTACTGCCACCTTAACCATTTCTGCTGCCAAGCAGTAATGTGAGCATAACTGCGTTCCGGTTTGGAAAGGTGAGGTGCTGACCAAATTACAGACACATGGGACTCGTCAACTTATGTTTCAGGGTGACGAGCGCAGTGGCAGTACCCCTAAGATCCTTAAGATTTAAAGCTCGCTTGCCACTAGGCGCATGAATTGTTGGTCCCGTCACATGATATGATAAAAAAAAATCTCATCGATTGCCCACAGTACTAACCGCTGAGCCACTGAGATCAAAATATGTAAAAACTTATCGTTAAAATTATGAGAGAATCTTTAATAGATATCCACAATAATTTGATGTTCATTTATTGTGTTTGTTGTTGTCGTGTTTATGTGCCCTTCCTACTATGACTATGATAGCCACTTCTGGATATAGCCTCCCCCAAAGTACGCCATTTTGAATTGTACCGTTAGTGCCCATAGTGTCCACACTGCGGGATGGAGATTGCAGGGCATAGTATTTGGTACCGTCGCCGCTGCTGCCCGGTGGTCAGTCAGGTATACCGTCATCGACCATTCGCACTATTAGTTCCTTTAAACAAAATAATACCTTTTTTCTAGTAAAATATCATATTGTCAATGGTCATTTCGATAACAATAATGTCCGCCAAGCAGTAATGTCCGCATTACTGCGTTCCGGTTTGAAGGGTAAGGGTGCTGGTGAAATTACAGGCACATGGGACTTGTAAACTTATGTCTCGGGGTGACAGGCGCAGTGGCAGTGCCCCTGAGATCTTTTTGCGATTTAAAGCTCTGAGTAAAGAGAGAGCAACTGAGAGCAACTGTTATGGACAGGCGTGTAGCTTTCCATCACGCGCACGACTTGTTCGTCCTTCACTCACGTCGTCGTCACTTGGGAGAAATATTAAAAAAAAGCCTAATACACCCGACAGAGACCCTTCAGATTTTTACTTTTTTATTGCTTACAAATTCTTTAAATATACACAACTTTGATAATGAGACCATCAAAAGATACTTAGAGTTGTATTTATAGGTAAAGACGATCATTTTTATCAAAGGAAATTCTAAAATTACTCGAATATGGCCAATACATAATTTATGTATGGAATAAGTCAGTATATTTCAAAAACCTGGCCACAAAATGTCCATTTACTTTTAAAAATCCAAAATAAGATGAAACTTCGTTTGTATAGTCATCGCTCGCAAGACTATCTTTAGCAATGAAACTTTTATAATATTCGCTATGTGGACACTTCCTTTTTTTATAACTCCTTCGGTTTGTTTGTCTTCAAAACTTTCAACCATTCTCTTGGGAATAAATCTAAGAACATTGCTTAACCGCAGTTTGATGTTTTTGTTTTTAATGCCGTGTAGTTTTAAGCAAACAATTTTTATGCAACTGATTAAAAAGGTTTAATCTTAATTTATTGAGTAGCAGTGCCCTTGTTTTTGCGATTTGAAGCTGTGAGTAGAACTGTAACTGTAATGGACAGGCGTGTAGCTTACCACCAGGCGCATCACTTGTTCGTCACTTGATATTATAAAAAAATATATAATCAAAACATTACAAGATAATATAAAGAATTTGACAATAATAAATCATACCAGATTTGAAAATAGGTAATTTATCGAATCTTTAATCGCGTATTACGTAATTGTACGTACGTAACTACGTACGCACGTAATTGTGAACAAATTTCGGTGTTTCTTTTTTTGTTGGAAAGGGCGTACCTCTGTAGTGGTCCCATTTAAATTTGAAAAAAATATTCTACCTTTTAGGCTAGTATTTTTTTATATATATAATAACCGGACGAACAAGTCGTGGGCTTGGTGGTAAGCGACACGCCTGTCCATAACAGTTGCAGTGCCACTCTCAGCTTTAAATCACAAAGACCTGGGATAATGATCTGTCTGAATAATAAAGCCATCTGATTTTGCATCATGGAAATAAGGCCAAAATAACGCCCTAATTTGGAATTTTACAATATGACGCTGTTCATATTAGCACCCAAATTATTTAATAAATTACCGGATGCTGTAAAAGAATTCAATTGTAGACAATTTAAAATGAAATTGCATAAAATTTGTTAATCACTCAATGCTACTACGATTTGTATAAATTTAACTTTCAATATCAAAAGTGAAATAAGAAATGTGATTATTATTCGTTTACCAGGTTTTGTTGAAATCGTACGTTTCGTACACAACATACTGTATACGGGACAAGCAAGTCGTGAGTTTGGTGGGTTCGACAGCAGTTCCATTGTAATTCAGAGCTTTCGATTGTAAAGATCTAAGGGGCACTGCCACTCCGCCCGTCACCCTCAGACATAAGTTGACAAGTCATATGTGCCTGTCATTTCACCAGCACCCTTCCTTACCCTTCAAAACCGGAACGCAGTAATGCGCACATTACGGCTTGGTGGCAGAAATAGAGGTGGCACTACTTCCCTGGACGAACTCTTTCACAACGAGCTCCACTGCTACTGTAATTTAAGGGATGAATCATGTATAATGAAATTCATTCACTTTCCGTTAACCGATTTCAATAACAGAGATGTAATTCCAATGAAAAGAAAAAACACAGCTAAAACGGATAAGCAACCTTTTGAGAACGGTTTTTTTTGTAATTTTGTTTTTTGTTTTGCTGTGAGGAGTAAGATTCAAATGCGAAGAAATCTTGTGCAATGTTAATACAATCACAGCCCCAGCAATCTACAAAATGCCTCTATACGCTTCGTTAGAAGGACCTCATAACAAACAAATGAGGAATACGTGCCCTGGAAATGAGCTCCATTTGTCAACTGTGCGACACAGAAAGGTGCCACCAAAACTTTAAATTATAATGAAAGTTATGTTCGTCTCGACTCAGAAATGGCTCCGAAATTTAAACTTAAGAAAGTCGCACCGTACCAATAAATGAATGTAAAAATAATATTCAAACTGTTTCTCCTCTTCTCATTATCCCCGCACAATACTAATTTATAAGATTTGTAAATAAGTACATTTAAATGCAACGCATAACCAATCACATCGTAATTAAATTTCGCAAATATCGACATAATCTTCAAGATCAAGACTCTGCATAATGTTGCTAGGAGTACCTACTTATATATTATTAAGTAATACTATGTATTAAACTATTTTTCCGGATTTAAACCGCGTATATTTGTTTTTTCAAACAAATCGACGCTTCGGGCCCTTTACAGGTCCCATGGTCCAATGGGTGGAACCTATAATATTATGTTATATTATAGGTTCCACCCCTATGTTGTGCATATGCCAAAGATTCGCACGAAGCGTTACGCTTCCACATTTATATGGCGAACGGCTATGGAGTAGAATTCCCTGCCTGCAGACTTGTTCCTTGAACGTTATAACTTGGACCTTTTCAAGGCGAGAGTGAATAGGCATTATTTAGGTGTGCATGCTCCATCGTCGACCTCATCGTCACTTTCCATCAGTTGAGATGGAGGTCAAATGCACACCTATATTTTATAAAAAAAATATGTTTACTATATATTTTATGTATATTAGGTATATTTATTATGTATGTATTGTTTATTATATAAGTATGTTTATGCTGTATTATGTTTATTTTTTAACTACCTCTGTGGCCCAACGGTTACCATGCCGGACTGCCACGCAGAGGTCCCAGGTTGGATTCCCGGGCCGGGAGAAATATTTGTAAGGCCTACATTTATTTCTCTCGTGAGTTTGGGTGCAATTTGTGGTTGTCTATGTGTGTGTCCATGGCACCCGCGACACAGGTTTTCCGGAGTGCGGGGCTATGTTGAGTGTGCGTTATTATTTTACACAGAAATAACATTTTGGCTTATGGTTTTTTTTCTGTTTTAAGTGTAGCACCAACCTTTTGGTTTTTTTTTTTTTCTATTTGACCCAATGGTTGACTGATAAAGAATGTCTTATGGCATTAAGTTCGCCATTTATATATTATTGTATTGTGCAAAAAGATTAAATAAATAAATAATTATCTTTCTTATTGAATTTCAGAGACTCGCGTGTACAATAATGATAGTATATAACAAAATTATAATATCAAGAATATGGAATATTTTGACGTGGAATTCACAATTGTCCAGACAAATTGGGTAAGTATGGGTCAATAAGTACCGGATATAGGAACGGTGTATTGAAATGTTGAGTAAACAAGCTAAAAAATCATATTATCTTCAAATCATTTTCTATCTTTTTAATAGTCATACAAATTATAAAAAAAATACCAGAATACAGAGTATAACAAAAGACTAACTCTTTTGTCCGTATTTCGGGTGGTGATAATAATGAATTTTAGCAAAAAAAAATTGGAAATTAAACAAAAATACCTTTGAACGTCGCACAATTTTTTTATGTGAATCCAACCTTTTTTACACGCTTTAGAGATGTCCATTGAGTAAAAAACCGCCTCAGTGGCCAAATATTTACAAATCGTAAGCTCAGTTGCAAGAGCAATAGTACCAGTATGGCGAGGTAGCTTAAAATAAAATTAGAGAGCTACGTATTCTAAGTCTCGCTCTGCGTATCATGGTCCACATAAAAAACATCTTTTCAATCTAGGTATCACGGACTGCCCTCTACGCAGTAGTATACTCCACACAAACGTAGCAGCCGCCTTGCGCTCTGTACGAACGCGGACATTCGCACGGCGGTCGCACACATGTACAAGCCGCGCTGTTACTTTGTACGGAGTTACCTTATCTCTCTTATTTTACTATGTCTATGCATGGAGGGGGAGAAAACGGCCGTGTACATAAAACAATTAAGTAAACAGAATTCACTAAAACGTAAAACACCTCTTAAAGTTATTCTTAATCGCAGTAGAGCTCCTTGTGAAAGAGTTCGTTCAGGGAGCTCTGTTGATTGTGTGCGTTACTGCCAACTTACCTATTTCTGCCGGCAAGTAGTAATGCGACTATTACTGCGTTCCGGTTTTGAAGTGTAAGGGTGGTGGTGAAATTACAAGCACATGTGACTCTTGTCAATTTATGTCTCAGGGTGCCCGTAGTGGCAGTGCCCCTAAGATCATTGCGATTTAAAGCTTTGAGTGGCGGCGCAACTGCTATTGATAGGCATGTCGCTTACGAACAGACTTGTTCATCCTATCACTTGGTAAGTTAAGTACGAGTATATGTTTTTATAAAATAAATAAATTAGGTATAATTAAAGCGTGAAACACACAAAGAGCCGGTACGGATCGGGCGCGAGTCGGGACGAGCGCACGCGCCCGCACTCGGTGTGTTCGTACGCCAAATAAGCGCCTGGCCGTCGAGTTGCGAACACCAGCCTGTTACATTAATGGATCGCTGGTTCGAATATAGCCGGACTGAAGGACAATTTTTCTTTGCGTTTATTTGATAATTATTTCAATAATAACAACAAACTAGTGCAGTATTTTCACAAAAAATATAATATTGTCTTAGTAGTAATAATATCATGATATTAAGTACAATAAATTCTGTTCGGTGACTTTCGGTGCCTTTGTTACAGTTTGTATTAGTCATATGACGAAACCTTGTGAAAACTGTAGACGAAACCGAAATCAAAAATTTTTATGTTGATAGTTTTCGTTACCGCTCTAACCTACCAGTTCAAATCATTACATTGTATTGACCCTTAATTTTGACCGTCACAATACAGGGCCTTTCAATTGTTTGACTTTGGGTTTTCTAGCGGTGAATAAAAAATTATCGGTCCGAAATGTCCGAGGGCATTTGAAAATTTCTTCTGATAAATTCGTATTTTTTCAGAACATCTCGTTTTCCGCACGAGCTGTATTAGGTAATTTGGGGTTATTTATTGGTTACGGGGTTGTTGAAATTAACTGCTCCAATTTTTTTTATCTGGAATCGTTTACGGATTCCAAGCTTTACGTACAGTGATTTTGTGACCCTTACACAAAATCACTGTACGTAAAGCTTACGTAAAGCAATCAACTTTTTTACCGA
The DNA here is from genome assembly GCF_003589595.1 of Hyposmocoma kahamanoa. NCBI lineage: Eukaryota > Metazoa > Arthropoda > Insecta > Lepidoptera > Cosmopterigidae > Hyposmocoma > Hyposmocoma kahamanoa. Next base: position 2,829,245 of record NW_020653780.1, read on the forward strand.
CTTTGTGGTGAATGCAATGATCTTTTTTTTGGGTGAATGCACGACATATCCTAGTTTTATATTTGAAGGTATTTGAAGGTAGATACGTGAGGTGCGCTATAAGTTTCCGGAATGAATAAGAAAAAATACTATAAATGGTCAGAAATGAATTTATTGTTTCTCAAAATATTCTCCTTTAGCATTAATGCACTTTTTCATACGAATAAACCAATTTTGAAAACATTTATGCCACTCCTCCGTGGCAATCTCTGAAACATATTTTTCATACTCTTCGATAGCCTCTTCAGGTGATGAAAATCGTTGACCGTGTAACTGGTTCTTAATTTTTGGAAATAAATATAAGTCACAAGGTGCCAGGTCGGTCAGCGTCGGTCAACGTTGTTCACCTTCAAAAATTCATTTGTCTGTATGGCTGTGTGAGAACTGGCATTATCGCGGTGCAAGATGACACGGCGTTTACGGTTATTTTTACGGAATTTGACAATAACTTCTGGCAAACAAATGGTCGTGTACCAATCACTATTCACGGTACAACGATTCTCCAAAGCAGCAGTAGCCACGTGTCCAGTTTTATTAAAAAAAGAAGCAAACATCCGCTTAGAGGCACTTTGCCCACGCGCTACTTTGGTTGGTTTCGATTCATCTCGAAAGACCCATACGCTCGATTGCTGCTTTATTTTGGTATCGTAACTATAGACCCATATTTCGTCACCTGTTAATAGTAACAAACTAATAACAAACAAAATAGTAACAAACGTCAAATTTGGTGTGGGATATAGATCCCACACCAAATTTGACGTCCCTTCGTTGAATCTGGTAAGCATGGCATTGCACCAAGTGACTCGATCCGTTTTTTGAGCATCAGTCAAATTGTGTGGGATCCACCGAGAGCACAGTTTTTTCACACCCAAATGTTTGTGTAGTATTGATTGTGTGACGGTGTGATCTCCTTACACCCTCATCCCACCTTTTTGTATCGCCTCTCTCAATTCGTATCGTATCGTTTTTTCTTCTTCTACTCGTATTTAAATTTAAAATTTTTAATTGTTCCATTTTACCTCGCATTCTGGTTTTGTTTCTTTCCATCGTCACTCTCTACCCGGTCGCGGCAGAGAACACGTCGTCTCCCTATTATTTTGAACCGTTTACTATTTTACTCAAAATCTCTTGTACAATACATATTTTAAAATCACAAATATTGTTAAAACCGGAATAAATACTTTTATAACTGGATTTACTACCATTACCCTTTACCCTGTAGAACTCCCGAACGTTAAACTCACTAAGCGAGATCTGCGGTCTACTGAACATTCCAAGCTTAGAATAATAACGCTCGTTATTATTCTAAGATTCCAAGCGGTACCAGCACCGGCACATGCTTTCACTAAAGTGAAATGTGGATTGCAAGCTACATTACAATCTACAGAATTCTACCAGCGCTCTTCTCCAACGCTTCTACAGTTGTATTTGACTCATACCTATGCCTTAAGGTCCCCGAATCTCATGGTATGTCACATGCCTGTCTATCTTGATCATACGGCGCACAGCATCGATGTTCGAAATTGCACTTAAAGTCGTAGAAAATCATACTACGAAAATTTTCACGAGTTAAATCCATGGTAATGTAGACAACCAATTTCTAAAACGACGCCACAATATAAAAACAAGTTACAGTCAGATGAAACAAACTGTATTGTACAGCCAAAGAGTTCCATTTTTAAATGTTGTAATTACTTTTTTTAAGTGGCTAGTTCCGGAAACATAGTGCGCCCTATGTG
>NW_020653780.1:2831032-2838517 GCF_003589595.1 Hyposmocoma kahamanoa
TACTTTTTTTAAGTGGCTAGTTCCGGAAACATAGTGCGCCCTATGTGTAAAACGACAATAAGGTTATTTATTTTATCATCAACACATTATACGATGGGTACAGGTCTCCTTTCTGACGAGGGCATGGTTAGGGATGAGTATTTGACACGTCAGAGGGTTGTGAACCTTCTTCGTCCTGCAGGTTTCATCACGATGTTTTCCTTTGCCGATCGCTCATGGTAAATATCAAATTAATTTTCGCTCATAAATTCAGAGGTGCAAGCTCGGCTTCGAACCCTTGGCCTCTGATTGAGAGGCGGCAAGTCAAACCGTTAGGCTACCACGGCTTTTTAAGATAATTGGACGTAGTTAAGCAAAAAGGATCCATTCCAAATAATTATTAAAAATTCAGTTATATTATGTACCAAACGGTTCCTAAAGTCTAACTTCCTAGATCAGCAAAAAATCCAACGAGTAAACGTAAATAAATATCTCTGGAGTTACAAGTGTGAGAAACACTTTTAAACTTCAAACTGCCACATCTCGAAAGAAGTCCTTTTTGAATAACTACACACAATTTGACTTATTTTTTATTATTATTAAGCTCTTTCATGCACAACAAATAATTTTGAAAAATGTTGCCTCGAAGAAATTGTTATTTAACAATAAGGCCACCTGTTGTACATTAGCTTACTCTATGATACTTATTTTACTGTTCTGTGTTGCCATTGTAATTTTATTGTGCAATAAAGAATATTACATTCATTCATTCAAATAATTATTGCTGTGATCAGTCTTCAAAAAAATATTCACGATCATGGAATATTATTTTAAGTTTTGTCTCTGGCGTTACCAATCACGAATTTATGTTTTTTTTCTACAAATGAATGATTTTTTTTCAATTAAGCGAATTAAAATGTTTCGTTATTCTTAAAAATGTTTAGCGAACTTATTTCTAGCATGTTACAAAGTCTACATTCCATATAATTGAGTAGATATGTTCGAATCCAGATTCATAATATAATTTTTTGGTTTTTTTTTCTTTATCAGCTCTTTCGTGAAGTAAATAAATAAATTAAATTTTCAGGTACTGTATTTTATCGGCATTGCAAACATTGTAAAGATATCGTGAACTATGTTAAGTTATACATAATTACGTTTGTTATTAACTCAATTGAATCGTGCAGCTGTCACGCTATATTTTAATCCTATCACAAGTATTTCAGAGTCACTATTATACATATTAACTGAGTAATTCCAATTCAAGTTTATTGAAAAGGTCATTTTACATATGTAGTTGACGAATAACAAATATTACCGTAGTTTTATGGGGAAAAAAAATTCAGATATCGCCACCAGATTCCTATGAAGGCTTTATCGCAAAAGTCTCATAATACGATAAAAAAATTTATATCTAACATATTTTTTATTACGAAATTCATCAGAAACGTATATTTTTTCACAAAACTCAATTTGTTTCCAGTAAAAATGTTGTCAAATTCTGAAAAACCCTGCCTACGTGACCCTTGTCCGTCGAAGCGTAAATGGACTAAGTCGGAGATTGGTTGCCTATATAGAGGTGCTCCCGAATGGATAGCAATTTTGTCCGAGACACGGTAACATCGCAATGGAAGGCGGCACTTATAGACAGGCAACCTTTTTCACACCGTAATACAGTACCTATATGAAGAGGCAAGAATTTTGCTTTCTCCACTAATTACTACCATTCCACTCGACCCGCGCGTACCATCCCTTTTCAGAGGAACTGCAGTGTCATATTTGTTCCAAGTAAGACGTATACTAATCTTGTTCTTGTTTTTCTGTAAACATTTTGTACTTGTCTACGTATGTCGAACATTTCTACCTAAGGGAACAAAGTTGATACAAAGTACATTCAGAATGTGTTTGGCTAGAAACGATATTTTTTCAATAGAAATAATCTTTATTGCACACAAGAACGAAATAGAAAAACAAGACAAAAGACAGATTATTGGCCTGGGCAGCCTGGCACTTGGCTGATACAGACCATTTCTAAGAGTTAATTATTGTGTTCTGTAGCACGTATGCAGGTATAGATGCATGTAGTCAAGGCTGTGCTCGCGGAGCTACAATGCCTTTCAGAGGAAGGATTTCCGGTCAGTAGAGGTCCGAGCTGAGCCTTTATGATTTTCAAAGCTTTTTTCTCGATTGAAGAAGTCGATCGTCAAATTTGAAACGCGCGAACGAACAGCTGAATTCAAATAAAGAGGCCAAAAATCTGATCGGCCAGGGGCGAAATCGTAATCCACAAAAGGAATAATTCATGAGCTATTTTCCTGAAGAATATATTATAAAAGAATAGTTGATTAGCAACGAAAATAACAGCGGTTATTATATTTATAGATTATTAAACGGTAATCAATTTGACCAAAAACATATTCGGAAGCGCAAAAAATTCGTTTCTACTTTTTCACATTATACTAAACTATTATGGGGCGCACATTACAATTTAATTAAACGTTATCTGCATTGCCAATATATAGAAGTAAAATTATTGTTATATAAAAAGAACTTTAAATATAAAATGTTTTATACAATGTGAATATTATTTTACAAACGAGAATTATATGAAATTAAGTTACAGGAAGTTATTTAGTCTAAGTGAAAATTAGATTAAAGAGAGTTATATTTATTAAAAATAACTTATTTTATTTTCACGCATATGAGGCGCACGTAAATAACAGAATAGAGAAAAATGCAGAAATGTCGTGATATTTGTAAAGTGTGGTGTGAAATTATGTTAAACTAGGGAATTATTCAGTTAAAAAAATTAAAAGTTTAAACTGATTGGGAGATTTCAAAGGAATTCCCAATGCGGCAGGACATGCATAGGTCTAGAAATCATACATTAGAAGTGAATAATCTCTCAACGTGAGAAAAAAAGAGCTAATAAACAGGAAAATTTTAAATGTTTTTAATATTTATGCCATAGTAAATAACAGTTGAAGGATCAGAAATTGATAAAAATTTTTTAGGAACGCATATGCTCGTATAACAAAGACGGCTGGTTTCATATACAGTACGTGTATGTCATCATCATCAACCCATTTATACGTCCTACTGATGAGCACGGGTCTCCTCTCAGGCGAGTTTTTAAAAGCTCATGGTTTTAAATTTTTTCGTATATAAATTTTGAAAACTCAGAGATGCCAGCCCGGATTCGAACCCACGGACTCTACTTCAGAGGCTGTAAGTCAAACCATTACGCTACCACGGGTTGTATATATATACACACACACACAGTATACTTAGTTCAAAAACCTTTTATTAGAAGGTATTGTTTGGAGCACTCGCTTGGTATCTCCCAATTTTCTGCCGCTGCTGGAAAAAAAATGGCTACTTAGCGTAGCAATAACACGATCTGTTGGACATCAATTTATTCCGACATACGTACATTTCTGTTATGTGTTGAAATTGTAATATTTTATTCCATAAAAAAGATGTCTTACTTTCGTTCTCCAAGGCCATGGGTTTACAATGAAAAATCCTTTATCAAATTACCACCATATCACTATCAATCAGTCCACTTTGATAAACAGACTACGGTGTAACAAAATACTATTTCAAAGGACACCGCATAAATCCAGACTAAGTACTGACCCTCTCCAATAAATTGGTTACGGCCCAAACCGTACATGAAAATATTATGGTATAGATTTTCCTAATACGCGAACGTTCTGCATAGAATTGTACATGGCCTATAAGATTTTTCTGAAGTGCTTTCGGGATTGACCGCGAAATTAAAAAAAAGTGTACCAATTGGTGTTTAGAATATATGTTAACATATGGATACTGTTCGGGGCAGTGATGATTGTTGTTTGTGGACAAACGGGTTAAACTACTATTAAGGCGTGCGCTTACATTTTAAGTGTTCGATTACATCGAACTGACACAGGTTGTAAATTCGAAGAATGTGATGCAAAGTCTTAAATGCCATAGTGTAAACTCGAGACATATTGATTTAGTATTTGTACTTGACCCTTTCAAAATATCTTACGTACGCTCATATTGAGAGGTAGAGATCCTCGTGAAAGAGTTCTTCCAGGCCACCTTACCTGTGAAATTACATGCACATGGAACTTGTCAACTTATGTTTCAGAGTGTAGTCTGTCCGGGCGCAGTGGCAATTACAGGCACATGGGACTTGTCACCTTATGTCTCAGGTTAATGGGCGCAGTGATAGTGCCCCTCAGATCTTTGCAATTTAAAGCTCTGGGTGGCACAGTAACTGTTAAGGACATGCGTGTAGCTTACTATCGAGCGCACGACTCGTTCGTCCCGTCACTTGATGTTATAAAAAAAATGCTCCTCAGTTCTTTCTGATTAGCATTGCAACTGTTATTAGACAGGCGTGTCACCTACTACCCGGTGCATGATTTGTTTATCCCGGCACTTGGTATCATAAGAAAACCTAAGACAAGACATATTCTGTAATCTCATGAAAGCGTATACCACAATAACAATTATGAAGCTCGCACCTATCCAAAAGAGCTATATTTCCTCAACATATACTTAGTCAGCCAATAGTTTTGCACGCCGACTAAATAACAAAGTATTATCGTTGCTCGCACCGCTCTTCATCGTTTCGCTTAAGCAGATTAAACAAACCTTAACTAACAGATTCAAACGTGACTAAATGAATGAATGCAACAATTAGCAAACCAACTTTATTAATTTCTGGAAAGATCCGTGAAATTCGTCAATTGCGAGATAATGAGATATACATATAATTCAACTTATGCTGGTTCTAGTGAATTCTAAAACTCGCCTTTTAGAACTCCGTTGCAGGCAGCACTGTTCACACGATAATTGACTGGACATGTGAAATTCTATATTTCATCTTATCCCTGGAATACCTCTGGTGCAGTATTAAAGTAACTTGGTCCAATTAAGATTTCTCAATTAATTATACATGGTAAATGAAAAACAAAATTATTTTATTTCGCATGCATTACAATGAAAAGAGAAAATACAAATAAATAATAAAATTAATATTTTCGTACATTTTGATAAAAAAAACGATCTCAATAGGTCACCCGTTTTCACTGTGTTCGTTACAACCATTTGCCAAGTTTTATTGCACGTGAGTAAAATTCATTAAGCGGGATTCAACCCTTAATTTGGCATCATTAGAGGTGGAATATTTTCTTCATATTTGAATGGAGCTACTGCTGAGGTAGTATTTCAAATATCCAATAAAAAAGAATGATCGAAATCGTAACACACAAAAAAAAACATTCGAATACAGAACCTTAACACTTACCAGTCGGTTAAAAAGAGAAAAGACAAATGAGTAATAAAACAAACATGTCGAAAGGGTTTTTAACTCGGCTACAAAGAACACGTAGATGACAAAAAAAAACAGTTTTAATTTGGTGGTCGATCATATAAATGTGTAGATATGATCATTTAAATTACACAGCGTGGCATGAATAATTCACAATTTCTCATAGATATCGTAGCTTAAACAATACAATTGACAGTGCGACTTTCAATGTAGTATATAAATTTAATACAGTAAAGTTTGCCAGGTTTGTTAAACATGATTTTGGTGTGACTTTTTGCGGATAACAGTAAAGTTTGCCAGATTCGTTAAACATGATTTTGGTGTGACTTTTTGCAGATGACATTACCGTTTGTGAACAGGACACTACTAACAATATTTCATAGTATTTTCTCCTGACATCGGACTGTGATAAAAGATAAATGAGATTTCTATTTACTCTGCTGGTTCAGTAAAAAAGTTTTATTGCCAAAGCGACAGTCGTTGTGGCGCCCCGGAGCGTGATAATCGTCGCACCGTCAAACACAGTATCAAGCATGGCTAATGTTATCGTCATGATGACAGTCGTCGGCAATGTCGTTGCTCCTATAGCGACAGTGACTGGCATGTCTATAGGCTGAATAAAATTAATAAAGTCAAAGTTTGAACCTTATTACGACTCCCCATCACGTAACGTGATTATTATGAAAAGTTAGACCTTATTATTATGGCAGTTGCGAACATATCAATTCAAGAGGAAATGTTTGAGAGGTTCTCACAGAAATATACATGTAGTTATTATATTTTTTGTCGTTAGGCTATGATAAAAGTTATTATGCATAAATAATATATACTTACTATGAAGGCCCACAATTATCACTGTATTAACAAATTGAATTTTGTATAAAAACACTAACAAGTGTTTTTGTACAAAATTCAAGAAGGAAGTATTACAAACTGGGGGTGTTTTATACAATAAATAGTCGCGTGCAATTTCCTTCCAATAATTCCAAATGTCGGTTAAAACTTTATCATATTATATCATTCGTTTAATTTTATTTGCCTCTGTGGCCGAACAGAGGCCGGCACGCAGAGGTCCCAGGTTCGATTCCCGAACTACGAGAAAAATTTGTATGGCCTACATTTATTTCTCTCGTGAGTTTGCGTGTAATTTGTGGTCGTCTATGTGTGTGTCCATGGTACCCGCGACACACGGTTTCCCTAGAGCGGGGCATTGTTGAATGTGTGCGTTATTATTATTATTATCTTTGCCCATATTTTATGTAATCAATAAAAAATTAATTACTGTGGAAATGTTATTAGATACATTATTCTCAACGTTTATAAATATTCATGACTGTAGCACCGCTACTTATTACCATGGTCCTACTTATTACCATCGGAAAACAACACCGCTATATATTCCGGATTAATGGGTAGGAAAGGTTAGTACAATCATAAGCATATGTGAGACTTCCTAAGTCCCATCACGTTCGGCAAAACATTTGTGTTATTAAAAATACATTTTAAATGTTTACAGGCAACTGAAAACCAAACACAGTCAAGTAAAGCGCCTCCATGATTAGTTAGCACTATTTCGGAAACAAAACAAACATTGATAGTTAGGTATTTGCACTCTCATTCAACAGGCGTCAAGTAGAAAAAAATTATATATGACCCTTAAAGCATACAGGAACTTTCATTTCGGCCTACCGAAATGAAAATTGAACTATAAACCTATCATTTATTATATTTGATCTCAACGGGCGATAGACAATCTCCCTGGAGCTCAGCAATTCTTTTCCATTTAAATTCTTTTATCTTTACTCATCTTTAAGCCTAATGATATAAAATGCGTTGAAATTAAGGCTGGAATAAGGTTTTCGGTTTTTTCTCCTCGATATTTATCAAATTTTGCTGGACTTTCCTGCATACGAGGTGTAAGAAAAAAGGGTCGAACATAATTCACGTGGTGATTCATACTCACGATAACAAACATCGTTAGCAAATAAACAATTTTCAATTCACGGTATTCAATTTACTCTCCATACTTAATTCCAATTGACCGCACTTATTCCATGTGAGATATCAAAGTTGTACAAGTTTTCGCGAATTTCAAATTATTCCTTGCAAAAGTTCTTTATTATTAAGAGTACCTACTGGTACGCACTGAGTTTTTATTGTTAGGAAATAAAACGAAAAAT
>NW_020653780.1:2848517-2878549 GCF_003589595.1 Hyposmocoma kahamanoa
GAGGTCAGAGATACCTGAGATAACCACATTTCAGGTATCTCTGACCTCCAAGTACGTCCTGATTTGTCAAAGAATACCCCTACTAACTTTGTAGCACTCGATAGGTACCTCTGTACATACTCAAAAGTAATAGTCAAAAATGTCCACAATCTTCTTATTCTATTACAAGTGATCCTAAACGTCGCAAAATAGATTGAAATGAGCGTACATAGTTGTGGACATTAGGTCACTTTAAGCGTAATTGTAGAGTTAGGATCCAAGAAAAATATTCTGTGTCCAATAGAACATCTCATATTACTCCTAAACTTATAGATAAATAGATAAAAACACGCAATGTTCCTACTGTCGCAAGCTACGGCACACAGAGCAGGTATGTTTTTCTAAACAGAGAGATGAGAAATGTAAAAGTATGAGTGCAGCAAAGTTCGTCAACTTGTGTTTGCCATCGGATTCTCCACTAATCCAAATAAAAATCGCAGAATTTAAGTTGCAAGCTCTTGTTGATAACGGATCAGATTGTTCTCTCATACTTAAACAAATAGCCGACGGACTGGCCGAAACACGAGATTATGGTTACACTCGCCTTACAGGTATTGGTCCTACTTTAACATACTCCGTCTCGCGTATCACGTTATCTATTGAGATTAACCTTGTACACGTATAGGTAACTTTTCTTATTGTAGGCTTACACGTGTTGCCCTATGACGTAATCATTGGTCGAGATGTCTTCACCCGACCCGGGTTAAGTTTAATCATTAACAGCCAGGGCGTTCAAATTATTCGCGAAGTTCAGGCGGACGTGTGCGCTTTGCAAAGTACAGACATAGACAAAATTAATACTGATTTGACGGAGGGCGCGGATTCAGATCGCTTACGATCTGTTATTAAAAATTTTAGTGTCAACTTCGTTAAAGGAAACTCCCAAACCGTCGTGAATACAGGCGAATTGGAAATTAGGCTCAAAAATTCAAATAAAATTGTACAGCGTCATCCATATCGATTGGCTCCCGCAGAACGCGATGCTATGAAGTCAATCATAGCCGATCTTGAATCTAAAAATATTATCCGCGAAAGCTCGTCTCCGTTTTCGAGTCCAGCCATACTTGTTAAGAAGAAAGACAGCTCTGTATTGACTACAGAGAGTTAAATTCCAACACAATTCATGACAACTACCCCTTGCCATTGATATCAGAACAACTAGGCACTCTTGGGCAGTCTACTGTGTTTACTACGCTTGACATGGCGTCGGAATTTTATCAAATCCCCATATCTAATAAATCATCGAGACTCAGTCGAGAAAACCGCATTTGTGACACCTGATGGATCTTGGGAATTCTTGAAAATGCATTTCGGGCTTTGTAACGCTTCCTCCGTCTACCAAAGGGCCATCAACAAGGCATTGGGTAAAATGAAAGACGTTGTTGCCACGGTATACATGGATGATGTCTTAATTTTTTTCAAAAACGGAAGAAGCTTTCCATTATCTACAACTGGCTTTGGAAGCTCTCGCGAAAGCAGGGTTTTTTTTTAATTGGAATAAGTACAAATTCCTCAAATTGTCCGTTGAATATCTCGGTTACGTCAAATAGATAAGTCAGTCCGAATCCCAAGAAAGTCGAAGCTCTTGCCAATGCTCCCCTGCCAAATAACTTCAAGGAGTTACGGCAATTTAATGGACACGCAGGATATTTTAGGCAATTCGTTCCTAATTTTTCGTCAGTTATGGCACCCCTATATCGTCTAACTTAGAATAAATAAATAAATAAATAACGCACACACTCAACATAGCCCGGTACTAAGGAAACACAATGCAATGCAATGTTGCCACTGTAGACTTAGTTCCCTTGAAATTATGATACCTTAAACTGCTACTTATTTTTAACCGACTTCAAAAAAGGAGGAGGCACTCAATTCGACCATTTGTTTTTTTTGTTGTATGTATGTTACGCGATAACTCCGTGAACCGATTGTGATGATTCTTTTTTTTTTAAAAAAAGGGTACCTTAGTAGTGTCCCATTTAAATTTGAAGAAAATATTCCACTTCTAATGGTGGCAAACTAGGGGATGAATGACTTTTGAGGTCGGTTTTTAGTACTCTGTACTGAGATTATTTTCTTCTTAGTTCACCACTGAGACCCAGTGGCCTAAACCGGTTACGTTGGCTATGTCTACGACTATACAATATTTTGATAGCGAGCATGACAACGTTATACCGCAATGGAGTTTATCCAGAACTTAGCTTAGCTCTTTACTTCTTAAAAATGGTAAAAATGTGGGAAATCTGTTTGACTTGAAATGGAATATGTAAGTAGTTCAAAGTAAAATATCGTATTTAATACCATAATGTAAGTCATTCTCTGCGTAGCGTTATAGAGTTCAGAATTGATTTCAGAAATGTATAGGAGTTAATAATTACATTCATGTTTGAAGTTTAGGGATCTGCAGATACATAAATCGGGAAAACATAATTCAGAAGAGTTCGGGATAACATAAAAAATAGTTAATAGTAATCTTTCGCAAATAAACCCTGAACTGTAAATCACAGCAACATTTGACTTACCGGAAAAGAGATATAAAGCATTTCTCTCAAAAGAAAGGAAAAGAAAAGAAAAATCTTTTTCATATAAATTTGCATTCATCAAGTGTAAATTCAGAAATTAGTTCTCTATTTGGTTCTTCTTTAATACACATATTATATAAAATCATAAAATACAAAAGTAGAATTAAAAATATAAATATATATAAATCTCAGGGAATATGTTCACTTGGTTACTTTACAATGTCTTAGTGTAAAAATGTTTTCAAACGTTTGATATAACTTAATATTTCTTTGGAAATCTGTAAAAATGGCAAAGTAATATTTACTAATCAAACATAATAGGTAATACATTTTTTTGTTAAATAAGAACGTTTAATTATTAAGAAACTAAAAAATCGGTGCTTAATTATGTTCCTATCATATTCCTAAATTTAATGAACCTTGAAAAATATAATTATTATTTGTAATCAACACTTTAAATCAGGAAAGAAGGCTTTTAAACCATAACATCCTAAGCTTTCAGACATTACACATGCTTATTTATAATTCAATTCTCTTTAATTTTCTCAAATTTCAATCAAAATTTACTAAAGATTCATTTAAACATTTGAATATTCAGCAAACTTTAATAGATTTTAGGACAGTATGAAATATTTTTCAGAAGCTACAGACTGAGAATTACCAAAAAATATGTATGAAAAAAGAAAGTATTCTTTAAAGAAATATATATCTGAGAATCCCCCTGGGATATATTGAGCGGGACACCCTCCATCATGAATATTTATATTCAGTCAGGTATTAAAAAATAACGTTCGTGGATTGATACCTATTCGCCTATTCAGATTCATTGTCAAGTCATTCCAGTCGGCGATTAAATCGTAACGTCTGTGGATTGCAATGAATTTGTTTATCCACTCTTCATATTCTTAACAGACCAATCAGGAAAAATGGATTTTACATATCGCGTGGCGAATTCGCAGAGAGCGGACGCGCTGTTATTTAGGGCCAGCTCAAACTGGCGGACAGGAAGGCAGAAGACTTTAAATTTATCAATGTATATTTTAACCTATAGTAATTGGAATAAGGTTTACATTAGAATGCTCTGAGACCGACTTCTGAGCATCGCAGCACATTGCTCTCTGTGATATTGAAAGAACATGCTAGAGGATCCCGCCGGTGGCAGGCGCCGGTAAGCGACGGGAGGCACCAATATGCGCCAGTGTCTACCTGAAGACCCCGGGGAGTTTTTCGATTGCGTAGTCCCTCCCATCGTAAGTAAGGGATGTGCTCTCCCCCGCCGTCCGTCGGCTTACGCTGGCCCTTAGTTTCCAAATCCCTAACGTGAAAAGCCCATTATAGTCGATGAAACACTAACTTATGAAGCATTAGTCATCCATCATCATTAAAATTTATGACGCATTGACCATCGACTTAACACCTTATTTTCACATGACAATCCTGACACGGACCATCGTGTTGTTCGACCACGTCGGAAGATGTTATTTAAACCAAGTGACTAGACGAGCAAGTCGTGCGCCTGGTAGTAAGCAACATGTCTATGCATAACAGTTGCAGTACCACTGAGAGCTTTAAATCACAAAGATCTAATCATTATCAATGCGCCCATCACCTTGAGATATAAGTTGACCATTCCCATATGCTTGTAATTTCACCAGCATCCTTACCATTCAAACTCGAAATGTAGTAATACTCACATTACTGCTTGGTGGCAGAAATAACTAAAGTGGCAGTATTTCCCTCAATGGACTCTTTCACAAGAAGCTCTGTTGCTACTCGTCTATCGTCTACATTTCTTCTATTGCCTCATATTCTGAGTACAATAGATACCGGTTTACCAAATTCTAAATGGTGAAGGTGAACAATCACTTTATAGTCTTTCCTGGTGAAATCAAATAAATTGGAAACCTAACATCAAGTTATAAATGCGATCTATATGCGATTTATTAACATTGGGTTTATTCTTACTTCTATGTGTTATAATAAAATAATACAGTGTTCTACATATGTTGTTTCGTCGAATTTTCACCACGGTTGTATTAAGTATGGAACTCTCCTCCAAAAAATTCAAATAAAATACTTTAAGGATTCACAATGTGGGCGTCATTATAGGTAATAAGACAAACGTTTAACTTCCAACTGTTTAAACAATTATCTAGAAAGCCATAATCCGTTTACACCCGCACTTAAACCAAGTCGACATCCATGTACCATTTTCATCCTCTTGTAAAGGTCAACATTAATAATCCCGAAGAAACCCCTCGACCTCGCATGACGAACTAAGCATTGATCAAATTAATGTAAAGATAAGAAAAAATAGTCCAATCCTGTGACTTAGTCTGACCTGCTTATTTGGAATCATAAACACAAAGAAAACGAAACCACAGCTACAATAATTATTTTGTTGAATATCGTGATGTTTTTGTTACCACTAGTTAGTCACACGGTTTCACCTAATAGAGCTGGCGTCGTGGTCAGCATTAATGCAGCTGCATCCAAAAATGTTATAGTCTAAATGTTGTAGTGAAATATTGTAATGACATAAAATCAGTCTAATATCGACCAGTGAATGAGTCGTTATAGTAGTTTAGATTTTATTTTTATTTTATAATTAGTGTAATTAGTGAGTGAAGAAACTTTCATAAGAGGCGCAGACGGCACAAAAGCCGATAACAATACGATATCAATTTAAATTCCTGAGAACTTACGACTCATCAACTCATTTATGCGTCCCACTGCTGGGTCTTCTCTCAAGCGAGGGAGGCCATACTTCGCCACGCCTGACCGGATGTGTGTTGCGGACTTCAAACGTTTTCCGATGGTTGTGAGTCTGAGTGTGTCTGCTTGAAAGGCTGAACACACTTAAATTAGAAAAAATAATTTCATGTTCCTTTTCTACGATTTAGAAGTACAACAGAAAGTAAACCGCAGTGTTAAGAACTCATCAATAAAAGTAAAAAGTCGTATAGGGACAAATCCCATCCATAAACCTAGAACATCATTGCAACTAAGGATCCTTTTGAAAGGTGCTGAGCGACGGATATATAACGAAAGCTTAAGAGTACACAAGAGACTACTTTAGAAGTTTTAGTAAACAATAGAATCTTTGCCAAAATATAAAATCTACTTTTCGATTTTTGGGTATCGGATGAGGGATTGTGTGAAACAAACTTCTACAAAGTTTTCTACAGTGTTTTGAAGTGGACGATGTGGAAAACGACTGAAATGAGCACAAATATAGATGAAACCTGATTGATTGAATGATCTTGTGCCGTTGGCATAAGGCCGTTTTTTTTCGAAAATTCGGCTGGAAATGACGGTCAATGGATTACTATCGAGAGATGTTAACAACTCAATTGTGGCCTGTTATTGATAATATGGATATCACTAACATATGGTTTCAACAAGACGGTGCTGTAACACATTTTATTGGGAGATCTCGTAAATACAAAACTAAAACAAAATTTATCTTCTCTCCTTGGTATTTTCACCATTCTTGTACAAAATGCCACTTTGACGTTATAGTTTAAAAATATTTAGTAAATTTGTTGAAACTCTTAAGTGTTGGTGTAATTTATCATTTAAACCATTCACATGTATATTACTTGTTGGTGAACGATTTTTGTATAAAATCAATAGCGTGAATGGGTACCCTTTAGTTTGACGTAAATTTTGAAAACACCAACCCTGGCTAATTTTCTTGTATGGTAACGCAGAATACTAGCCGCTCACGCGATGCGTTCCTCCTACCGCAAAATGGCGGCTATTTGGTTTCGCAAATTAGAAAAGCATTAAGTTTAAATACAAGTTATTATAAATAAAAATTATTATTCTGCATTGCTAAATAAATACCCTCCGTACTACCAACAAAAACATCTCAAATAAAATGCAGTAATACACCGCAAATCGTGCACTTAAAAAGCACTAATGAAATTTTTGGTGTACTTGGATAAATATGATAATATTCCGTTTGAGTGGTTCCAACGTTTACCATGAAATTACTCCTTAAAGTATAGTTTATAAACATTTATACTCCGGGTAAACTTAAAAAATGCTACTTATGGTATGTTTTCAATAAATAAACACCGAAATCACCAGCCCAAACAATAACACACACGATTGTCGTGACGTATTTTTGAAGTTGTTTATTTTTTTTAATGACAGACCCAGGCATTAATAACTGTATGGTTTGCTAGAGTAGTTACCGAAATAGCAATTAGTATTAGTTATTTTACCTATTATAACTTCGATATCCGATAAATCGGTATAAAATCATCACCGGCACCTCTAGGTGCGGTACGCGTCTACGGCTGCATGTATCGCGTGAGCGGCTAGTGCTGCGTACCAATAAACTTGATTTTACTTCTGTAGTCGAGCTTCATGTAAATTATAGCTTTACTTTAATATTTCCATGACGAACGCCGCCAATTAGTTTGCCAAGTACTTTCTATAAAGTAATATACGTAAACCTGGAATCGCCCTGTATTCTAGCGGGTTTAGGTGATAAGACTTAGGAGCTTCATCTGGATGAATCGATAGATTGTCTGTGGCCTTGTTCGCGGGAAACATCTCTTAGGAGGAATTCGGCGGAAGCTTATCTTTTCTGTTCGACACGTCGGTTCGCAAGGTGTTCCTGATTTCTACATCTTTGCGGTGATTTATCCTATTGGGGGCATAGTCCCCCAATGACCTCTTTTATAAGGAAAACCAGGAATAGCCAGATGCCGTAATTACGGGTCTCCGAATTCTCTTCAGATGTAAACCCGTGTCACCGGACCGCATGGGTTTTTTTTTTTGGTACTTGTAATTTCAAATCTTGCCATCAACGGATTGGCTGAGACAAATGCGCCGTAACTTTTGTTCGGCTGTGCCCGACCACGTGTCATGAGCTCCACGGTTGGTCGGCATCTACATATAACTGCGTTACTCTTGTAGAAACTACGCTGTCTTCGCAACGGGTCTGGTATGTAATCTAAAAGTGTATCCGGTAACCTCCAGGTCAGTGACGTATAAGTGATGTGTCCATGTGCCACTCATGTACTTTCAAAAACTCTTAGTGCTGTGTATTAGCTCTAAGTATACTTAAAGTTAACCTTTTATATGTAACTGATAAGAGCAGTAAGCACACACACAGGAGTGCACAGCTGTACACTCCTAATGTAAACTCGGGGAAGTAAAATACTAGTTCTCCATACTGTACCCTTACAATTAACCGTAACATAGGTAACATGTAATAACAGTAAATTTAAAATAAAGCATCTGGTTATTTCTACTTGAAACTTGTTTTCGTTGTGTGTAAGGCGCCCTTCCTTCTCCTCGCTTATAAATTTTACACGCAGCACCGGGTCAACCAGAACTCATGCAACACCAGTCTCATGCTCACTCAAACCGACTGGAGCTGACCATTATAGGTGCCACAAGTCACACAGCCACCAAAACAATGAAGTTATTGCAAACCAAATTTCCCGAACGCATAATTTCACGAAATTCAGCCGTTAGGTGGCTAGCTCGATCATGTGATTTAACACCGCTGGATTATTTTTATGTGGTTATGTTAAAGACAGAGTCTTTACGGAGCAAATCTAATCGATTGCAGCCTTAAGACTTAACGAAATACACCCACCATTTTGTCAAAAATTTATTAAAAACTTTGAATAAAGAATCGACATCTGTAACTGTGGTCGTGGTGGACATTTATCAGATATCATTTTCCATTCACAATTGCCAAACCTTACTGTTTTTAATACAAGAAAAATTTGAATCATTGTCATCTAAACTTATTGTTTTATTTTGATTTACAAAACAAAGTTCTTGTTGAAAAACCCTTTACAAAAGGGACGAAACGCATGTAATCCACGACATAGTCTGTCAATCGATGCATCAATAATTATACAAAAAAAATTACAAAAAAATAAAATATAAAAAGCAAGGAGTTCGCGACAAGTTATATATACTACTATTATATATATAATACTACTTGTGACAATTATAACGTTGAATTCTAAGTTTAGAATTTTACTATGAAAATTGACTTAAAGCCTATTGGCATTAAGTCCGCTTTTTGCTGCTATGTCATTTCAATAAATGAAAAAATTCTCAGATAGTACACTCGAGGTAAAGTTTGTCTAAAGGAAACATCTCCTTTAAAATTGGACCCATTTTTACTTAAATTTGTCCTAAGGGATATGTACAAGATATCTTAATGGACATTTAGAATTGCACGGCCAAAAATTGAATTTTTATCTCCTGGATATCTACAAAACGTTTTAAGTACGTAATTTGCTGTACGTGTTATAGACTTATATAGAGAGAAAAAAAAATTCAGACTCCTCTTATATTATTCACAGAAAAAAATCAGCAATATGAAAAGCGAGAGCGTCGTTTTCCGCTATAATGAGACCGTATTGCGCCATAGCATAACGCAGAGTGATAATGGCGCAAACGGTAATATTGTATTAAATCCAATTGTAACGTAAATAATGCATCGCCTTTTGCTACTTTTAACAGTATTCTCGTCAGCTTCGTCTTTATTTGTGTTGTATTGAATCTTAGACAAAGAAGCAAACAAAACAAAAACTGAAATAAAAAAAATCGAGTCTCATATCAAAATTCCTAACAATGTTGAGACTGGTAACACGCGCTGTAGTCGTTAGTTTCCACCTGGCA
This sequence comes from Hyposmocoma kahamanoa, assembly GCF_003589595.1. Classification (NCBI taxonomy): domain Eukaryota; kingdom Metazoa; phylum Arthropoda; class Insecta; order Lepidoptera; family Cosmopterigidae; genus Hyposmocoma; species Hyposmocoma kahamanoa. The sequence continues at coordinate 2,857,742 of NW_020653780.1, forward strand.
TCAAATGACACATTATTCCTGCGGGAGCGAGCACCGCGTCGGAATATATTCGTCTTCCGTTGAGAGCTAGTTGGTTCTAATGTCTGGTACTATCTTATAAGGCTTAGTTATTTTATCAACGATTTTCCATTTTATTTTAGTAGCAGTTGTGAAAGAATCTACGGAAGTACTCCTTTACTTATTTCTACCGCCAAACAGTAATATGAGCGTTTCGGTTTTAAAAACTTTATGCCTCTCTTTGCGATTCAAAGCTCTTATGGACATGCGTGTCGCTTACCACCAGGCGTACGATTTGTTCGTCTCCTTGCTTGGTATCATAAAAAAAAAATATCCCAGCAATGTAATACAGGCTACGAAATGCTTCATAATCGTGCAAAATTAGCAAAATTTGGTTTGGAGCAGGTTACATGTAAGTTAACTCGAGGGATACATTTACATTGTTATGAGGGAGTAATACAAAAACAACATCAAAGCACTTTGACCCTTTAATTATCGTATAAACTTTTATATAACACAGTAGTAAAGTTACAAAATTATTTTCATGAATGAGAAGTATAAAAATAACTAAACTAAGTATAAGATTTTTTGTATTTTTTTTTGGCATTTACCTAAGGGCCTTAGAGCCACGAAATTTTAAAATGAGACGAAACGAAATTGTACATTGTCATTTGGGCAAAAATCTACTTTATTTTTCATACGACCTCTTTTAACCTTGTTTTGAGTTGACTATTATTTTAAATTCTAGAATATAGAAGAATAATAATAAAGTCTAGTCGAATCTAAAATAGATATAATAATAATAACGCACACACTCAACGTAGCCCCGCACTAGGGAAACTCTGTGTCGCGGGTGCCATGGACACACACATTGACAACCACAAATTACACCCAAACTCACGAGAGAAATAAATGTAGGCCATACAAATATTTCTCCCGGCCCGGGAATCGAATCTGGGACCTCTGCATGGCAGTCATGGTAACCATTCGGCCATGGAGGCAGTTTATATCTTAGGCTATTTTTGCCATCGTCTAAGGCTTATATCGATTATGTGAGTAATTTTAAATTTTTCAAAACAATTTCGTTCAATTTAACGTATCAGCATCAAAAATCAACATCAGCAGCGTATCCTCATCTCAGAATTTTTGAAAAAAAATTTACGTATAGTTGTGTCATACATACCGTGACCATTATTATTTTTTCCTCAGAGCGGGACGCCTGTACAGTTATAGTTGCTTGCTTATCGGTATTCTACAAGATATATCACGAAGAGTGTGCGATGGAATTGCACCTTTCCATCATCGGGGAACTAGACGAAGACTGGTGTTCCATCCCTATGTTGACGTGTTACGCTTCCACATTCATATGGCGAACTGCTATAGAGTGGAATTTATTGCCTGCAAACTTATTCCTTGAACGCTATAACTAGAGACCTTTTCAAGTAGTGAGTGAAAAGGCATTATTTAGGTGTACATCAGGAGTTCCCAAACTTATTTTGCCTACTGCTCACTTTGAGAATAAATTATTTTTTAGCGCCTTCATTTTTTCACCTAATTAAAAACCACTATAACTTCAAATTAAATTAATTATTGTGAGCTACATTAACGTAGATTAAACATTTATTCTAAACGAGACTTTTACTATAACCTGCAAGAGTTAACTTGAAACCTGAGCGCAGTACACAACGGCGCTCGGGTCTCAATACTAGTATTTATGTGGTCTGTGGGTCTCAAGTTAACTCTTACGGGGTACACCTGCCAATGAGAATGATTATTGAAACGCAACTTTATAGCATTCAGACAGAGTATCTTTCATTCAAAATAAAACAAACATAATCGATTCTAATATAAAAACTAATGTGAACGTTGTCGCAGCACTAAAACAACGTTCACACAAATATGACAATCGGATTGATATTAAGAACAGTTGAATGATTGACCACAATCCAGAATACAATTGCGGGAGCGGTTTTTGTAGCCAAAATTCTTGGTAGCCATTTTTGAACTTGACTTTTATTTCACCGTTCGTTGTCAATTCTATAAGTTCTTCTTCCAGCTGAGGTGATATTGCTGTGTTGACATTTGAAAACGGATCCAACATCCAGTCTGGTATTCCCAAGTTCAAAATATCCTGGTATCGTTCGGTGAAGTCAATGTGGAGGTTTTCCAATGTTGGCAGTAGGCAAACAAGTCGTCGTTACTGCAGGATACTGATAAATTCGGAAAATTGTAAAACTCACGTCTGCCCATATTCATTTTGTGTAGAAGCAGTTTGGCTGCGAAGGCAGCAACGACATTTTCTGTTTTAATTAAATTTAGTTCATCGCCTTGTTGTTGGACATTCATGTCCTTGAACAATTTATACAGGTCTGTCATGTAAGCTATATCATTCTTTGGAGTAATGAGCTTGTTGCGCAATTCTGTGTCTTTAGTTTTAACAAGAACTCTATCACAGAGTCAAACAGGTTGTAAAATCGAGTCAGACAATTGCCTCTTGATTGCCAACGAACTTCAGTATAAAACAACAAACGGTTGAAATCTTCGTCATTAGTAACACAAAGCTGATGAAATAATCTATCATTCAAAGAGCTGCTACGAATTTTGTTGACTGCTTTGACGACGTATTACAGTGATTGAAATAGTCGTTCACTTAAATTTCTAGCAACCAAATGTTGTCTATGAATAACGCAATGTACAGCAAGGACATCTGGAATTTTATTTTTTAAGTGCGCTATGAAGCCTTTATGGCACCCTGTCATAGCCGGAGCGCCATCCGTAGCAATCCGTTTTGTGATGATCTCATCACAAAACTTTTCCAATGTATTGATTATGGTTTCGCCTTTTGTATCAGTCTCTAAATTTATTATATTTTTCACTAATTTACTAAGTAGAATAATATTGAATATTTATTTAAAAAATATATTAAAAGCCATTTAAAAGCACTTAAAATGTTATATTTTGGACATGTACCTTTAAATAGGGTAACCAAATTGTGTGTCCAAGTTTATCATTACCCAGTCAATAATTAGATATATTCACTATGTAATATTTATCGGCAATACAAATTGAAAATTCGAGAACCCTTGTCTAGCTCACGAAGTTATGGCGTCTTATTATATTGACATAATAAGTCTGTATTATATATTACTCTGCACTAAAGAAAACAATAACGGAATGCGTCTCAGACATAAGTTTTTTTACTTACTTCGTTTCATCTTTCAAAAAACGAAAGAAACCCTTTCTTTATACCGTTTAGATGATTATAAATAGCTGTACACAGCACAAATCACGACCATTATAAATAGTAACGTAAAACGATGTTATATATTAACGTACAAATTTTCTAATGAAAACTATATTCAAATATCAAAACCGTCTTAGCGCGAAAACGGCTCGCCGACAACCTTGTTCTCGTTCAGTCAATGTGACCGTTAATGTGCGGGGCGTATGCGGTATCTTAAGCTAGGCAGAGGCGGAGAGTGTCTGTTCTCGTTACTTATTTGTTCTCTGCCATTAGCTGAGAGGGAGGTCAAATGCGCACTGGAATGAAATAAGAATGAATGAAATAATCAATTTGAAAAAAAATGTTCAATGTAGTGACAGAATAAGTAAGCCATGTTTAAATTGACATTTTACTATGAATAATCTAGCTAACCACACTTTTAACTAAAAACAGACATAATATTTTCATAAACATTTCATTTTCCGCACGTCCAAGCTTAGTAATGAGGAAATAATTATCCAACCCATTTCAAATTTCAACAGAGTAAACAAAAACAGGGTTTGTTACCGGTTTAGGTTCTATCAGAGTGTTCTGATTAGTTTGTTCACAAACTGTACACAATAGTTACATGAAACTATTAAAATCAGACGGTCATTGTAAAACGAGGTCTTGAAATGAAAATTAATTGATCATACCGGACCTAGTAACAAGTGTGCAGCCACGGCGTACTTTATACGCGCTGACGACACACGTTTCACAAACACGCGTTTACCGCGCCGTAAACGCGCGTCATCTATATATACGCGCGGCAGACGCGCTATAGTGAATCAATTCAAACGCACGCAAACATCGCATTGCAATCAAGAAGCTTATATACTCGACTGGAGTTTACACTTTCATGTAGTCGCTTCACTTCAAAAACTAACTGAAATTAACAAACAAAACAAAAAAACTAAAATTAAAACATCTTTTATCAAAATGCGCGTGTACAATACGCCGTGTACATAGGCTCTAAGTATTGGAATTGAATGTATTTTTTAGGATATTTGTTTTTTCAAACAAAGCAACGTTTCGTGCTCTTTACAGGACACTGTGATGTGAAGACGACTAGCGACTGGCAGTAAGAAAACAAAACAAATGAGTGCGATTTCATCAACCCATTTATACGTCCCACTGCGGGCTCAGGTTACCTCTCAGATGAGGGTTTAGACCATTGTCCGCCATGTTGGCCCACTGCGGCGGGTTGAAGACTTCACACGTTTTCCGAGGATTGTGAACCTTCTACGACGTGCAGGTTTCTCCATGATGTTTTCCTTCAACGAAAAGCCCATGGCAACTTTCAAATTAAATTTTGCACACAAACTCCGAGAATTTGAGAGGTGCGAGCCCGGATTCGAACATATGGCCTCTGCTTGAAAGGCGGTAGGTCAAACCATTAGGTTAACGGCTTAAACGCGATTTATATCTTACATTGATGAGCGTGGCAGCACTATCAAGTAATTTATATAAGTATAAAGCAGCTTGACATTTTACATAATTTCCTAAATACAAAACATTAATTTGTCTTCCTAAGTATCAAGGCACGACACCGGATATTACAGATCTTGAGTAAAAACACTTAAATGGAAAAGTTAAAAGATCCATCAAGCTATTGAACGATCTGTTTTAAGTTAACAAGAATTAGTTAGTGATTGATGGTTGCGGTAAGACAAGATGATTATTGCTAAGTTGCTTTGATGAGATAAAACATTAAAGATGGATTCAAAAGTTTAGGGTGCTTTGCAAAAAGGCATTTAAGAATGTTGTATAAAAAAATGAGAATGGAATGAAATACAACAGGTAATTAATTGGTGTTTTTAAGTATCCGGTGGTATTAGGCCGCCTTCAAATTAGACGCTTGTAAAGGCGCTGCAATGGCGCTACTGTGGCGCACGATATATATGTATATAACACCACTTTTTTCAAAAGATAATAAATTCATCAGCAACAATCAAGTTTTTGTTGTACTATTTGATACTTTCTAGATCTATATTTGGCAGTAAGTCCAAACGTGCTCCTGCGTTTTGCATCGAACTGGTATTTACGATAGCGCTTCTTATGTTACCACACAAACATCACAAGTTTAAAGCGATCTATGATATATATTTATTTTTGTACGAAAGTAACGTCTTATGAATTATAAAACGTCAAAGAACAAGACTTCCCAAGCAGCACACCCATATATCTAAAATATATACTATAAGATATCCAATAGAATTTAATTCGATTGAATATTTTAAGAGTTCAAATTCCTTCAAGATATCTCGAAGAAGGTTTCTAGATAATTTAAAGTAAAAGTGGGCACAACTTTATTAGTAGATCACAAGAGTGCTTTGAGAAACTATCTGTAGGTAGTGTTAAGAGTGATTCTTATCTTTTTTCTGCAGTAACCCTTCTAGAATGCTACAAGACCATATGTAGAATGTAGACAGTTTTTATTTAGTCTTGTAGATAGTTTTTAGATGATTTATAGTCTATGATAGTTTTCTTAGTAATGCTATTTTAAAACCAAAATACTAAAGCGTTACAAACATAGGACGCAATTCTCTTAATACTAATAGATTTCAAGTTTAATGACTTACAAAATATAAACTATCAAAATTGCAACATGGCGAAATTAGATATAATATTTCTGACTTTTTCGCGCAATGTTTAATCGGTTAGAAAGCGCAAATTGACGTGCGACTTTAAATACATTGTGAAAAGTGATGTAAAACGTGATGTGATGTAATGTGATTTATAAGGTTATACGAAAAAATGAGTTTATGCAATAAAAAACTTTTCAAAACACTAGGTCAAAAAAGATTGGAAAAAATCGAATTTGTCGCAAAAAAAACGTTATTCTGTATAATTATATGGAATGTGCTATAATATGACTCGAAAGGTGGATAAATTTCGTATCATTTAAATATATATGAATATTTTAATGACATACCTAACTTATGATGGAAGAAATAAAATTTTCATTACAAAATTGAGGTTATTTTTTCACGCCAACCACATTTCACACAATGATTTCACTGTATTCTAGACTGTACAATACACATACACAACATTGAAGTACTTACAGTAGTTTTCGGTTTCAATTTCGATTTCAATTGTTTTTATCATTTCACAACACGGAATTACTTCACAATGTTTATTTATTTGTCATCAAACTACTAGACTATTGTATCCAGCGTTGCCAATTTGTAGGTGATTCCCCAAATTGTGGGGAGTTTCAACTAGATAGGGGATTTTGTGGGGATTGGCGCTATGTGAGGAAAATGTGGGGATTCTAACATTTTATCATTTTGTTTAATTTATCAATTGCTGATGCATCGCTAGTTTGATCGTTACTGTTAGAAACACTGTGATGGACTATATCGATGTGTTATTCAACATCGCACATCCTTCGTATTATTAACAAGCAGCTTAAATAGAATTATTATTAGAGCACTTGGTTCTGAATTGTAAAATTACCAGTCGGTGCATGTTGAGTTCGCGATTCTGTCTCCCGCTTAGGACGGTCCCCGGTATGAAGCAAAACGAAATCAGTTATTGATAAACAAAGCCGAGCAGTTAGTACCTCCACCACTCGTACAATTTTAAATATTAAATATAGGTCGAAACTCATTGATTATTTCTAACGTTAACATAGTGTCACCAAACGCACAACAAATAATCAATTTACTTAATTTTATAAGGTAAAAAAAATGATTTTTTGTTCAGACTGTTTACAGATTAATGTCGAATATAATTAATATAACTGCCTCCGTGGCCAAACGGTTACCATGCCGGACTGCCATGCAGAGGTCCCAGGTTCAATTCCCGGGTCGAGAGAAATATTTGTATGGCCTACATTTATTTCTCTCGTGAGTTTGGATGTAATTTGTGGTTATCTACGTGTGTGTCCATGGCACCCGTGCCACAGGGTTTCCCTAGTGCGGGGCTATGTTGAGTGTGTACGTTATTATTATTATTATTATATACCTAGTGATTTTTGGGGATTTTGAACAATTGGCATTGGCAAATCAGCGTTGCCAATGCCAACGAATCGAATGATGTGACTTAATATACAAGGTTTACCACCTCCACCAGATCTTTTAATATTCTTTACTTTATCCATTTTGCATGAACTCTTACAACGTCCAATAGAATAAAAACCCTAATTGTAGTATTTTTTTAAATAAATTCTTTTGTCAATAAGTACAATAAGTACAAACACTACAGAATGTCTGTAAATTTAATATATCTAGAATAAACTTAAGAACACTAGTTTTTAGAGTATTAATAGGCTTTACTGGATGTGTATAGAACAATTTTACTAAAAATAATCAGTTGTTCTACAGATGAATTTAAAATAGGGACTATAAAAGTAAATATTAAGAGAGATTACACTTAATTAAGATGTTTGGTATTAAGGTGTTAAAATTTTGACTTGAGTGAAATAAGTCTATAAGAACAATTTCTTTTTTCTAAAACCATTTATAGCGAACTGTTATCTAAACCTATACCATGTTAAGACTGTTTATAGGTATAACAGTTTTAAGGCTTATAAAGTGTTATCCTTGGGTTGTTGATTATGATGTTGGTAATAATACTCTCCTACAATGTTGTTAGTATTTACAAATAACTCTGTACATCAAATACATCTATGATTTAAATGATTATTTCAACTTTTAGCGATTTTGAAACCAATCAACGTTAACTGAATGCAATAAAGTCTTTATTTTACAACTGTACACTTTTCAGAGAGATTTCAATTTTAATCAAACCTAAGTAACCTTCTAAATTCATACGTAAATTATATATTACACCTATGTGTTTTTGCATCAAACAATTCACTCAAAGTAACCGTTAATTTAATAAACGTATTAATCAAACATTCCGTTAACTATGTGCCATCTGGCGTACTCGGCTGTAACCTTTACGACTTTCCGACTTCATTTACTGCCAAAATCTCCTTTACGACCTCTTTATGTTTTAAATTGAATATTTAATCGTTATGAAATGTAGGTACATTATTGGAGCTTATATGTAATACTAGCTACGGATAGAAAGTTACTGTCACTGTACATGACATGAATGTCGATTGTAGATCTCTCCGCCCCGAAGCCGTACTGAGCCTCCGATAAACCCGGTTTCACTTCCTCTAGTTGCCGGACGCCACGGTTTACGAGAACTCTCTCGAAGAGCTTAGCCGTCTCGTCCAGTAGAACAATGGGCCTTCTACAGCAGGCGCAATCGGCCCTGGTTCCACTGTGTCGGAAACTGTCCACTGCGTAGGCATGTGTCGAAGCCACTCGTCCAGGCATTCCGCAGTCAGGTGCAATACCCGACCCGGGATGCCGGGAGGAACAGAGCCGCCTCCATTTCTCCCTCGGTTACGGGGGGACCGGCGGGAGAGCTTCTTCCGGTGAGGAGGGTGGCGCCATCACCAGAGGTAATGACCTGGATTGTCTGGGAACAATTCTCTTACTACCCTTTCGAGGAGATCAGGAGCCATGGTTTCCGTGACGGGGGCGCGTTGGGCATAAAGTTTCCTCCGCGCCGCACGATATGGGCGACCCCACGGATGTCGTTCTAACCCGGCCAAGATTTATTTCCTAGCACGGCTTTTATCCTGATTTATTGCCAACTGCAAGGACTTCTTCTTCAGCTTGTAGATCTCCCGCAGCTGGCTCTCTACGCCCGGGGCGTAATTTCTTTTTTCTAACTTTACGAGAACTAACGTAGTCAACATTTTTTTGTATAATTATTCTAGCGAGGTACCAACAAGGCTTTCCACGCTAGTTATTTAACTGCTTTGCTTCTGCACTAAATAATGCATCCAAAAGATTCTATGGTATGCCATAATAAGTTGCTGAACTTATGTGTAATTAGTAATATATGGACATATTATGTAGAACAACGTCTGAAGTAAGTAATTAAAAAACTTATTTGTTTAAAACATTTATTCAAACTTTATTCTATGACAATCATAGACGAATCATGCTTTACAAAGCTTATTGAACTAATAAAACAATTGACAGTTAAAATCATATACGACTTGAAAAAATTACATAATTTTAGTACGTTATTTTGAATATATAATCTTAATTAAAGAAGAAACAAATTGGAAATAATGAAACATTACGGTTTACTTTAATGTTAACACATTTTAAAAATTAATAAGACAACTAAATTAAATACTTTACAATTTGGTCTGAAAATTGTTAGATTTGAGTAAAATAGAGATTTATAAAATTACATTTTATTTTCACAAATTTGATCGTTCCTATTATATTATTACGCATCTTACTTATTAGAAATTGAGACGCTTAAGGCACAGCGAAATTACAACTAACTATCATTTACATTTTATTTTATAGACACTCTTGGTAACAATGTTTAATACTATCTTGCAAGTTGTGATATGTACAAAAATATTTCTCCATTTATCCTAACTATCTTTATAACAGCAAAGAAAGTAACAGTGAAATGGAATATCAACACTCTAAGAATATTGTAAACGAGACGGAAATAAATGCAATTATTGTGATACAAATTTAGTACATTAGAGCACCTCAGAATAAGTAGAATAAATAATGGCATGCCCAAATAACACAGCTAAAGAAAAGAAAATTTCTAATTTAACAAGCATATTACAGAAACCATAAAACCTAAATTAACAACGATACATGGAACGATTGTCGATTATACTTCAACCGCAAACTGTTTAAAACACGTATTGGCACAATGTCACTAATGTTTAGTCTTAAAACGAAATACCGGTTCCACTTCTAGAACCGATACTCCTCAAATCAGGCACGAGTGTTTTCTCTCCTCTGTTTCTCTAGCTGTTTTCTGTGACTGTGTCGTTTTCTTGCAATTATTCCTATAAGTACCGCAACGACAGTTACAGCGACAGCTATACCTATCCACCAATACGTGTTGTACGAAGCCTCTTTGGGAGGGGTTTCTTGTTGGCCCCCAGGCGGATTTTTTATTTCCATAACTGCTACAGTTGATGTTTCTGCACCAAATCGTGGATTCTCATAATTTTCAATCATATTTTGAAGTATATCTTCGTGTGTATCTTCAACCACGGGTGCGTCTTGCTCGTTTTGAGGTGTCGGAATCTCATTTAAAACATCAGCGTCCAAAGCCTCCACATAGTCATCGATGGCGTTAGAATCAGGCATTGGGTCTAATTGATTGTCTAAGTACTCATCAAGCAATCTGTAATAGTCTGTGATCCCCGTATATTCTAAACCATTTTCTCGTTTTGCTAGCAGATCACTCACTAATTCTGGCCAGATTACACCGAAGCCTTGCATCATTGCATCTCTGTAAATAAAACAATAATAAGTACAACTATAATAGTACAGTACCGATAAACTCTAGTTGAACCTCAAAACAATAAATACAGGTTCTTTGCAACCGTTACACGTGAAGTCCTGCATACTTGAGCTCAGTCCACCATTTTTTGTTTGTAGGCTATGTTCGTGTCAATTGTCTCGCGCAGAAAGTTGAAAATCGTGGAAAAATGCCATATTTTGCTACTTAGGAGTGCATTAATAATAGTCGCACCTGTAATAATATTATCCATGGTGCTGTTTCATATTATAGTCAATTCTAACTTTGTATTCTTTTAATACATTATCCATTTTCTGTTTATCGTAACAGATTTTTTGTTATATGAAACGAAAGTAAATCTTACATCCTTGCAATAAGGTGGACTTTTTTTTTGAGAATGTTAATAGACTTTAAACGTTCGTCTTTCAGTTATCGCCACTAGATGGCAGCACGTAGAATTACATTTCAATTATAAAATCAAAACGTCGTAATTTACAATAACAGATATTGAACTTCCAACTATATGCCAACTGGGTAAAGTTCAAATTATAATAACAATCCAGAATTTGTTATATCTTTTTAAATTAGAAACTATGACCAATCAATATCAAGGTTTTATTAGTGTTAAACATTATGTAAGTGTGAGTTTTGGCGCCAGCGGTTCTAATAATAACCGAGGCTTAATTACGTTTCATTGTTTTTTCCTTCCGTGAGTTAAACACAATGCAAAATTAAATACTTACGTTACTCGGACGCTGTTTTCAGCAACTTGTTTTATTAAATCAGATTCGTCAGATGGCAGCTCTTCGGCAAATGATTGGTAAATTTGGTACTTCAGGATCAAACCCAAAAATTTTCTGCAACAAAATATTTCCTTGGACATTCGTTCACGGCAAAATTATTTCATAAAACTTGTCAAAGTTGTGTACAAAATCTATAACTTACCCAATATAAGGTTTATTGAAAACAATATAAGGATCTCCAAGCATGTCCACGTTAGAAGTTTCGATTAGGGAAAAGTTTTTACGGAATTCGCTCCAGCTGGTTGATATTTTGGCATTCGGGATAGTACCCATTACAACTTTCAATCTCCATTCGTCTGCAGCTAAGTAATAGTTTAATCTGAAAGGATATCAATACTAATGAGGACACGGAATAAAATTTTAAAATTTGCTATTGAAAATCAAGTAAATTGTTACTAATCAAGACAGCTACTTTTACGAGAGTAAATTCTGTTGTACTTTGTAATAAAACGAAGCATTGTATATTCCACCTAAACTACACGTTTACAGTAAATTGAATGAGTAAATCAGAGGAATTTAGGCACACAATCAAACTTACTTAGGTAAGTCTCTCAATGCCATAATCAGCTGCAAGACTAATCGATGATGATTAGGATTAAAATTGAATCTCGTTAATGGATACAATCCAGCTCGATTCAAAGCATGAGGGTTTATTGCAAGAAGAGATGCAAATCCAGGAATGGCTTCGTAGACAGCTGAAAAAAACAAAATAATAAATAACAACCATTATCGTATAGTTCCAGTCATTTGGAAGGAAATATATGAGTTTTTTTTTTGTTCAAATAATATCGGTTTCTGAGTTCTTTGGTGCAATCTTTCAATAAACCACTCAGAAAAATAAAATAAATCTGATTTTCATTTAACCCTTTTAAAGTATTTCTTACAGAACGAACAACTCCATTTATATTATATCAGCAAAACGAAATCTTATGGAATTGTACGTTTCTACATTATGTAGGCTTTCACTAGAAAAAACACATATTGCAATACCTATAAAAATAAATTTACTAATTTACTAGAAAAATATTCCCAGTAATCTTACCTGAGTATCGAGGCGCCTCTCTTAAGATGTAAGTATTATTACTATGTAAAGCGGAGGTTTCTTTGTATTTAATCTTCATTGCAGCTTCATGAGCGTCTAAATAATTTGCTATGCTGACATCTTTGCATGAAACCACTCTGACTTTATTGGGTTTACACCAGTCTACTAAAACGGGTGGGCAACTCCCATTGAAAGACGATTCCGACCAGGTATCTAGTTCAATGCCACCTAGATTTAGTTCTTGAATGAGTTTGTTTGCTGCTTGAAAGGCGTTTAAACCACCTAGTTCCTGAAAAACGAATATAAAAAGTAATATTTAGCTTAGATATAAGTGACAGTAATACTTCAAAAGAGTCATAGACGTTTTAAAAACCATGCACAAATGTATTTGTAAGTACTAAGTATTTGAAGAACAAATGCTGTAAACATCGGATGAAATACTTTAACTAATACATGAAATGGCTGTAGCGAAAGAATGTTTCGTATAGATTTTGCTTCTACATTGAATAGGTATACATAAATAATTTGTATAATAATAATTATGATACATAATAAGGAAATGAAACAATATTTCGTGTCAAAAATGCGTATATTTGTTTCGTTTTGAATGTTTTGTTAGAAAAAAAGAAATATACGCTAGTTGATTCTGAAAAATAGTTTCATTTCCTATGTATAACAATCGTGAAAACCTAAGCTCGAAATATATTTACATATTACATACTTTGACGATTTTCGTTTCATAGTGGTTAGTACTATAGTCACTAGATAAATCGGTGTCGATTCTCGGAAGGACCAATGTGGGAAATCCAACTTTTCTGAATTAAGTCTAGCATGGGTATTCAATTAATACCCTAGGAGTTCCTATCCTTTCTTTGGTACTGTAGCAGGCTGGTTTAATTGTATCGTATTTAGTAAAGTCGAAATAATAAGGTGGGTTTTTATTCAGAATTGTAAGTATAAAAAATAGAAGGTTGTGGTCAAATGAACATCGACAGAATTCTGGACAAATCTTTAAACCGAACGCTCACAGTAAACATAACCACAACGTGCACACTCAACATAGCCCTGCACTAGGGAAACCCTGTGTCGCGGGTGCCATGGACACACGCATAGACAATCACAAATTACTTCCAAATTCACGAGAGAAATAAATGTAGGCCATACAAATATTTCTCTCGGTCTCAGGTTCGATTCCCGAATCGAACCTGAGACCTCTGCGTGGCAGTCCAGCATGGTAACCGTTCGGCCACGGAGGAAGTTTTACAGTAAATCTTTAATTATGAATATATTCCTCGTTTCTTATTAAATAGTACCTATCTCTACGCTAAAACCACGGCTACGCTCCCACAAGTGGTGGAGGTGCCGGGGAAACTATCATAAAGATAGTCCAGTGAGTATTTGATGGATGATCAAGCCTGAGGTGTCGTCTTAGCAGCATGTACAATGGAGTCTGTTATTTGGAAATATTGTTATTGAAATGTTTATAATGAGAAGTATGAATATTTATTAAATAAAGATTTTGCTTGACTTTATGTTAGATAGGGTTATAGCTCGAATAAATAACTAGGGTTTTAGCTTGAAGAAATAGCTAGAGCTTAGCTTGAATAATAACTGGCGATGATAGATAAATAGTTAGGATGATTAATAAGAAAATATATAATTGAGTTGTTTGCTTAGGGCGTGATCATAGTCTGTCCTTTTTGATAGGTTTTTGGCAGATTAAAGCCATAGGCTCCTTGGTAGTTTTGTTCTTTGGTGGTGTAATGGCTTCCAAGCAGTGTGTGGCTAATCTACAGTAAAGGCTGATCACATATGTAAGTTTGCCTATCATAGATAGGCACTATGTTAGTGAGAACCCCCCTTCAATTGTGTGGAGGAGGGACGTAGCAAGCTGGTTTGAATATATTCTATTTAGAACGTCTAAATAATAAGGTGGGTTTATATTTAGAATTGTGTAAAAAATAGAAAGTTGTTGTCAAATGAACACCGAGAGAGTTCTGAATAAATCTTCAAACCGAACGCTCTTAATCTAACCGAATCTAAAGATTTACTGTGAGCGTACGTTGAGCGTTTAATTATGAATACATTCCTGGTTTCTTATTAAACTCCTCTCACTACGCTAAAACCTCGGCTACGCTCCCACAGTACTCATAGTACAGGGATTTCCTAGCTTGAGTCAAATCGGCTTAAGGCGGTCAAAAAAAGTTTAAAAAACAATAAAACATTGTCGACGACGGACACGGACGACGCGAATCGACATAGGTGAAACGCACGATATTCTTTTCGATCTTATTGCATGGACATAAGGCTGTTTCTTACTGGCGCGAGTCGATTCGACATCAAAAAGTGTGGTAATCCCCTAATATTGCCTTTGTGGGAATACGAGTTTTATTCTACACATAAATTTATGTAACATTATAATACCTTTAGCTGCAAATTCGCATGGATCTTCTGATATACGTCTGGGTGTTTCGGTAACAGGTTCTCTATCAAATGCGTCCACTCATCTCCAATCAGCGATCCTGCAAACATAGGTAGGTAAAATTTATTGTAGTGAGATAGAATATTAAAAATTAGTTTTACAGAATCACGTTCGTTTCCAACTTTCAATATGAAGTGGCTAACGGTAGTGAATGCATCAAAAATCATAATCAAATAGCCAACGTTAAGTATTATCATCGTTGCGTACAAAAAACAGTGAAAATAAACATTTGTAATTGTGAATGCTGTTTACAATGAACTGAGTTTGCGAAGTTTCTATGTGTAAAAGAAACATTATTTTCCACTTCTTGCAAAAACTACCTAGCTAGCTGCACAGTAAAAATTGAAGAATCATACTCAACGGGAAGTAACAATATAACCGAGGTAGTTATCCCTAGGGTATCGCTCCAAATATTTCACGTCTTGGCAAATAGCCTTACGCTTCGAGGTTGAGGCGGTAAATTATGTACTTGTATAATAAAATGTCTCTTTTTGATGCCGTTTCCTTGCGGGGTTAAATTAATCTTAAATTCAGTGGGTTTTTAAAGTTGTGTCGAGATATTGTAAATCTTTAGTCAGCGGACGGACTGCTTTTGATACGGATGAACTTTTGTTAATTTTTTATCACTAATATGTTAGTATATAGCCGTGGTAGCTTAATGATTTGACCTCTCAAGCAGAGGCTGTGGGTTCGAGTCTAGAGTCGCGCAGCTGAGTTTCTCGGAATCGGAAAAGTAACTTGCACGTCGAAAAAGGTTCACAACCCTCGAAAAACAAGGTAAAATCCCCAACCCGCATTGGACCAACATGGCGGACTATGGCCTATACCATTGGTTCCCAAACTTTTTGGTTTAGCGCCCACCACCACAAAAAATAATTGAAAACACGTATTTTTTATATTAACTTAACACAAAAAATCAGAAGGAAAAAAATTATGTAGTGTAGCTTATATAGATAATTCAGGTTTCTTTTTAATGCAGTTGTACGCCCTGGACAGCATCAACGCCCCTAATTGCTTCCGAGGCCCCTAACGCCCCCTAGAAGTCAGCGCCCACCGGGTAGGGACCACTTTGGGAAACTATGGCCTAAACCCTCGCCTGAGATGGGACTCATACCCAGCAGTAGGATATATAAATGGGTTGATGATGATGATGCATATATGAATAACTTTTCATATTTAATAATAAATCTTTAATTAAAATTTCAAAACTGAATGCTTGACGCTAAACAGTGTATTTAAAAAAGTTAATGAAGTAACCACAACAAGTAAACAACTCGTCACTGTAAGTAATTGAGAAATTTGGTAGCCTACTGATTATCCTGGTTGCATTACCAGACCAAGGTTAACCATATTGATGAAATGTCATCGGCTTTCCATTAGACATCGAATTTCAAATCAGTGAAGCAATCTCTGCAATATCAGGAAAAAGCTGATGACCTTTAACTGTCTAAACAACCTCAAATGGCTTTGGTTGATTCCGCATAACAATGAAAGTGTTGAATTAATCACTTTGAAAAAAAAAGTAAAATTGAGTATAAACACTGATTACTGCACGGTATGAAAACGTGACTCCTAACAAAAAAATATAGACCTATACAAATTACAAGAAAACGGATGCATTCAGTAGGTACTTTACATATACCAAGCATTGTTTTTATATCAACTAAACTAAATAGAACACGTATACTGTACAATATAAATTTTTCAAATGGCTTTAATTCCGTTTCTGTAAAAAATCTGAAATAAAGCAAAATGAACCCTATTTGACTCGTGGTATGAATAAGGGAAAAACTTGAATTCAAGCTGAGGTAGTATCTTCAACAGCTGAACAGATTTTCAAGAAACATTGCTAAAAACCATCCCGATTAAATCAGCCTTAATATAAAAAAAATCACTTCAATTCCATCCATTTGGGAGCTACGAAGCCACAGACAAACACAGATGCAGAGACAAAGGCTTCGATTTAAAAGAAATATATTTTTGATCGGGGATTAATCAAGAAACTCACTCGTTAAATGCGCTGGCAATGGTTTCCCAACAGCATCGGCTCCCATCAATCTTAGAACAACGTACTTCTGTAGTTTCACATACAACGGTTTGATATTATCCCACAGTTCTCTTGCTTTTAGTAAAGCGCCCTCGTATTCGACTAACGCATCCCAATATTCTTCAACTGATCGGAAATCTGAAACAAAAGATATTAAATGTAGTATCATTGCAGTAGCAGTAGAGTGTGAAAGAGTTCATCAGGGAAGTACTGCCACCATATCTATCACGGCCACAGAAATCTATCTATACTGTGAGCATTACTGCATTCCGATTTTGAAGGGTAATGATGCCAGTGAAGCTACAGGAATATAGGACTCGTGAACATTATGTGTCAGGAAGATGGGTGCGCTGGCAGTGATCCTCAGATCTTTGTTATTTATATTTCTGTCAAGATGTTAGTGCAAGTTCTATGGGTAGGTATTTCTCTTGCCACCTATCTATCACAACAAAACCAAAATACACAAACTTCATGTGTGCATGCTATACTAGAAATCAAAGCTTTTGTGAATGAATAGTTACAACATTGTCCGGAAAAGGCAGAGGCAAATAATAATAATCAACTTGAGTTTTCAAACATTTAGATACCCAATGATGTGTCATAAAGACATATCAAGTAAATGAACCGCGAATATATTAATACTAAATCGAAAATTTGTTCGCTAACGTAACGGGTTATTACAGTTTTCAGCACAGACAATAACATTTTACATGAAGACATTTGTTAATGCAAAAATATAACTTTAGTAAAAATCATAAATTGGAGCGTTTAAAATTATAATTACGTTACATCGTCCGTCCGTTCCTCGTCCATGGAATTTAAATTGCAGAAGCAGTTCCAATTTTCTTCTTGCAAATTAATTCTTATTACACTACTTTGATGCATTTTCTTGCATTAAGTAAAATACACTTCTACTAAATAGAGGATATTAATAATACAATACTTTTTGATATGTTAGTGATTGATCGTTGACACTAGGTATCCTCTGTTAGAGGATAGCTACTGTTGCTACCGTAGCGAGTGAGCATGAATCGTATTTTTAACAGACTTAAAAAAAGGAAGAGGTTTTCAATTACTGTTTTTTTATGTACGTTACGTGATACTCGTGATTATTTGTGAACCGATTTTCATGATTTTTTTTTTTGTTGGAAAGAGGGTGTCTCAGTATTGGTCCCATTTAATTTGAAGAAAATAGTCAACCAGTAAGGGTGTGAAATTGGGTAATGAAATCGGCTGCGAGCACTTTCCGTTAACCAATTTCAGTAAAACTTGGCAAATAGTTGTAATTCCACGCACTTTTGAGGTGGGTTTTTTTAATAACAAAGTTGTAATTATTATAACATAATGTCTTACGGTGTTTATTTCAACGAATATCACGATACCTAACATGACATTCATATATGTTTATGTGTTAAGTTTGCCATTGTAACTAGGTACAATGTTCGAACAAACAAAGAAAATATCCTTCGAATTCTGGTAGCTGTAAAGGTAACTTGCCTGAGCGAAGAAACTAAGTTTCTCACAAGTGGCGCTACGGCAAAAAAAGCAGTTTAAATCCAATACTAAGATCTGCAACAGGCACATACAGAAATTTGTAAGGTCTGCTGACTCGATCTGTAGCTCAGTCGGATCGAACGAATTTTTTCTTTGTGTTATTCGATCTTTGTATCAATAACAACTTGTCTTTAATGAAACTATATACTATTTAAAAAAAATAATGAAGAAAGAAACTGAATGGATATTATTCGATAGACGGCCTCCGTGGTCGAGTGGCTTGCACAATGGATTTCATAATGTTGCTATTTCTGAGGTCCTAGGTTCGATTCCCGGCCGAGTCAATGTAGAAAAGTTTTCTATGTTGCCTCGGGTCTGGGTGTTTGTAGTCGCTGTTTCCGATTTCCATAACACAAGTGCTCTGGTTACTTACTTTGGAATCAGAGCAACGTATATGATGTTGCCTATTTACAATAAGTTAAACCTAAACTTAAGGTTAAATCTATTGGGATGAATGTTATCGTTTTTATTCATACACTGTATTTATATCCCCTTATAAGCGAGAATATATATTTATTGGTTTCATGGCGTAATTTTTTGTACTTTCAAACCGTGTCTTTTCAATTCCACTATTTGGAGTCAGGACAGTATTTGGTTTGGTTGAGAATACAAAGAGGGGCTCTTTAGTCCCAAAACCAGTTATAATTAAATAGAAGAAAAAAAACTTACCGTTTTCCTTAGAAGAGTTCCTCAGCAGCGGCAAAATATGATCTACGTATTCAATTAGGTCAGGAAGGTTCTTCTCCCAAGACTTCTTCATTCGGCGGAGTATTACCTCGTTTTCTTGTCGTGACATGTAAGCATGGAGTTCTGTGGAAAAATAGCAATTAAGAAAAACAGTAAATGAAACCCTGGCTCGAGATCACCATAGGCTTAGAAATCTTCTACGTAATTTTTAAATGGTGCCAAAGATTTGTTTTTTCTTAGTAATAAAATTATGCGGGTTGGGGACATCACACATTTTTCGAGGGTTGTGAATCTTCCTCGTCTTCGAAAAGCTTAAGTTACTTCGCACACGAATCCCGAGAAATTCATAGGGTCGAGCCCGGATTCAAGCCCACGACCTCTGCTGGAAACACGGTAGGCTACCACGGATTTTTTTCACTATCATTATCATTCTTCACTATCTTCTTTCACGATAACAAAATTACAATTTTAGGTACTATTTAAACAGAGGTAACTCTCGATCAATTTCAATTAAAATCTCGCCTAATTTCATCCAAAGAATTCTACTTTTAACTTCATTAACAAATTCAAAATCCCATATCAAATTTGATTCCAAGTATACAATGCTATTTGACTTCAAGTACCACAAAGTGACTGCATTAAAGTGATGCATGCTGTGCTTAACAGTCCTGAAAGTCCGTTATGCTGCAGCACGATTACTTAAGAACACTTATATGGGTAAAGTTATCACATAAGTTGTCAGTTCCAATTGTAAGTTTGCTCGTATGCTGCAAGTTTGCAAAAGCAGACTGTTTTCATAATTTGCTACAAGTATGTGGTTTATCTGAAAAATTTTGTCCTGCTCACGAAATGTAATCTGTACCTCGACGATAAAAAAGATCCAAAAAACGAAACTCATTTTTTGTAATAATTTTGGCGGGAATTATATATCATTCTTTCATTTCCACTGAATTAATTCTTCTAACATCTGTTATGTTCTTTTTAAAGTATAAGTACAAAATATATTTTGCAAAGTCAAAGATTATTTATTCCATAGGTAAAATAAATTTACACTTGAAAACGTCACATTTAAGCTACTGCTCGTTCACTACGCTGACCTCCCTGAGAAGAACGAGAAAGAAACTCTAGGGATTGCTCTTGTCAAATAAACTTAAATGCCATGGAATACACTTTGAATCAAATTTGTGTGGACTCTGCAGCCGTGTCGTCTTTCCATACACATTTATTTAACACGTAGTCTTCAATTTTGTAATATGATTTTTCGATCAAAATATTTTTAATGTATTTGTTAAACTTAGGAAATGATAAACTTAATATATGCTCCGGAATCTTATTGTAAAAACGTACACAGTTCCCCATAAAAGAGTTGTTTACCTTGGTTAAACGAAATCGTGGTACCATGAGTTTCGACTTAGCTCTAAGGTTAATATTATGGATATCTTCTTTCTTATTGAAATTATGTATATTTTTACGGGCATATAAAATATTTGAGTAAATGTTCTGTGATGCCACAGTCATGATACCAATACTTAAACTTTTCTCTGAGAGAAACCCGAGAGCCTAGACGGTACACAAAACGGATTGCTCGTTTTTGCAATACAAATATGGTTTGAA
>NW_020653780.1:2878559-2930594 GCF_003589595.1 Hyposmocoma kahamanoa
GGAGCTTAATCTGCTAGCCAGGGAAGATATATGTGGAAACCATTGAAGTTTACTATCTAAGGTCACTCCCAAGAAGACTGTTTATTAGCAAGGTCTAACTTTTCTCCGTTTATTTCTATGCTTGGACTAGTCGATTTCACGTTATATAATTCAAATTTAACACATTTTGTCTTCTTGGCATTAAGCAATAAATTGTTAGCTTTAAATTTTTAAATTAAACCAATAAACTACCTTAGAGAGGGTATCATTAATATGGTCATAGTTAATGTCATGTCTGTTTTAAAAATCAAGAATGTGTCATCAGCAAACAACACTATTTCGTAATGGTCCTTGACTAAGAATGGCAGATCATTAATATAAATCAGAAATAAGAAAGGTCCAAGTATTGAGCCCTGCAGAACTCCCATTTTTATCGGAGAACCCAAAGATGTCAATCAATTTATGTCTACTTTCTGAATTCTACTGTTGAGATATGACGAGACAAGTTTCGACGCCTTGCCATTTACACCGTAATGTTCCAGCTTCGTAATAAGAGTAATATGATCAACGCAATCAAATGCCTTTGAGAGGTCATATAGAACACCAATAGCGTTCTGAGACCTTTCCCAAGCATGTGTTTTAGTGTTATAGTAACGCTACCCCGCATCGCTAGTCGATCTATCACTAGTAAAACCGTATTGTTCACTATGAAAAATACGTTTCCTATCGAAATATTACAGTAATTGAGTCAGCATAACCTTTTCTAATATTTTACTTAAAGCTGGTAAAATTGAAATGGGCCTATAGTTGCTAGGATCAACTTTCCTACCGCTTTTGAATAAGGGAATAACCTTGCTGCATTTGAATAAATCGGGAAAAACACCTTCGTCAACGCACCTGTTGAAAGGTACAGCTAAATGTGGGGAAATTAGATCAATAACTGAGTCTATAACTTTAGTTGATATGCCCCAGAGATCTTCAGTTTTTTTAACATGTATTGATTTAAAAGCTTTTATGATGTCTTGTGGATTAACATGACGGAAATTAAATTGGGCTACTTTGTCTTTAGAGTTTATAACTTTGCTGTCTAATTCTCAAACTATATCTCTATCGTGTTGTTTAACCCGTTTGACTCTTTATTTATTATGCTCCAAGTAATTTTAGATTTATTTATCTGTTGTCTAATTTTGTCGCTGTGAAACTTAACCTTAGCAGCTACACATACTTTTTTGAATATTTTTGAATAATTTCAAACATATTCTACATATTCGTGTGTCTTTACTTGCAAACATAAAGTTTGTTTTACTTAAATTAGTTTTATATATATTGGAATATAAGTCGTTGTAGACTTAACAAAGGCTACTTTATCATATTGATATTAAAATTTGTTATGCAAAGTGGTTGTTTGGGCGAATTATGCAAGTCAAATTTAATCAAATTTCATGCGACCATTTGTCTGTACTAAGTGCTAGGTTTAAATCGCTCAAAGACTTTGCTTATTGTGATGTATACATATTTTTCTGTACTTTACTTAATTATATAAAACTTTATCATTTATTTATTTTTTATATTTGGTTTTAGCTAATGATGCTAAAGCTACTACTATTACTAACTAAGCTAGCTAATGATGCTAAACTAATTAAAAATATAACATATAAGGAAGAGCTCGTGACATTTTTCAAGAAGAAATGAGCCTAATCCTCCAGACCTCTAGACCACTTTCTTAAAACAACATTTTAGTTAAGAGATGAAAAATTAAGTTTTCCGTGACCATTTCTAGAAGCACTAGAAATATTACGTCTGTTTACTTAATACATATTGAGTTTCAAATTATACACTGGATTGGAAGACCATTTAATTTTATATGGGATAATATTATTTGATCCTCAAAGATATAATTGATCTATTGACAATGTACATTTTTTTAAATAAACGATTTTTTTTATGTTTGATAAGGACTTATATACTGTTCCGTCTATAATAATAATAACGCTCACAATCAACATCTTCTATATTAGTTAGTCTATATTAGTTAATCTACGGATAAATTGTAAATAAACTGAATTCAAAGTTAACACTATCATTATGTTAATATTAATTTATTATCAAATATGAATTTAGTATGCTTGCTAAATGAATATTTCATAATCAAAAATAATATTTGATCCTCTTTTTTCATATAGGTCAAAGCTTGGTTGCGCTCTCCATTCAGTAGGTTGGGTTACTAAATGAAAAAGCAACACGGACCGAGCGAGCGAAAAGAGCGTGTCGCGGCAGCGGCCGGCGAGTGCCAGAAGCAAATTTGCTTACGTTTACGAACATGGTTTCAGGTTTATTAATGCTTATTTGTCTTACTTTTGAGGCTCGACATGAAACTATCAAAGTCAATTTATACAAATCAAACATTAGCTCAGAAGAGATCAAAATATACATTGATTTAATTTATTTTAGGTCTTAGAGAAACAGGATTAATCATTAAAAAAGATGACTGTTTAGATTTATTTGGCTGCTCCTTTTGCTATTTTAAATGATCTTTTTGTATCTTTTGTTTTTAGAACTAGAGCAATTGTTTAGTCCTTGGTATTTTTAAGTGTATAATAATAATAATAATAATAATTTTTGCTTACCTCTCATAGAACAATTGGCAATAGCTCCGCAATCGTAGTTTGTTGCAAACCTCATTTTGTTCATCGCGTTATCTCCAAATGTTACCAGCTGCAATGAAGAAGTCAGTCAAAAGTTTTATAGAAACAACAGAACATATTTATCTACATGTGACCGACTATTTTGGTAGTATAAAAAAATATAAAGAAAAAAAAAACATGTAAAAAAACTGTATTAAATCTACACCAGTAAATTTTTATAGCTCTTTAAATCTTTTCGCCTATCTTAGTTTAATGATAGGTCACGTCATGATAAAAATCAGGATCGTGAATATTACTAAGCCCATTTCATTTTTCACTTTAAGGAACATTTTCTGCTTCCCGATAGATATCGACAAGGGTTCAATACACATTTAAAATGCCCCCTAAGGATTTTACTGCAAGTTGACGTAGAAAGCAATATATTTTATGGTTAGTTCCTGCGCCATAAATAAACCTCTAAGATTTACGAGCAATTATCTTCTGTATCGGCGTAAAAATGACCAAATGAGTTATTATTACAATAATAGTCACTAGTATAAGATGATCTCCACCAGGTTCTATACGAACAAAAAATTAGAGTTACGTGATCGTTTATCAGTGCCATGAGTTTACTGTGACAGTTGTCGCTAGCGACTGCGTAAATTACTACACAATTTTGTATTGTAAATCATACAGCGCCCCTAACGGTTACGAGAAGTAGCATTTTGTATACAAATATTTTACGCTAGCGAGAACTGTCACAGTAAACTCATGCTAGAGGCACTGACCGATTCTTAGCCTTGAGACGTATGTCTCAAGGTGACGGGCGCAGTGGCAGTACTAGATCTAAATCTTTGTGATTTAAAGCACTGAGTGGCACTGCAATTGTCATGGACAGGCGTGTCGCTTACCACCAGGCGCACGACTTGTTCGTCCCATCACTTGGTATTCAAGTAGGATTATAAAAGAATATAATTGTATGTAAGGCTGAAAGGAGAAAACGGAAAAAATATGGATAGAAGTTCAAGAAGAAATCGATGTTACAGAACGAATTCTGAGAACGAGAATGACATCAACGGAATGGAATGGAATGGAAGTATCGGAACAAGGATAAATTGTTTGATCATGAGGTATGAAAAGTAGTAAATGAGAAAAAGAGGGTAAGGACAATTATTTGGCAGGTCTGAAAGACAAGTGAATGTTAAGAAGACACCAGTTATTTATTTGTCAAATGTCTTTTTTCGATCAGGTCGTCGGCAACTCAGCAGCTGGAGATGGTAGCAATTATACGTGAAACGTTTGAAGGAAAAATAATCCAAGTGTACAATTTGAAAGTAATGGTGATCGAAAGGGATGAAGTGCTTACAAAAATCAAAAACACGATTAGACGGAAAATATTTGTGTAGGTACTTGGATAGTATATTACAAGAGATGGTAAAAACATGAGGGTGATATGTAACAAATTGTAATATCTAAGAAAGTATGGTAGTGAATGTTTGGTATGGCGGAAAAATCGCGAAATTAGGGTGAATGACTGTTATGTGTTAACTCTTGATAATGTAGAATCAAGGATAGTGTAATAAGAGAACATTGTGAAACGTGATGTAGTCACTAGGACAGAAAGTGAGTACTTGAAAGTCTTAGCCATAAGAATGGATGTTATTAGAATGAAGACACTTTATACAGCTGATTTGGAGGGAAATATGTGAAAAAGTTAAGTTTGGAGGATGCTTTTCAAGGACTTTTCTTAAAGGATCCCTTTAAAAAAGTCCAAATGAAACCAAAAATAACTGGCTGTTAAAAGACCAATGCTAATGGAGGAAGCGAAATACATATGTCAGGAGCATAACGGATGGAAGTCTATGTAAATCTTTGTCAATCTCAGTAGAAAACAGAGTGTTACATACAAACAAAACAAACTGAATATGAACCAAAACAGGTTTGAAACGCACGATGGTAACCTGCTTTGACTATGTTGGATTAGAATTGTTCTTATAATTAGTTAATTGGGCAATTTACTAAATGATCCTGACAATATAAATGAGTTTTTTAATTAAATGTCGGGGATCGTCAGACAGCGGTCATGTGTAGTAAATGTATACTATTATGCATCTGATGAGGAAGGTTTTTCTGACGAAACAATAACCATTGTGTTGATAATAGAGAACGTAAGTAACGTAATATTTTATATTTGTTGGGAGCAAGGAATTTATTTGATGAGAAGAGAGCAGAAGTGTGGGATTGTGATTGAGTACAAGGAAGGGGGATTTATTGTTACGACGCTATTCAGTGATGTGATAGTAATTACAGAAAATAAACCGTGGCCTGAAATCTTCTAACATTACTGTCGATGTGTTATATTAGATTTATATATTCGACGTGGGCGATCTGGTGGTGACCTTTTTTCATTTTCCACGTATGTATGGGGCAAAGTTGTTGCGAAATGAGGTGAATAGCTTGTCGTGTGCTTTCCACAGTGTCTGACATGATCTGTCCTCTAATAAATTATTTGCTGCATATTAAGACCTGCTGCTGATGCTTAGTATCTTTGGGTATGTAGAAGACAGCATAATAGTGGAGAGCTATGTGTCAGACATCCGTGCTAGCAGCGAAAACATACGTCATAAACGAGAGGTGAAGGATTAAAAGGCGAAGACTAATATTGTCGATAGAGTTACAACAATGGGAGAGGATGTGGGTTATATTTTTCTGTATCCAATGGATTAATAAACATTTTTGACGTAACTTCACCTATGCTATTCTTCCATGAGGGGTGCGATTTGTGTTTTCCGAAAGCTCAATTTGGATCTACTCAAAGCAAGCTTGAATATGCATTTACCAGCAAAACTCATAACATCGTTGGTTACATAGTCGCTTAAAATCAGGTGAAATTGTGACTCAGCGTTCGTCATTTCACATTAAATTAAAAATTGTTGCTATCTATAGTACGATATCTAAATTTCTCTCAATAAATATATACCTCAATTTATACTAATTGCTGAGTCATTGTAAATTGGGATTACACTTCGGAGTAACTTGTGTAAGAAATCGTAAGTCTACACACAACTTCACCGGTCGATGCGGTGATTGGGATATGATTTTTCAACTTACAATGTTGGTTTATACTTTCCTAGCTGACTTCATAACAATATATTTTAAGGAAACTATCATTGAACTACGATAGACAACAACTAAAACTAAAAGCACAAACTGTTGAAATTCTTCATGGAAAATACACGTTTAGGTCACTGTACCTTGTTAACATTTTAAGTCAAAAGTAGATGGTGCGTAGAGCGTATTAAAAATTTATTCCCTTATACTAAACCTTACCCGAATCCACTGTTCAGTCTCCAACAAAGTATCACCAGGTTGCAATAGTAGCTTAACTTTTCTTCTTAATACATCATCTTCTGAAGCAAACGTGTGATCTGTTAGGGCACTCCTTACGTCTGTAGTTTGTAACCGAACGAATATGCCAAATGCTTTATCTCGTTCCAGCTGCAGAACATACATTTTAATTAGCATTCTAATATTATCAATTTTCTTTAGCAGTATTGTTAAGTAGGTGCTTAAAAACAATTACACAACATAAATAAAAGTCTACCTATAAATACGCAAAAGTTCAGTGTGATGAATTCAAAATATTGTTAAATTTGGATAAGTACCATGTCAGTTGATCAGTGTTGTACTATTGCTCATGTCATTAGTATGACTTGTTGAACGAGAATTGACCCCAAATAAATGCCCCATACGGGGTTGGGTAATAGAAATACACATGTACTTATCTAGATCAAAAGTAAAAAACATCTGCTAATCTATTAAACATTGTAGTTAAACCACCGAACAATATATCACAGAGAGTGTGCGATAGCATTATACGATTTAATTCCGCCTTTCCCTTTCCATCACCTGGGGAATAGACGTAGGCTGGGGTTCCACCCCTATGTGGTGGATATTCCAAAGATTCGCAACGCTTCCACACTTATATGGCGAACGGCTATGGAGTGGAATCCCCTGCCTGCAGACATGTTCGCTGAACGTTATAACTTGGACCTTTTCAAGGCGAGAGTGAATAAGCGTATTTGGGTATGCATACTCCATCGTCGACCCCATAGTCACTTTCCATCAGGTGAGATGGAGGTCTTATTTTTCGCACATATTTTTGAAAAAAATTCCAAAGTTTGTTATTTCCTTTTTTAAATTAACTTACAAAATATACGACAAATCATTCATCATCATAATGTTCGATCTTTGAACATAATAATTATAATAAAGTAGCGCAGTAATTTCACAAAAACAAATTAATATCATGGTAGTAAAACATCACAATATTCATGACAATTAATATTACAATAAATTCTTAATTTCTAGACTAGCAGTCTTCTTTCATGTGTCTAGTATGCGTTTCTCACGTCTGCTAGAGATTACCCTTGATGTCGAACGTGCGTCATTAACATTAGAATGCGAGACGAGTACGCGTAATAGATTCAACGAGTTGCCAACGCTGAAAATAGGGCAATGAAGTCTACCATTCCTCTTTGCGTACGACACAGTAAACATTATAGAAACATTCAGCCGTTGGATCCACTATTACGTCTTTATCATTAAAATGGTTTCTAACAAAATCGAAAGACATAGTAATAATAATAAAATCGTTTATTTATTTCAACACTTCAATATATAAATAAACTACTTTACACAGAATTTAGTAACAGATAATATTTGTGGGAAATAAAAAGGATTGTAGCTCAGGACAATGGCGGACTATTTCTCAGCACTGCTGATCTTCTGTTACAGCCTGCCTTGTTCAAAAAAAGAGGAACTAACACACATATATTTATTCCAATTCAAAAATTTCCAGCAGATTATTAAATACTTAGCACATCATAAATCAGTATATCATCATTACACACAGCACTATGTACTCACACACAGCTACACTACAATGCCACCTGCAAGGTTTGCCTAAACAATATCCAGGTATAACATTCTTATGGACAGTGCGCAATGAGAAAGTGTGAAAAATACATAGGTTAAAAATAAATTGAAGAAAACAAAGCTACTTCCTTCAAGATTTAAAATTTCAAATTAACTTTGGTATAAAAGTTAGTAGGTTCCCAGTTTTTACATTTCATTACAGACTTTGATTACATTTTTTTTCTTAGCATTGCCTTACTTCACCTTAGAATCATCGTTTTTTAAGATAACGTCGACAGATAATTGTAATTATATTTTTAATAATTATGAAATCATTATACACCTAGCGTGCGTGTTCAAAAAGTCGGTCCAAGAAACAAAAACTTCTAGATAATTACGTAGAAGTACCTATGTACATTAATAAACACTACTGTGTCACAAGAGGTGAATATAATTAGTAAAAGTGCATTGATGATACAGTGAGTCAGGTATTACTTTATAAAAATGAGCAAAAAGAAAACCCATTTGCACCAATTAAACTTTCCAGTCCAATCTATAAATATATCTACGAATATATGGCCCATAAAATCGAGCATGTGGCAAACGTTCATTCCCTTTCATCCTGAGACTTCGACAGCGATATTAGTAAACATTTTTTTAGCTCCCCATGTTTACATGGTCTCACTTGTTTATCTGCGACAAAGAGAATTGTTTGTGTGCCCTTGACAAAGTGATGTTACGTAGTAAATATTGGTATATCTTAGATATGTAAATGTGAAATCGATAATGTTTGATGGGTATTCTTAAGTATGTCAATAAAATCCGGCATTGAAATTTAATTTAATAATACTTTTGGACATTCACGATATAATTTTTTTTGTCGAATTACTCCACTAGATTGGTTTGAACACAAAGAAATTTCTTCGATCTGACAGGACTCGAACCTGCATCTGTCTTATACCAAAGCGACTGCTCTGTAACAACTGAGCTGCACACCATACGAATTTTTCTATGCCTTTGTTACAAATCTTTTTGTCTCTGATGTTAACGGTGTAACGGCCCTGATATGGCACAGACGCATTTTACATTTAAAAATAACATATCGAAGGATTTTTTCTTTGTGTTCGATCTTTGTATTAATAATTACATTTAATTAGTGAAAAAACACGCTAGTTCATTTACCTGAAAATTAATACATCATACCGTACAAAAGATCCAAGAAATTCACCACAAAAATCAACCAAAAATCTTAAATCTACTGTAGTATTTTCAAATTATTTTGTACTCACTTTAGTTGCCAATCCTTTATAAACACCAGTAAGCTCTTCCCACATCGCAGTAGCTCGTTGTTCGCAATGATCCTCATAGTCTAGCTCCACCAAGTCTACCAGCGAGACAAACCATCGTCTGTCATCGCCACTACTGGCACTACCACTACCACTGGAGAACAGTATATGGCAGTATACGGCGAGCAGAGTTAATGTTATCCTCATTGTTGATCTGTGAAAGAAAGAAAAATATGATAAGTCTTCAAGGTGAAGTGAGACTCAATGTCGACATTTTGACGTATTTCGAGAAACGGCTTTTCGACGTTACAAATTCAACTTGTCTTTTCAATTGATAATGAAAAACGCCCGAAACACGATTGACTATACACTACGCTCGATAAAAAAAACACAAAATTTGGCAAAATTTTCATTTACTTTCATATTCGGAATAATCTCGGTATAGAGATCTAAAAAAAACGACCTCACAAGTTCGTAGAATTACATCTATGTGCCAAGTTTTATTGAAATCGGTTACCCGAAAGTGCGCGAAACCAGATTCATCCCTTAGTTCGCCACCCTTTAAATGGAACAAATGTTGAGGTACCCTCTTTCCAACAAAAAGGAATCATCAAAATCGATTCACAAATGCCGCCTATGTACGTACGTAAATATCGCGTAACATACACACAAAACAATCAGTTTCATTCGATTGTTATTAAAAATACTTGAATGAAATTTTCTCTTCCTTGTTCCGTAATAAGTACGCCAGGGGACTATGAGCTTATTTTACAGTAAGAGCATATATTTTATTTCTAAAAGGCAAATGTTTAAATATCGTAAAATGAATTCCTTCGCGTCTACCTCACCCGCTTCAAAACTTACTCGACCACAATGCCATTTCGCCTTAAAACTTATTCGAAAGAAAATTACAAAGATTTCGACAATTTATCTATAGGTCCAAAATTTGAAATTTTAGGTTTAATCCTTAAAAGTAATGGATTCTATAGAAATCGGGTACAATTCCCGGTCGTTCGAATGAGATATAAGCTCAAAAAGTACTTTCAACTGAGAAAATCTTTAGCACCGGAAACCTTTCTTTAATTTTCTTGAGATCTAGATTTCAAATTGTTGTACTCTTTCACAAAACTATTTCGCATTTTCACAAGATTTAATTTTAATATCGTTATTCCGAAGCAACCGAAAGATGGCTCTTTCAGAAAATACATTAATTTTCTTTTATTGCCGTGGTTATTTAAAAAAAACTAAATAGTGAAAAGAAAAGCTACATTTCGCATTTCGTAACGGATGGAAATTTTCACTTCTTAGTAGACTTTATTTATGAATAAAGGTGACTTTATTGGTGAAGAAAAGTGGCTTTTATTTACTAAGGAAAATTTAATTATGTAAAATAATTTACTAAACTTCTTAGAACGTCACGAATTGAGTTGGAGCTGTCAAGTTTTCCATTTCATTTGCATTGAACGATAATTCGTTCCAATGAGAAAATTGAATTAATAGAATCAAATGCGGACAAAACCTTACGAAAATAAATATCGATCACAAAGTTACTCCTTGTCATAATATTTAAATTTGATCTTATTTTATTGTATAGCAAAACTTCCAATTAACCTTTATAATATATGTATATGTAACCGTATAAATCTTAACAGCATTTTATATCGAGCTCGTAAGTTTTCACGATTGTTACACATAGGAAATGAAACCATTCACACAGTCAACCGTGGTCACGGGACCTGTAAAGGGCCCCAAAACGTCAGTTTGTTTGAAAAAACAAATAGACGCGATTTTAATCCGGAAAAATAGAACTTTACATGTTAATGTAATTCACTTGAAGTCAAGCTAAGTAGGGCAGCAAACACAGCGCAATAACTGTTGGCCACAATCATTTTAAGTTTTCCGTTATAAAATATATCAATAACAAAATCAAATAAATAAAAAACAACAAAGTAGATAAAATTCTAGAAAATGACACTTATTCGTTGACCTACCAATAAATGGACGTCGGGTGCGCGCTAAAAAGTGTCCGCACCTGTAGGGCGTTAAAATCGCATACAGAGCGTCAATCGCGCAACAGTCTTCGTTTCTTCGACTGACAGCGCGGTTGTCAATTATGCAGTACCTACCAATAATAATAACTTTTAAAAGTTACTGTAGTAGTGTAGAAACAGGATTTTGTATCATATTTTCACTAAACAAATTGTGTTATCATAGTTCTCATTTAAAAGAGTTATTTTGTACCGTTTTATAATATTCAATTTATATATATAATATGAATCATAAATATAAATTACTAAAGCACAAAATAATCAAATAGCTAACTGTCCTTTTTCTACACATTGCATGCGTAAAAGATGGAAAGAGACCCATTACGTCAGTTTCAAGAAGCTTATATAAACTTCTTGGTCGTTTTCAATTGTTCGAACCACAAGCGATTGAAATGTTTAGGACAAAGAAAGTATACAGTTGCTTTGATTTTAATCTTATTAAAAAAAAAATTTTTTATTTATTCAACGTTAGCAATAACTAACAAAATATTGTTGTACTCGTTTTACGGCTTGGGATTCCCTATCATAAGTCAGAAAATACATTTGCCCGAAATAACGTTAGCTCGAATTTTCATAATGTCAAATATATTTTTTTAGGAAGATTACAAAACAAAAGCTAATTTTGTCTTTGTGAAAAGCATCAAAATTACTCGAAAGAGTAACGGTTTTATTATAAAGCGGTTTTCAGAATTACGGATATTTGAGTTTACGTTTAGTTGGAATATCGGTACATTTCTTATAGTACACGCTTATTTTCACATTTGTAGTAATATTTGTATGTATGTATGTGTGTATCTGCGTAACTCTTTATTATTATCTTTAAGTGAATTTGTACAAAATTAGACATAATAATATACATAAAATTTAATTAATATTTACAAGAAAGGCTACTCCATTACTCTTGTGTTCAAGTAATTTTTAGTCGAAGCTAAATATGGTGCATTTTGTTAAGTTTCCAGTAGAAGCTGAATATGGTGTTTTTGGGCCCTTAAATTGTTGCAAGCAAAATTATTCAGTACTGTAATGACGTTACAATTTAAATTAAATGTTTTAGTTTTTTATATTTCGTTACATGTCACTACGTTTGTATAGGTTAACTTCGGACATTTTTTTCGACCCGATGTCCATTTGTTGGTATGTCAATGCACTTATTGAGATAAACTAATAACGTTAGAATTGCTGAACCAAGAGGGTCAGTTGTAACAGCAATGTGAGTCAATTGTAACATACAAAAACCGTCACCAATAAAAAATAAATAAACAGTCGTTACTACCTCGATTCAAGTTTTTCCTATAAGAATCGATTATATTGCGCGGATCGAGTGGTAGGGACAGTCTTTATTTCAGACTTTTTTATAAACGAAATTAAACTTACTCTTCAAAACTGGAACGCATTAATGCTCACATTACTGCATAGCGCAGAAATTAACTACGCAGTAAACTTTCCTGGACGATGCAAGTGATGTAACTATTAAACTTATGTAATTAACATTAGGTAATAAAATTAGGCATTTTTTCCTTCTCTGTACGGATAGCCTAAGTAGCAGTGCTTCCATAGTATAATACGTGTTTCAGTTTGAAAGTTAAGAAAAGCTGGTACAATACAGAATACTTTTTAACATGCAATAGCTAGAAACACATTGGTGATATTACACTAACATTGGTGCATGTACCTGTTTGCTGAATTGTATACTACAGAAAATAACATCTGGTATCATTAAATTAATCATCTGAATTAAACCGCACTGAAAGAAGACACAAAGACAAATAAGACACAAGGAAAGAATAGGCGTGCGTGCGCGTGGTTGTGATTATGCATGCGCATTTAAACGCAGGTCTGTAATGTCGGCATTAACACAAATGAGAAGCTGTATTGTGCCTGCCTATTGTCACTGCAGCACTGGTGTGTTTACTCGATTTGTTCATACTGCGAATGAGTCTACATTTGGGATAATGATCTCTCTTAATAATTAAGCCATCTGATTTTGAATCATAGAAATATGGCCAAAATAACGCCCTAATTTAGAATTTTACAATATAACGATGTTTACATTAGCACCCAAATTATTTATAAATTACCGGATGCTGTAAAAGAATTCAATTGTAGACAATTTAAAATGAAATTGCATAAAATCTATTAGTCACTCAATGCTACTACGATGTTGATGATGATTTTTGTTATTTATGCCATTATATAAATTTAACTTTCAATGTCCAAATCATCATCAGCCTATCGCAGTCCACTGCTGGACATAGGCCTCCCCAAAGTGGAGGAGGCCGCCCTACACTGCGTTTGCTGGGTCCTGGGTCACGGTCTCCACTCTAGAACACGTTTTCCCCATCGGTTATCGGTTCTTTGACAGATATGGCCAGCCCATTGCCACTTCAGCTTGCTTATCGCACGAGCTATGTCGGTGACCTTGGTTCTCTGTCGGATAACCTCATTACGAATTTTATCGTTCAGAGAAATAACTCACTGAGCGACTTTATATTGGTGGACTAGTCGTATCGTGAATGTCCACGTCTCGGCTCCGTAAATCATAACACGTAGGACGCACTGATTGAAAACGTTTGTTTTCAGATTTTGTGGTATATATCAATGTCGAAAGTGAAATAAGAAATGTGAATAATATTCGCATGCCAGGTTTTGGTGAAACGTACAATCTTATATAATATATTATATACAGGACAAGCAAGTCGTGGGTTTGGTGATAAATGACACACCTGTCCATAGCAGTTCCATTGTAACTCAGAGCTTTCGATGGTAAAGATCTGAGGGGCACTGCCACTGCGCCCGTCACCCTGACACTTACGCTGATAAGTACCACATTCGTGTAATTTCAATAACACCCTTACCCTTCAAAACCGGAACGCAGTAATACTCCCATTACTGCTTGGCGGCAGAAACAGCTAAGGTGGCAGTACTTCTCTGGACGAACTCTTTTACAAGGACCTCTCTAAACCCCTACATTGTTAATTACATTTATGAGCAAATCTTGTATTCTAGGTTTAAATTTAAAAAATGTAAACGGAAAGGGAAAGGTTTATTACTAATTAGATGTTGTTTGTTGTAAAAAATACGATGTAGACACATGAAATTATTGTCATGATATAAATTTATTTAACATTTCCGGAAAATTCCTTTTAAAGACTATTCCAAGCCCGCATTTTGCATTGTAACGTTGTCAGAAATAACGTTTTATCTCATTGGTTATGTTATCCCTTACGAAAATGTCTTTTGTACCCATCATCACAAATACAATGTTTATTAGGGGCCTTACGATCTTCCAACTTGACAGTTTCTGAGCCTTACAAAAACTGGTATTTAGTTGCTTTTTGCCCGATTCACTTTTATCCGATCACGTACAATGTTCAATTACTTTCCGCCCACTCCATAACCCAACTCTTTTGTTCAAGCCTACTTACAAGGGTTGAATGATATGGACCCTACGATTACTAAGCGATTTTCTTTGCGTGTTTATTTTTGTAGAGTTTTTTTTAAACGCTGTGTCAACCGGTGATCGTAATATGTATAATGTATAATAAATTCATAATTGACGCTATACGCCACTAATTACATTACACAACCCATCTGGTCGACATTACATCGATCACAAGCTAACACGTTGGACAAAAAAGTATAACATTTCCTCATTTGTCATATGGGTGTGAATACATTTCATTTTCACACATTTTTAGTAAAACATTATTTTCAATTCTTCGGTATTAAATCAAAACGCTATAATACAAAAAACGGCATTTTGAAAAAAGCTGCGTAAAGGATTTTTCGGTTTTATGTAATTTTTGTAGTTAATATCATAAAAAGATACATGTAAGTTACATTGTACATTTTACATTGCCACGCAATGTAAGGAAAGCAAATTTTTTAGTAGCTAGTCGTCGAGTTACTTTCAACAACAATTGCAATTTTTTGCCATTTTAATTTGAAGACTGAATTGCTAATTCAGTCGTTAACTTAAAAATTTTAATGTGCATAGTGATTTTAATGACAATTTTAATAAGTCAATATCGATCGTACGTAATATGAATGCCATTAGTGCCATTTCACTGTTGCTGTATTGAGACTCATCTGCCACTGCAACAAAATTTTAGCAAAATGACAAAGATTATTATAAAAAAAACCAAATACGAAGATCTGACAACAAGCACACAGAAAAATTCGTGAAGGCCGCTGGTTGGCATAGCGTCTGGCACGGTTTTTGGAAACGTCGGTTCGCATCCGGCCGGATCGAAGGAATCTTTGTATTAATAATTATAACAAACTAATGGAATATTCCGAAGAACAGTCGCGTAGTCTCAGGAATGGACGCTGCCAGCGTATCGCTAGTTTGCATATTAAATACTTGATATAACATTCATTATGGTATGCACAATTTCGTTACAAAAATTCGCTTCCATTAAGCTGCGGTACGGAATGGAATATAAATTGAGCCAAATGTAGTGAATTCTTCGATCTAAATCTTACAAATTATATAACAGTATGTTAGACTAGCTGCAAAGGGTAGTGAGATTGTATTTTTAATTTAGATTTTTTCAATGTTTTTGTCTTAGAAATGAATTTAAACAAAGGAAAATGGACAATAGACGGAGATCAAAAGTAAAAGAGATGTTAGAGAGACTTGCGCGTAAATAAAAAGGTTTGAAAAATGTTTCTTACTAAGATTCCTGGACTGTAACAAAAGTACGCATTTTATGTTCAAATCACGATTATTACAATAACAGTCTCTTTAATTTAACCTCTATCGTCAATGTGTATCACAACAAACATTTTTTCATTTGCAGTTAGTTGGTTTCAGGCATTATGTTACAATCCTCATAAATTACACTATATTTTGTGCAAAAAAATTACAACAGATGTGTACGTACATAATAATATATGCTTTCAAGTTTTATAAAACAAAATTTAGTAGGATTTCAAATCTCCGAACATCAAATTTTATAATATCAAATTTCTAAGTTGCTTCCATAATTTCATAGATATTGTTCCTGATACAAATAAGAATAACATGCCTCCGATGATAACTCTGCGAAATACTACAAACAGTACTCGAATAAGAATGAAATATATTCAGATTTTTCATTCTATGATACCGAGGGATCATGACTCTGCACAGGACTTAATGCATATAGAATGGCATTGATAGACACCATCTGGTTGTTGATTCTTTTGTGCGAAGTTCATGAAAAGCGTGGATCCTGTTTGAAAAATATATTGGCCTTTCGTGCATTGATTTGTTTTCCAACTATTCAAGAAAAATTGTAGCAAGTAAACTTTGGGTTAGAATACGTAATATAGTATGAATAATGTAATTGAAATCCAGAATATACATTGTAGTCAACAACAATTTAAAATTTCAGATGCATATTTTTTGGCAAAAGTAAAACCAAACATTAACTTGAGAAATAGTTTTTAGTAGCAGAAGAGCTCCTTGTGAAAGCCTTCGTCCAAGGAAGTACTAATATGTAAACAGAAGGAGTGTTAAAGTGAGTGTTATTGCGTTTCGGTTTTGAAGGATAAGGGTGCTGGTGAAATTACAGGCACATGGGACTTATCAACTTATGTCTCAGAGTGAAAAACGCAGTGGCAGTGCCTCTCAATCTTTGCGAATTAAAGCTCAGAGTGACACTACAACTATTGTGGACAGGCGTGTAGCCAACCACCAGGCACACGACTTGTTTGTCCCGTCACTTGACATTATAAAAAAAAAAGTTTACGAAGAACGTTTTCACAAATTACGTTCGGAAAAATGAATTTGATGAATATAAACAACAAAGTAAATATTTTTGCAGCACAATTTTTGCTTTCGTACAAAAACAATACTAATAGCATCTGTGTAATTGTAAACGTAAATAGGTAACATTTCGGAAGAAAATTATATTTGATCCAATTGAAAGACTGAAGAACTGTCAGTAACAAGGAACGCTCATGACAAGTCAAGTATTTAACTGCTGTTACGATGAACTTCCTAACCTTTAATTTGCGCCACTATACTAAGTACTTAATCTAGGTACTTAGTAGATTCAGATGATATAAAATGTTTTGCTGTAATTAGTTCAAATAAAATTTAACGATCCGTTTTATGTGACCTTTCAAGTCTCAAATTCTTTCAAGTTTCAAGTAGTGATCGTACGAAAAGGTTTTTTTGTCTTAAAATAGGCTCGGAAGCTTCCAAGGTTTCGTTAAAATTGTAATAATTACGTTTACAAATACCGCAGCCCAAAATCGATTTGTATTTCTCAATAAAGTTACATTGCTCAAAACAAATAAATGACGACTCTATGAACTCTTTGCCTCTGTTTCAACGCTTATACTAATTATTCTACTATATTCTACTATTCTATACACGGTTACCGAGACAAAGTACCCGAGATAGAGTAATCTTCGGGATCATCCATATCTGGCGGTAGTTTCACGCAGGATCGCTTTCTAAATTATTTCGGCCTCGACCCACCTGTCCTGAGCCCTACGGAAGATTTATCGAGTTTCCCATCGGTGTATTGTCCGATAGAGGTGTGAAAGGTTAGTTTTCAACTTTGCATTTATTTTGGGTGCTAGCAAGTTCTTCGGAAAGTCCGAATCATAACTAAAAAAAGCTGCCTCATTGTTAAGCCGTATTCGTGGTAGCACAAATGACATTATTCGTGTTGTGTCTGGTAGGGACGTCTGCCCGATCATGGTTCACTGCACTCAAGTTTAGTTTAATATGTGATTTGTGTAGCTATTGGAAAATCTGATAGAACTCTTTATGTTTAAATACCTTTTTATTATTTTATGAACTTCGTTGACTGAAAATAAATGATATTATGTGCAACAAAGGTGATAATAAATAGAAGCTAAGGACTTAAGGACACTTAATTTCATACGCTGTACCTGTACTGTGATGAAATTGTTTTGCTCATTAAAATTTAACAAAATCACAATCTTGTTTAATTTTAGGTGCAATCACCTCGTGATTTTGTAATTATTAATCTGTATATAAATACCAGTAGGGCTACTACGACAGGGCGCGACTTGCGCGAGAGGGACATATAGTGCGAAATCTCAATGGGAGAATAGTAGTATCTCACGCTTTATATCGCTCTCGCGCAAGTCGCGCCCTGTCGTGCTAACAACTGCTCTCAAAGTAGAGAAATCCCTATACTTTGAGCACCAAAGCATCGGAATTCACTCCGAAACACTGTCAAAAACATCCAAACTAGAACCAATTTAGAAAAGTTACTTTCAAATTGGGCCTACCGGGAATTAAATCTCCTCATCCAGCATCTATAGTGCAAACCGTTGGGCTATCAATGTCGTCAATAGCAATTTTAATCAGATCAATTAGGTAATAGTAAGTTGAACTAAATTTATCAACAGTGCCTAACTCATGATTAGAATAGACATTATACTAACAATTTTAAAATAGTGTTCGATACTCATTACAAACTATTGCCACTACCACGCAATATCAACTCTCTGCAAATTATGTTCATAGTATCAGATTACATCTCTAAACCGATACGTCATAACCCGAGTCTACTCGAAATAACATGACATAATATTACTACCTCTATTCTCAGGTCAACAGTAATTTTGTCTTTCCCTACTTTGATGAGTTTGCCGTCGTAACAGGTCTCCTTGCTATTGGAACGCTCTGATCCGTTTATGTGTTTATCTAGTGGGATAGACAGAATTTTCATATTTGTCAGATAGTTACTTTGTCATGAAAAGTTTTTCTTTAACTTAGCGTTTTTAAGAATATTTACTACAACCTCGAAAAAAATATCACAGATAGGCTTCTAAGTAATAGGTAAAGCTTTTTTCTTAGCCTTAGCCATTGTGTTACCCAATATTACTTCGTTTTGGACAAACATATTCCTGATCGTCTTCGTCGACGCTTACCTTTCATTCATAATTCGAAAAAATCATCTTTTGCCCATGGTTAGTATCACGTAGTTCTGTGCCAAGGGCAATGGTTTGATGAAATTTTTGATAAAGTTGTTATGTCGTAGCCATCTTGTATCGTCATATTACCTCTTCGATTTTCAACAGATTTCAAGATGTCTCTGCTTACGTTTACTGTTGTTAGGCTCCCTTATTGGTCAGTCTGTCAGTTCAGCTAATTTTATCCACCCGCCCCAAACATCACCTAATAGTATTCAATATTCCCTGTCGTCGACATTTAAGTAGGTACCTGCACAGAAATTAACAGTATACTAGCAAATTCATTTTATTTCGTATAGCTAATAACTATACGAGAAAAAACACAGTCAACATGTAATTTGGCTCATTCAAATGTTGCAGTGGACCATACCTACAGGTTGTTTCTATCAGGTGGAGGTGACATTTATATTAAAATAAATTAAATTAGACAAAACGAAAATAAAAAAGAAAATCGTAATAAAACAGTAAATAAAATAAACAAAAACAAAAAGACCCTAAAATTGAAAAAGTTTTCTAATCTGACTCTAAAAAGACTTAATTTCATTTCAAAGCGGTCAGAATTTTAGAACGTCAATTTCATATTTTAACCCCTTTTATTGAAGGTACACGGAGGATTTATGACTGTGTGTTAAAGGTAAATCAAAACAAACGGATCTGTACAATCAAAATCAGAGCAGGAATAATCATAGCGTTAGATGTGTAAATTGTGTATTATTGAAAACGGATTTTAGTCACGTCCGTCCATCGGTTTCCAACTTGCCGCCTAACTCCTTGAGTTGTCGCAGTATATGTAAATACTATAGTACACGTGACACGAACTAATATTGTATCAGATAGAGACATTTTATAACGCACATACTCCGCTCTAGGGAAACCGTGTGTCGCGGGTGCCATGGACACACATATAGACACCCAAACTCACGAAAGATATAAATGTAGCTCGTAGAAATATTTCTCCATGTCCCAGAATCGAAAACGGGGCCTCTTCTTACTTTTGTGATAGAATACATAGGAATTTGTACTTTAAACTGCTGATATATATCTGATTTATAAATTTCATTTTTCAAGTACTAAATTGGAGTTAATTATACATGAAATTAAATAATGAAATTTGAATAAATAATTCAAAACTGCTAAACGTTCAATTTCCGGTCATTCTTTAAGCTCAAAACAACGCACCTGAGACCTGTCATATCACATAAAAGTTGACCGTACAATAAAGGTGGGTTGTCTTTTGTTCAAGATAATTGCGTATTTCTATTTTAGGAAAGCTGTAAAAATAAAAGGCAACATTTATTAAATATTTAATATTAGAATCATTCTACCAGAGATAAATCGAGACACAGTACTGTAGCAAAATAAGTTACGTCGTCTTCTTCTCAGTTGTTTTCTTCATTGCTGAATGTCATGTCTCCGAAAGGTTTTCGTGACTTTATGAACGATTTTCTTCCATCTAGTTCCATCTGTTTTCGGCCTCTCTCAGGATAATTGTTACAGGGACGCCTTGGTCACTCCATCAGCTAGGTAATCGACCGCGGAGACTTTCTTTCCACCTTACCCACACAACCAGTTTGTAAGGACAACCTTACAAACTGGTTGTGGTGGGTAAGATTATCAAGCAATATAACCAAAATACTTCAGAATTCTTTGGTAGAATATCGAGTAAAATCTTTCCGCAAAGTTACGTCTATAGCTTCTATATTTCC
Organism: Hyposmocoma kahamanoa; assembly: GCF_003589595.1. Taxonomy (NCBI): domain Eukaryota; kingdom Metazoa; phylum Arthropoda; class Insecta; order Lepidoptera; family Cosmopterigidae; genus Hyposmocoma; species Hyposmocoma kahamanoa. The sequence continues at coordinate 2,899,064 of NW_020653780.1, forward strand.
ATTCCCACATTTAGTTGGTTAGTACTCAATAAATAACATTTCAGTTCAACAGTGTTCAAAGATTGATGACCCAAGATCGCAAACTCAATATCCAGCATTTCAAATATACGAAGCAGACGAAATCTTATTTTCTTGAATAAGGAAACAAGAAGCCGTAACACAGTTAAACGTCACACCATAGAATTCGATTTGGTTTCCCGATGTTGAACGGAGCTATAATTTTCAATATGACGCAAGATAAATGCAGCTATAGGTAAGACATGTAACTCTGTTACCGAGTCACATATAGAGAAAGGCATTATTGTCGGGGAGCTCTTTTGTCTTTGTTATGAGTAGCATCCACAATTATTTATAAGATCGTAGAGCATCTGCCATTTAAGGTAACCATAGATATTCTTTGTGTCATCCTCTTCATTGTAAATGATACACTTGAGTATATTTGTTCAATAAATTAATTCCAAATTAGGTTTATGCATTACGGTAAAGATGTTTAGATGTAATCTGCCTATAACGAAAAGGTAATAAATTTAAAAACATTTCTCTTACTTTTCCCAAATACCTTCCTGTCCGATCTGCCATGAAATATGCATAGTGCGGGTTGAATGCGGTGCAGTATTTCCAATCCCGATTGCAACCTGCGATGTATCTCGAACACGGTAGTAAATTTCGAGGCGGATCATAATTTTGTTCGGTGGCGCTTTGCGATCGTAGGAAAACTGTAAATCTGTGTTATTGTCTTTAATATGCAAGTTTTGCGTATTGATATCAGACGTCGTGGACTAAAAATGGATCTGCAGTTTATGGTGCACTATATAATATTTAGTAACCTTAGTGTAATAAAGCCAAATGTGATCATACGCTAAAAGTGCGTTTACCACATGCAAGTCATGAAAATGAAACCCACAATATTAACCTTAGATCTATGTCCAAACGCATGGTACTCCGATTCCGTTTAACTAAGGTAAACGATTCTTTTATGAGGAACTGTAGACGTTTTTACAATAAGATTTCGGAACAATATTATTAAGATTATCATTTCCTAAGTTTAAAACTTACAATAAATGTATTTTAATTGAAAAGTCATACTACAAAATTGAAAACTAATCCATGATTGATAAAGATGTATGGAAAGACGACATAAGCCTAGTTCCGTAGCGTAAAAGTTTATTTGAAAAGAGCAATCCCTAGAGTTTCTTGCTCGTTCTTCTCCAGGAAGTTAGCAGTGAACGAGCAGTGGCTTAAAAATGAAGTTGTCCAGTGTACATTTTTACCTATGGAATAATGATTATTTGAATTTGACTTTGAACTTTTTTTTTATAACATCTATAACTACATGGAACAAAATATATGTCAAACTTAATATAACTTTCCTATTTAAGCACAAAACTTACCGACTAATTTCTTTCATAGAATCTTAAACTTCTCTTCTGAAAAACAACCATTTTGCAGATGTGGCTTTATTACACCAATGGTGCAAGTTTGGTCTTGTTTCAGTAGCACAGATATGTTACCTCTTCCATTGTTTTTAGAATGTTATAAAATTAAAAATAAGTCACAAAGGAAACTACTGAAACAAATTACCATGCCGAACTACCAAGCAGAGGTCCCAGGTTCGATTCCCGGGCCGGGAGAGATATTTGTATGGCCTGCATTTATTTATCTCGTGGGTTTGGGTGTAATTTGTGGTTGTCTATGTGTGTGTCCATGGCACCCGCGACACAGGGTTTTCCCTAGTGCGGGGCTATGTTGAGTGTGTGCGTTATTATTATTATTATTATTATAAATAAATAAATAAATTTGAATAGAAAAATATGTCGATATTGTCCAATAGCTTGAATATTTTTGTTATTCGTTGGCTGAAGCAACGAACGTGACAACTGGGAAGTCCTTTTTATGGTTAATGTTAGTAAAAATTATCAAAACTTTGATATCGACTCCGTTATACGAGTAGTAAAGAGAATTTCATTATTAGGTAGGTCATTGAAATTAATATTCTTATTATTTATGTCTTTGTGATACAATAGTCATAAAGGCGAGACTGCACTTTTGATCACTATTGTCATATTTTTTTACGTAGCTATTCAATCTTATAAATCGTACACAAACTACATAATACTCATGCAGTTCAATAAGTCACAAAAAATCATACCAAATAAATATGCTAACGTTCTCTGACTCACGTAAATATTATAAATTCAAAATAAATGCGATGACGCAATGTGACGTTAACAAATTGACCTCTCTATATGAGAAAATCCGTGTCTAGTTGTATCAGTAAAGCAGACGTAAAATTTATTAGCCTTCGGAGAATATCAAACAAGTTTGATATTAGACAATGGACTACTACAACTAAAGTTTAATTCAAAACAAGGTTCATTACTCGTCTCTCTCCTTTAGGAAAGCCCCAGAGCAAAGAAAGTCAGAATTTTCCAATGAACACGGGATGTAATGCTATGATGTTGCTGAGAAAATTCATATGATAGCCTGGAGAAAATCGATGACCGTTATTTCTCTGCGTTAACTTAGTTACAACTGGTTCTTTTTTGAAAGAAATACTATTCTTTATTTCAATAGAAATTAAGGAACAAAGGCGATCTTTAAATTTTCTTTGAATTGATATTCAATTATTTTTTATGTGAAATTACTCCACTAGTTTGTTATAATACATCGAAGGAATTTTTTCTGAGTGTTCGATGTATTAATAATTATAACAAACTAGTGGAGTAATTTCACATAAAAAATAATTGAATATCGATTCAACGAAAATTTAAAAAGAGTGAATAGCGACATCTCTAGCCGGGGCTGGTAGATGTAAAGGTACCTGGGTGACGAAATACTTAAGATTTCTCACAGATGGCGCTACGGCTAAAAAGTCGCTGAAAAAACCAAATACAAAGACACGACAACAAAAACACTTAGAAGAATTCGTGAGGTCCGCTAGTTCGTTTCGTGGCTTAGTTGGTACAGCGTCTGGCACTGTATGCTAGAAGACGTCGGTTCGAATCCGGCCGGATCAAGGGATTTTTTTCTGAGTGTATTATAATAATTATAACATAGGTAATCTTGTTAACGAAACCAAATTGTTTAATAAATAATATAAGTAAATGAATCTTAATAGTCAGAAAATTAGAAGGTAGTAAGATAACATATAGAATTTTAAAACCTTCCCAACTAACAAAACAGTAATCTATCTAAAACCTTTGTTACGCCCGTATTTGATTATACAATTATTATTAGCTTCAACATACATGTACGTATACAAATTATACCCAAACTCACGAGAGAAATAAATGTAGGCCATACAATTATTTCTCCCGGGCCGGGAATCGAACCCGGGACCTAATACGTAACATAATACGGGGTTTAATAAAACCTAACGGTGAGACCTCAAGTGTCGTCCCTACGATTTATCTCGTGTAATCCTACAACCTAACGGTGTGTAGCCTAACCTAACCATAAAATACATAGACGAAGAAACATATATATACAAGATATGAACAGGAACTCTGTCACCAGGAGACCTAAGGTCACAAACGGAAGTTTGGAAGAAGGTAAGTAAGTACACGTCGTGCAATGTGTACTGGAATGGTATTCTCACTGCCGGTCAAGCAGACTCACAACACCGATCTTTTGACGGCTAAAGGTGCGTTGGCCACAGTGAAAGGAGTAGCGGGTAGTACGTCACTAAGCAGGAGATGAGTACTTATAATCAGGTGGTAGTGGTTAACTCAGTATATTTACAATTCTGACTATTTATGTCTGTGTGTTATGTGCTATGTGTTTTGGTTGCCGAGCTCTTTCTGTTAATTATGTTACTATGTTCCACGTGTTGCCTGATTATAAGGTCATTTTTGTGACGTTTAAATTTATGTTACGATCTTGCGTTTTATTGTAAAATACATGATGTAAAAAGTTGAACATTCTGCCATCTTCCAGGAACAGGACTCCAGCTGATAAATTATGTCCATGGCACCCGCGATACAGGGTTTCCCTAGTATGAGACCATGAGTGTGTGCGTTATAATTATTATTTATTTTTAATAAGTCGTATAGTCGCGTCAACGTAACATCACAACAACAACATATGAAGAGCGACAGAACGTAACTTACAGTTGCTTTATTATTTACAATTGCACTATTGTTTACACTTTTATTTTACAATTACACTATTATCCATAATTGTATCAAATTATACACGTCTGTGCCGTCTACTACTACTGTGTTCCTTGCCATGTATTCTCTGTTCCTGGATCCACTGAAAATCAGCGTCGCCTCACATGCAGTGAGACGACACCAAGCTGGGTGGATGACGGATTCCGTAGCAGCACAGCATGCACACGTTATGGCGTATCGTTTGATTATTTATTGTTACAGTTATTTGCTTCCTGTTTGTGTGTTATTTGTCTAATTGTTGTTTTTTCCTTTTTTCCCCTTTTTTCATTTCGATTTTTTTTACATGTTATAATCATGTTTCGTAATTGTTAAATGTATGTGAGCTGTGTTGTTTCTTTATGGAATCAATATTTCTTTCTTCTTTCTTTCTAACTTAATAATAATTGTCCAAATAGGAAACGATTCATTATATAATATATCCTTTGTGAACACTAACATTGTTCTTATTTCGTCTTTTTTATAAATATATTTTATTTTATATTATTTTTAATAATAGTATTTAACCGTAATAACACGTAATTTAATTTGATATCTGCTTTAAACTTGTGATAGTTTGTATTTATGATACGTCATTGATGTCTCGCAAGCAATAGAATTGAACTATTATGTGATTAGAGAAATTATTTAGTATGGTTGAAATATCCTCAAAAATTAGGTTAAAATTCTTGCCATTAACGAAAATTTTTATAAATGCATAATTCCAAATCAATTCGATTCATCCGAACAACAGAGTCCCATGTGATTATACAGCGAAAAGAAGATAAATACATAATCTAGTTATTCAAGGTAAGGCCTATCTATAGGTGTTTTCAGAATTTTATGTCTTATTTCATTTCGGAAATATAAAATCGAACAACAGTATGAATAGCGAATGAAATGTACAATGTCCTGAGAATAAGCTGTCTTGCACATAGGTTTGTCCTAAGAATGAGTCGAATTATTGCAGACACCGTTCATAAGATTACATACTTGTGCTGTTTACAACTAAATGTTAATTTCGCCGAAAATAATATTAACAAATTATTTATGTTACCAGACGTTGTAGAGAAAATAAGAAATGAAATTAATTCTGAAGACTGATTGAGAGATGAACATTTTAACAATTAAAGACACAAATCATTGTAAATTTAAGTGATTGAGCTCCAGCTCGTGTGAAAAAGATACAGTTGACGACTTTGGTTGTGTACATACATACCCTTAGTAAATTTTTTTTTGTACTTAGCACCTGTTTTTTTTAATTTTCCACTAGACTTTAGCCTGCGCGCAATTTTTTATGACGTCAGCCTGGTATGAATATTACTAAATTACTATACTATATTAGTAACTAGTACCATACTAGTATTAATGATACTGGTTAAAGAGAATGTGTTACGACTCTTAAACTATGTGTCAAAAAGAGGATGCTATCTTGGCACGACTAAAAGGCTATATTTATTCTATCAAAACTTGAAACATGAAAGTAAGTACCGCTATTACTAGATCAGAAACGCAAATGGACATTAAATATGAAGGTCTATTAGGTTATATACCGAATATAATGTCCATTTACATTCATGATTTAGTAATTGTGGTACTTACTTTGATTTGAAATTTTTATAATGTTATTCTTAGAGTAGGTAGGTAGTGTATTAAAGCTGTAACAAGGACAAATTTACTCAACCATACAAAAATTTTGAATGTAACAGTTTATAACAACAGTAAGTAGTTGAGTTGGTAGAAGGAGGTGGGAGGAATTTGTTTAAACATGTTTACTAATTTTAATTATACCTACGTCCTCTAACGTCCCTGGATAATACCCTGCTATTCCGAAATTAATAGATAGTCGTGGAATTATCGACAGTACAAGCTTGTTGGAACAAACAATCAGCAGAAGACTTCTTAGACCTATTGTCAGAGAAGGGATACATTATGAAATATAAAAAAAAGAAGAAACATACTTCGTCTTGTTTTTGTCAGCATACCTGCCCAAGTTATTGTATTCTGTAAATATGCTGTCTCTTAGGCCTCCTTATATGATTTCAAATTCATCTACAGCTCAATGTATACAGCCAATAGCACGCTGAGTTTGATATTTTGGACCGTGTTATCGTAACTAGAAAAGGGTTGCATTGTAATCTTAAGTGCAAAGGGAGACGTGGCGTTCTACGTACACAGCGTATTCTCTTCATCCTTTTCATATTCTTCAAAGTGTGCAAAATAAACTACTAACTCCATAATTTTTATTGAATATCATGATGGTTTTAAAACGTGATATTCATGATTTATTGGGAAAATACTCCAATAGTCTATTATTAAAGATCGAGCTAACATAAAGACAAAATTACCAACTTGTTACAGATCCAGTCAGCAAATCGTATGCATTTCTTTATATTTTTAATAATAATAATAATCTTTATTTTTATTATTATTTCTCTATGTGCCCATTGCAGAACTTTGTATTGGGTTTAAACGGCTTTTTTTAAAAGAACTCAATTTTCAACGTGTTTATTATAGACTACATTATCCTTCAAGCAAATTCGTGGGACATATATAGCATGTGTGTGTGTGTATATATATATATATAAAATTAGAGCTTTAAATCGCAAAGATATGAGGGGCACTGCCACCGCGTCCGTCACCGAGACTATTGAATTCTCAAGTTCCATGTACCTGTAATTTTACTAGCACACCTACATTAAAATCGGAAAATATTCATGGTTATTTTACTGCTTTGAAGCCCAAATTTGTAAGGTGGCATTACTTCCCTGGACGTGCTCTTTCACAAGAAGCTCTACTACCCTTATTTGTTATATTGTATAAATAATAATAAATTTTTATATTGTATTCTGTTTAATTAGTTTGGGTATTGCAGACTTATGGCTTAATGGCAAACGTTTTAGAATTTTTAGAAGGTAAGAAATGAAACTGTTTCCGGATTTAAATCGCGTATATTTGTTTTTTCAAACAAACCAGTTTGGGATCTAGTATTTCCTCTAATGAAAAATCCCAAACAGACATAAGACTGCAGTACTAATTAATATGTTTTAGTTTTATTCTAATTTCTATTATTAATTAATAATAAATTGAACTTAATAAGAATTCATTCAAGAAAATAATTTGTAAAACTTAATGTAGCGTAAATTGGAATGTTTTCTTTGTAAAATTAAAAATAGGGTTTAAAATTTTAAAATTTAAATTTAAAAATGTATAATTCAAAATAGGGTTTTTAAAAATTAAAAATTTAATTAATAACTATTGTAACTATAGTGAAAAAATAGGGTGGTTTGCATCAATATTAGACATAACTTGTTGAAGACTGTACCACCTCAGTCAACCGTGACCATAGATAGGACCTGTAAAGGGCCCGAAATGTCGGTTTGTTTGAAAAAACAAATATACGCGATTTAAATCCGGAAAAACAGTTTCATGTCCTATGTGTGACAATCGCGAAAACCTAAGAACTTTTAGAAGGTAACTTACAATAATAATAATAGTTAGCCTATACCAAAGTCGCTCCTGGACGTGAGTTGTAGTTCCCACATATACATATATACATATAGTATAATTACGATTGTAATGGAATAAATTTGCTGTTCCAATTTGTTCACTAAACTAGGCTGTCCGACAAAATAAACATGAACGTTATTTCTGAAATGAGAATTCTCATCTTGACAAAGGGTAGTTTTACTTCTTTTCAAGAGACTTTTTGTTGATTGATAACACCAGATATTTCATTTTTAGAATTTTATTTAATAGACAATAAGTTAAAATATACAGAATAATTTCAAATGCCAGAAACTAAAACTAGGACTAAATTACATGAATAAAATTGGGTCTCCGCGACGAGGTGCCCAAGATGCTGGTAGCGTACCCTCTTTGTATGGCCATGCTAATGCCTTGAGCAAGGTAGCTGCCGGCTATTGGATTTCCCATACAGTCTATTAATTTTTTGGATTTAATTTTGTACACATGAAGGGCACCGGGACCCCACGGGCCAAGGGTTTCGACTTAAAGCCTGTAAATAGGTAGTCGGAGCGGTGGTCTTGTTGTTCTTTATTCTTTTCACCAGCTCAGCTGCTGTGCCAGCCCTCTTGTTAGTGTGATGGAGGGTGGGGAAACACGTGGCGTTCCACACCAGTGCCGGGCCCATACTCCAAGGGACGAGAGTCATTCCGTCTGGGCGTTTGTCGTGAGTTCGCGACATGTCGCCTGGTTCGAGTATAGCGGGGACGTTAATCGTGGCTAAGGCCCGACGGATGATGTCACTGAGGACTGCATGCCAATAGATGCGATCTTTTTTAATTCTCTACAAAGTAATTGCGTTATAGTCTCCGGACCACTTTAAATAAATTATTATTCAACCAAAAGTTCAACCTTGTCTACCTACTAAAATATGTTGCCCTTTGTATGTACTATTTTACCAAACGCAATTTTATTTTTTATCAAACGCAATTTGCGCTTTTATATGAAATTTATATGATAGAAAAAAATATTTTGAATTCAGTTAAAAATCGTGCCAAGGCTTATAGATGATAAGAAATAGAAGAGGTGAAGCTGCAGAGCCTTGAAAACCGCCGTAAAGTTGCCTGCTTATCGATATTCGCAGGATATATCACGGAAAGTGTGCGAGGGAATTGCACGATTTAATTCCGCCCTCTTCTATCATCGATGGGGGACTAGACGTAGGCTACGTAGTATATTGTGGATATTCCAAAGATTTACACGAAACGTTTCGCTTCCACATTTCTATGGTGAATGGCTTTATGGTGGAATTGTTCCCTGAACGGTATAACTTGGTAGTTTTCAAGACGAGGGAGAAATAGGTACCCGATCTCATCACCACTTTCCATCAAGTGAGAGGTCAAATGTGCACTTTATTTTTTAATAAAAAAAATGGAATCTCTTCACAATAAAAAAGTTCATTAATACACTTATACCCTTGTACCGAATAGACTATTTTACTGGTGTAGACATTCCCTTCCTGTAATCAGGAAATAATACTGATGACTGGAAATAACTAATTGTAAATAACAGTAATGTCAGCATTACTGCGTTACAGTTTTGAAGGGTAAGGGTGCTGATGAAATTAGAGGTACGTGAGATATGTCATAGGTAACAGATGTAGTGGCAATGTCCGTCAGATCTTTGCGATTTATAGTTCTGAGTTTCACTGCAACTGCTAGGGACAGGCGTGTCGCTTAATACTAAGGCGTACGACTTGTTCGTCCCGTCCCTTGATATTATAAAATAAATATCGATAGTTGCGAACGAATCAATTCAATTCAATCAATAATTGAATCAATTGCCCACCGTACTGAAGTCGTAACTAAAAAACCGTGAGTAATAGTCCTCAACATTACAAACGTCTAAAATAGTCACAAAAAACGTAGAAAATTTTATACCAGCTCAAAATTCATTTTCTGGTAGAAAATTATATTATACAGAAAATTTATTATTTTAAAACAAATAGTAATTAATTTTTAATTTTATTTTATACATTCCTGTTAGATTTCGTATTAGTAACTTATAGCTGAGACCGGGAATCAAGGGATTGCTGCACGAGTATAAGTTACAATGGCAAGCGCTAGCGAGGCCTTGTATTATTAATACGAGTCAAGCAATCCCCGTTCCCGCCGAGGCTTGTATAGTGCTTTTCTCAAACAATGTAAGGAAATAATAAAAGACTAAAGAGAGGTAGATGTATAATAAAAAAAAAGTTAAGTTAGTTTAAGTGACACCGCCAGTTTCTTTTTTTAAGTAAGCAGAGCAGGTAGGTATTTTTAATTCGCAATTACGAACACTGGACAGTTGGCTGTACGAGTTTTTGTTTTGCCTGTTTCCATAGTTCATTATTAGTAAGGATTATTAGAAGTAATGGATTTTCATACTTACTTTGCAGGCCTTGGCCGGGAAGAAGTCGCACGGTCCATAAATGACAAACTTTCCGTGTTAGCGTTTTGAAAGTAATACAAACATTTCCGAGCATGTTTGAGAAAAAGATATTTATGTACCTACTACCATTATAACAACATGGAAAACATGAAATGAATATTTTTGTTGCTTTTATTCAGTCTTACTCAAATAAATTTATATCAATTATAATATTTGCTCAAACCCCACAGGCGAAACTCTTCGACAACTATATTTCAGTTGATAATCAGCATGCCTAGTATATGTATATTCAAAGACAAAAGTAGTCGCTTCTTGGAACTATCACTTTTGTCTCTAAAATGACGTCATTACGAGCTACTTCTACACGTGCGAAAATGACCACGTGAGTTTAAAGTAGTCGCGCACACAAATGTCAAATGAAGAAAATTTTTCTACAGTATAACGGCCCCATTTAGTCAAATTTTTGATAAATTTTTGTAGCGAAATTGCCACCACCCGAGCAGTTGAGAGGATGTTATCATGGTCAACGATATCCACGTATTAGCGTTTCAAGTATTTGATCATGTTTGTTTTCTTTTCCAGATTTTGTTCGTTTTCGAGCTTTTTTTTAATTAAAATGTTTACCTACCACACGAAAATATTTACCTACCACATTTTTTGTGACTCATAAGTGTTTTAATATTTACCACCTTCATGTTGAGTTTATAAACAGGTAAAACTAAATTGTTACGAAAACAACACGGCTGTCTAATGTTCAAATGTGCTTTAAACTCATACGTTAAATAGTCGAGGCTAAGTAAAAGTGCAGGCGCACAAGCTTCAGGCCGCATCTAGGTTTTGTTTAGAATAAAATGGAAGTGTGCTCGCGAGTTGAGGCATAGTTAAGGTAAAGATGCGGCGTAGATGCGGCTGCGGTACCCAAAACTTCCTTCTGTTTAAATTAACTATTTGTATAAGTGCAAGCACGTCTTTATCTTTTAACGACGACGTGTTGAATGAACTTGAACGAGTGTATCGAGTTCTTAGGTTTTCGCGATTGTTACACATAGGAAATGAAACTATTTTTCCGGATTTAAATCGCGTATATTTGTTTTTTCAAACAAACCGAACGAGTTTGAACGAGTGTTTTGAATTCGGAGTGGGCGCTAGTTAGTAATCTACAAAATTATATAATTATTGTAGCAACTATCATTGTTTGTTTCTATTTTACTACAATAAGTAAAATAGTAAAACAACAATGATAGTGAATGAATGATTAAACGTCGAAAATCGTACAAAAAATAAAACTAAAATGAGCGATGGCCAGTTTGATGAGACTGTAATGACAATTTCAAAAAAGAGTAATAATTATATTTCTGTCAGTTCGTAGATAAATCTTTATACAGTGTTGATAGTTTCTTTCGTCTTTTTTCCTCTCATCATTTATTTTGGATAGCGCCATAGTCGATAGAGGGTTCTCAATGAGCACGAGTTTTGTCTATTTCCCCGCATGCTACCCCTGTAGGTTGCTATTAGCTACTTCAAAGAAGGGCTCAGTGTAGCAAATCTATGTGGAAACGTTTCCGGATTCTTAAATACGGTAACCACCTCTAGCGGCCCTCAATGAGATTTTTATCTTTTATAAAATAAGCAAATTTAGTGTATTTTTTCTTTGTTTGGTTCGACGTTAATATTTGTTTATGTGTTGAGCAAACTTCACTATTATGTCGGAAAAAAAAAATATTATTAAAACTGTTGTCAATACAAACTATAGTATGCAAAGTACGTTCCCATGTCTTACTCATAATTTTTACCTATTATTTCATAGAACAGTTCAGAATTATATGAACAATGACATATACACACAATGATAAGCATTCATATTGGTATATTGCTTTCGTAACATTTTTTTCAGAACAAATCAAGACGCTAGAAAACAAGTTTATTTTTTGGCTCGTTTGTCATCAAACCAAATAGAAGAAACTTTGATTGTAACAAGTGTCTTGTCACGGACACAGGCGGAAAGAAATTCTTACAAATTGGAGGCGAAGTTCCCGCGAAGTTTTCTATAGAAACGTAGAGCAGGTAGTCGGGGTTCACCCACTGAATGATAAATAGTTACACATTCCGCGATAAAACTCCGGGTTTTAAGTTTGGCGTTTTGAGGAAAAGAGAATTGGGCGGGACGAAAAACTTCAGATAAACCCGGTCAATCAGGAAAACGAGGGTTTCTGCTACAATTATACAGATTTCCACAACAAGAATAATATAAACGAACGACGTACTCGTAAGAGACCCGTGTACTCACAACAGTTGCAGTGCTGCTCAGTGCTTTAAATCGTAAGAGATCTAAGAAGCACTGCCACTGCACCCGTCACCCTGCTACTTAAAGTTAAGTCTCATGCGCCTGTAGTTTGACTAGCACCCTTTGGAACAGTTCTTACATTATTGCTTGACGGCAGAAATAGGTGCATGTACCTTCCCTGGGCAAACACTTTTTCAATAAACTTGGACAGGCAAGACGATATATATTAATTTAGATACACCATCGTCACATAGGTAATATAAAAAGTACTTATGATATTTTTCCTATACATTTATATATAGTAAATAATAATAAATAATTAATATTTTGAAACAACTATTTGGGTCCCACGTGCCTGTATTTTGACCCTTCAAATAGACGTTTGTAGAAGCGCTACAGTAGTGGCGCGACTGCGGCGCGGCAGCCGCGCGTCTGTAACGCTTCAGTAATTTTCAGTTCACTAAAGCGTGAAACATACAGAGAACGGGTGCGTGTCGGGCGCGTGTCGGGCCGGGAGCGCGGCAGGTCTAATTCCGTGTATTTATATGGACGACACACCGAGCGCGGGCGCGGGACTGGCTTTGACGGCTTTCACGCTTAATTGTGACTGCAAAAATTGCGCGTGCGCATCAAACATTTCTATAAGCGTCTACATTGAAAGCGCCGTTACTATTTTAAAAGCTGAAAGCACTAATGCACACATGATAAATGTATTCAAATATATATTTACAAAGAGCCACCCCTAGAGTTTCTTGCTCATTCTTCTCAGGGGAATCTGCCTGACGTATGTATGACGATTTCGAGTGTAATTTGCTTTCCTACGAAGTGAAGATTTGATTTTGCCTTGGCTTTGACTTTACACACGTTACTGTGCAGTTGGTGACAGTATTTCCCTGGGCGAACTCATTCTCAAGGAACTCTACTGCGATTTAAATGATAATCAGGGGCTGATGAATTTAAAGCAACACCCACTGTATACTTTTAGGAATAAGTTAAACAAAAGAAATTAACTGGCTGATATTTTATATATAATACCCAAACAATAGCTCGAAAGAAAAGGAAATTCAACGATATCCTCATATATCAATTGGTGGAGTCGCTTTTTCTATTGTGAACGTGGTTACTTCTAAGAAAGTCTTTCACGAGAAACTTTGAGAGTATCATTCACGATCTGAAACTACAAAAACCCGGGAAGATAAATAAATACATTTACTTAAACAGTTTTCCTTTCAACTGTTTGCACGATAAATAAGTCTGGTGTGATTTTTGTTTGCACACAAGCTCGAGTATGAAAATATTGAAAGTTTCTCAACAGTACATTGTTTATTATTTATACAAGTATACAATATAGACTAAAGTCATTAATTTCTCCGTATGTAAGTTTACATGAGCAGTTCAGACAATAATCTACAGACATGTATATAAAGTTAGTACTAATTAATAAGAGAACTTTATAGATATTTATAGTCCATTTCTTTAGGTACTTAAATAAATGTAAGCAATGTTGATATATCTTCTTATTTAAACATATGCTTTACAAATCAATAGGTATAAAAATATGCATGCAATTTCATATGAAGCTAAGTATTTGTATTTTTTATTTGAAGGTAAGTAAAAGTCATTATGTAAATGTACCAATATTTCATTAAATAGATGTCTATTTAATGAAATATAGGTACATTTACATAATGACTTTTACTTACCTTCAAATAAAAAATACAAATACTATTGATTGAGATGTCTTAAGATTGTTTATATTTTAGTTAAGTACCTGAACAAATAAAATAAAATCTTTAAACACTTCACTTCAATAACTAAAATCCAAAGTTAATCTTAAGCCTCAGCTTAAATTCAAATTATTTCCGTTCTAATACGGTTCATTTTGCTTGGGTCGAGAGGCAGGGACACTGGCTTAAATTCAGAACTTATTTTTTTTTACAAACGAAATTAAATCCATTTGAAAAATGTATATCGTATACTATACATGTTCTATTTAGTTTAGTCGATGCTAAAGAAACATTGGTATAATTATGTAAAGTACATACCTATGGACTACAGCAGTTTTCTTGTAAAATTTAAAGGTAAGTTTCTGTTTCTTTTCTATAGTAAAAATTTATCAGCGTACATCCTCAATTTTACTATATATTTTTTCCAAAGAGATTGATTTAACACTTTCACTATTATGCGGAATCAATTTGAAGTCATTTGAGGTTGTATAGACTCTTAATACATGCAAATACTTCATATTAATTTTAACATAAATATTAATATGAAGTATTTATTTTATAAATAACACTGTTAAATATTGATTAGAAAACCAGCAACAAACACGACAACATCATCCAACCCGAGAGGCGAAATACGATAAATTACGCTCGAAAGGCGTAATAATGTACTAGTAGTACTGGCGATGAAGACTGGGTTACGGTAAGCTTTCTTAGTTTTCCTTATTTATTGTAAAAATTCAATAATATAAATTTTTTTCACGACCGTAGTGTTTCAATGGCTTGCATCATATGCGCTGTATGAGGAAGTTTTGAGTTCGATTCCCAGTAGGACTAATTTGGAAAATGTACTTTTCTAAATTTAATAGATTCAGCCTTATTTTGCGGAATTCCACGCTTACAAAAGTGGAAATAAAAGTAGATTTTGCGGAGTAGGAAACAATTTACTTCCATTTTTATTTTCTAAATGTGTGCGTGTGGGTGGGTCTTCGTGTGTGTGTACGGGTGGGTCTTTGTGTGTTGCGTGCGTTCGTGTGTGCGTGCATGCGTACGATTTGTGAGTGGTGTGAATTCCATTTATGTGCTACTCATAATATAGGGAATTCCCTACAATTTATGATACTATGTGACGAACAAGTTGTGCGACCGATTATAAGCGACACGCCTGTCCATAGCAATTGCAAGTTTTCTGGCGGATTACTTTGCATTATTACTGTTATTGACATGATTCGACTGATTCACATTTCTTTTCTCGAGGTGGTTCGACACCACTTCATTTCAATTCATCACTACAGATATAATAACGTTACATTAAGTAATATTCAAAATTTTGTTTCATATTATTACGACTATAGTTCCTTTTTAACCGACTTCAAATAAGGAGTAGGTTCTCAATTCGATTGTATGTTCTTTTTTTTGTATGTATGTTACGCGATAACTCCGGTATTTGTGAACCGATTTTCATGATTCTTTTTTTGTTGGAAAGTGGGGGTATATCATCCACCTCGAAGGGTGGCTGTTCACGCATGAAGATTCATTTTTATAAATAGCGCCTAACTTTAATTTAGGAGCAATTACTTTAATGGTTGATTTTGCTATTTCTCCAATTCAAGGCGTCTTTCTCTCGATATACTTTAAGTAGTGAGAACCGATTTTAATTATCTCCAGTGTCAAGTCCTATATAGTGGCGAAATAGGGGATATTTCAATAAAACTTAGCAAATAGACGTAATTCCACGTACTTTTGAGGTTGGTTTTTTTAGTACTCTGTACTGAGATTATTTAAATGTTACGTTAATTAACCTTATTATCTCGTACCTAAAGATACAAAAGTTACCTACCATAGAGTCACAAGCCTCTTGTATTACAATTTTTAATATACCTCCTCCTAAATGTTCAAAGATAAATTAATGGTGAAATAAATTTTTCACGCGTAAGATTTCCTTCAACAGCCTGCCTCACTATATCACAAAACGTGACTTTCCTCATTATACTACAGAACAATAGGCTGTCAAGAGCCCCATGTTGAACGAACGAAATAATTTCGAGCATCTTAATACTCGGAGGCCTTTCCGCTAATAGATGCTGTTGCGTGGAGCGTAAGCTCATGCTTAATAGGATTCTGTACTTTGTTAATCGAAAACCAGTATATATGTGAAAACACGCTAAATTAGTGGATGCAGCCAGTATGTGTTGAGCTGGCTCAAATACCCCAGCTTAATAATTTTCCTTTGTAACTTTAGCTGCTCTCTAATCTCCTCTAGACGTGATGCGACGTCAGAACAAAAGGTAATAAGTTATCCTTGAAGAGACTCGGCGACAAAACCCTTGAGTGACAGAACCCTTCTCAAAAGTGAGCTAAGGACATTTGATAAAGTTGTTAGAAGAGTCTATTAAGAAGATATGCATAGTAGGCGTTTCTTACAACTTAGTGACAAAATGTACACATGTATGTATACATTATGCATATTATAGCCTATCAAAATCATACACAGTCAGTACCAGGCGTACAGCGTCTTCTCCATCTATGTCTCTATCACGTATTACTGTATGACATTTCGACGCTAATTTGTCAGTCGTGCGACAGGAATGGCACTCTAAAAATCCGAAGGTACCCGATTATGGCCAATCCTTTTTTTTATAACATTTTGGTGGGTAATATTTACGGTCTGGGCCCCAAGAGCACTAATTTTCCACTAGTCATTGTGGTTTTTTTTTTCAGTACCAAGTGACCGGATGAACAAGTCAAGCGCCTGGTGTTAAGCGACACGCCTATCCATAACAGTTGCAGTGCCACTCAGAGCTTTAAATCGCAAAGTTCTTAGGGTCACTGCCATTGCGCCCGTCACTTTGGGTCATAACATGACAAGTCCCATGTGCCTATAATTTCACCAGAATCCTTACCCTTCCAAACCGGAACGCAGTAATCACATTACTGCTTCGCGGCAGAAATAAGTAAGGTGGTAGTATTTCCATGGACGAACTCTTTCACAAGGAGCTCTACTGCTACATAAATATGGTTAAATAGTAGTATAGTAGTTTAATTCCATTGAGATTCCACTAAGGTTACGTTACAATTATGATAATATTTGTTATTCTGCTACAATCTAGTTGCAATGGCCGTTGGGTCTCAATAGTGTCAGTGGAATGGCAGTAATAGCATTCGTGCATTCTTCACTAATAACCGATGTTGCCTTACTAAAACTAACAAGGAAATTTCTAGGTATGCATATATTGATTTTCTCGTTTCATCAGCAATTTAGTCTTTAGATTAGAAACATCGAGACTCCATTGCAAGAGACGTAAAATAATGGTAGATTTCTCCGTCGGTTCGCCATTGAAGAGTAGAATACCAAAAAATAGGGAATCGGACAATTTTTCAGAAAGTGTCTAGAATCAACTAAAATATATATGTACAGCCACGAAAAATAATATTTTATTAAAATAAAGCTTAATCGTCTCTAAAATGTGCTAAAACTATGTTAAAATTTAAATAGAAACAAATTGGCGCGCAAACGTAACAAAATGTCAAATTGAACGCGTGACGTCATTTGTAGGTAAACAAGCTACGAAATCAAGGGCAAGGTGTTATTTTAAAGTTTTTGTGAAGTTTGAAGTCGTTATGGAACGGAAAACATATCGTTGGTGTGTAGTATATAAATGTAGGAATACTTCTATAACTACCCCAAATAAACTATTTATTGATGTACCTCGAAAATCCGACATACGAAAAAAATGGTTGGTCCTAGCACGACGAAATGTCTGTAAATTCAGCGATATACTTTTGTGAGGATCACTTCGACGTAAGTACATTTATTAACACATGCTTCGATCTATGTATCACTCACTGCATAAAGTGTCCGATTCCCTATTGCAGTGGCAATTGAAAAGTAGCTCTAAGACTTCACAAACTAAAAAAAGGAAAAGAAAATTTCTGAAAATATTTTTAATGAACTCTTAGTTTATCTCGTACAGTAAATTTCAAGTAACTGTGTATGAATGTTTGCAACCAACTGTACAAGGACAAAGTGGTTTAACTCTTTCATGGCAGAGTTAATTGAACATTATCTTCATCTGTCCAACTGCGTTAAACTCATTAAAACTTAGGGACCTTGTGTTTTGATTCCTCTGACTCTGTAAAACCCGTCTAAGTACATTCAAGATCAGATAAATCTTGAAATATTTGCTAAAATGTCGCCCATAGTGCAACACTGTTCCCTGTAATATTTTTTTATGATAACAAATGACAGGACAAATATATCGTGTTTCTGGTGGTAAGCGACACTATCTGACACCCTAACATACCCAAACCGACCTTTTGGTTTGGGTATGTTAGGGTATGTGGAACAAAGAAAAAATTAAAGCAATTTTAACTTTATTGTATAAGTATTATTTTTATTTATTATTTATTTATTAATTACAAAATCATTTTCTTAATCTAGAACATAGTCCCACAAAACTAAATTATTCAGTTTGACTGCGGGATCAAAACATGAATCTCGCTATTACACTATTAATAATTAATCTAAACTAGTCAACAAGTGCTGAAATAAAAGACGTTTAAATTTATTTTTCTTATGTTCACGTCTAATAACCTCAGGGAAACTATTCAGTAGGTACGGAATTCGTTTTTTAGGGTTCTATCTCCATAATAATTTTTAACCTTTGGTACTACATATTTACTTGAGGTCATTGATCTCGTGTTACAGTCATTATTAACAGGACACAATAATGAGCCACGCTCCTGTGTTTCAAAGTTATTAACAGCTACAAGATATTTGTGCTTTATGGAAACTGGCAGAATTTTACAAATTTTAAACAATTTATTATATTCTCCATTACATTTATCTTTAGTTTTACAATTCACTAAAAGTTTCAAAAATCTAACTTGCATATTCTCAAGTCTGTCTATGTATGATTTAAATGAAAGGCCATAACAGTCTAAAGCATAACTTAATATGGAGTCAACCAATGCCATATATATACATTGCAATGTGCTGGCTGGTATTTTAAAACTTAAATGATAGAATTTTCCCAACAATATTCTTAGCTTATTATGAATAAAATCAATATGATTAGACCAAGAAAAGTGTTCATCAACTTTCATACCGAGGTAAGTGACACATTTCACTCTTTCTATAGGCTTACAACTACAATTAAAGTAAGTAAGCAGTGGAGTGTTGCTTGAAGATAATCCACATATTTTTAAAACCAATACTAAATTTCGTCATGTAATATCCGAGTAAATTGGTCGAGCCGCTTGTTGTATGGACTGCCAGTTCCAATACCCGTGGTTCGGTCCCCGAGCACTATTTTGTTTTAACGTTATATTTTTAAAAGCATTGTTTAACTTTTTTATGACAACGTTGACAAGTCAGAATATTTGCTGACTAGAAATTGCTTAAGGAGGGTGAGATATTATTTGAGGTTAAGATATTATTAACAAAGTGTAGGGTGGGTATGGATAGATTAACAAATGACGAAATCGCTCTGCAGTTTGCATACGATCGTGTCTTCTGTGATTACGCAAAATTCCACGTTTCGTTCCCATTTACCTATTCAGTTTTAATTACTTTCAAAGTTTTCTTTCTTGTTTTGATATGCCGCACTTAACGGAATTAAAATTAGAAATTATAGTTTTGTGTCAACAAGACTTAGACATTCCTTACACCCTATCCAGGGGTTAAAAACAAAAAATATATATTATGTAGTCATAGCTAAATAATATTTTATTCTTAATGTGACTCGAACCATACTTGCCTTAACTTGCAAAGCAACCTTATACCGCTACGCCACGACGGCGTTTCTAAAGCTGGTTAAAATTTGTATTCTGTATTTAAGTAAGAACTATACCTTAAAGATCAAATTGGCTTAAAAACTTTCTTACAATGTCATTCACAAATGAGACGACAAAGATTAAACAGACAGGTTAAGACAGGTTAAAGATTAAATTTGTTTAACAATTTTCTCCACATTTTTGTGCTCACAACCAAAAAGTCGGCAAAGTCGGTTTGGAATGTCATGTATCTTGTGTACATAACTCCATAAAGATTATTCCGTACTCTAATTACACTGTATTAAGAAAAATAACTTATCGTAAGAAATTCATAATACTGCCTTAATTTCTTAACTATTCATAACTATCATGGAAAAAAGAATTGGAAATATTTGTTACCTTCATTAATGAACAAAATTAGTGAGGAATTATATATGTAATTATCAAAACAACAAACACTATAAATCATACATTAAGGTACATTTTTTTTTAAACTGACGATTTTAATTTTATTTTGAAAATTGCTTAATTCTTATTATATGCATAATATGTAAGTGAGCACGTTTTTGTACCTGTATAGATGTAATTAAGTTACTTGGTACTTGGTGTAACGGGCCGGTGTCCGCAAATCGACAAATTAAGTTAATTTGCATTTTTGCTCTATTATATTATATTTTGACTTAAAGAGATTGAACTCGTTCGCCGCGGATAACGCCAGAAGGGCTTTTGTGTCTGAAGCTTATAAATGTAAATAAGCATTTTTTCTGTACTTTGGTCAATAAACTAAAAAAAATAACAGTTGCAGTGCCACTCAGTGCTTTAAATCACAAAGACATAAGTTGACAAGTCTCATATGCCTGTAATTTCACCAGCACCTTTACCGTTCAAAATCGAAATGCAGCAGTGCTCATATTACTATTGACGGCAGAAATAGGTAAAGTGGCGTACTTCACTGGACAACTCTTTTGCAAGGAGCTCTACTGTTGCTAAATTAATTTCTACGGGCAGCAATATTGTAAATTTCCAATTTATATGGTAGAGCGAGCCAGCACGATCGCAGGCAAGATCTTAAATCGCACAGCCAACAACGCATTTCAATGTTAAGATACTAGTATTTATGTGGTCTGTGGTTAAAAGCATACCATGACAGCACAAGAAACATTTATAGGTTGCGGTCGATTGCAATCGAGTGGACCACCTGACTGTTTTCTGATTCGAATGACATAGAAAAAGATATTTTAGAAACAAATCATATACAAAAACACTAATTCGAGTTATCCACGTTTTCGTTCAATTTAAGCCTCAGTAACTGCATTAGTCTCGGTATTTGCAGTACCCTGCAGGGTTACATGGCTGTACTTTATATCATTTTAAGAACTTTTATATTACCCATGTAATGCAATTAATAAATGTATATGAATATAAGTCATTTCAATTGTGTGCTACATTGAGGGTTAATGTAAGTAATTGCTGTCTAAAATTCTAGCCACTTTGAAATGAAATTAAATCTTTTTAGTGAAAGATCCAAATTAGAACTTTTTATCAACAAAATTTTAAGTCTTCATGATCTAAAATTGTGTTACTCATTTACTTAGAAATCAACAATTATGAAAACAAATAAGTTCCGACCTGGGGCCTACCACAACCTTTCCAAAAACAACCCTATTTCAATGTAAGCTTAAAGTAAGCTTATTGTAACATTACTCACATTCGTACCATGACGAACCTGTCAACCAAGTAATTTACGTATTATCGCAAAAGTGATTGAAAGAACGAATGATTTCCCAATATTGTCTATTCCTTACTAAAATTAGGAAAGAGATAACGCTATGTGAACTATATAATGCCATCTCTTTCTTTTTTGATGTTCCGAATCGTCTTATCGTAGTATAATGTTTAAGTACTTAATGTTATTTACATTCACAGAATTTTGGCTGTTAAAAAACAAAAGCATGCTATAATAAAATCTATTAAAATTACGTTGTTTTCAATAATTATTCCGCATTTTCATGAAGAAAAATAAATAAAACAAGCTGAGTCTTGATAGTCACGTTGTGATTTCGGAACTATAGTCTAGTGTCAACTGTTAGTTTTGCCAAGGAGCATATAGATGGCGCTGTTATAATTTTACGAAATAAATAGATATAACGAAAAATTATTAAATAAAAAATAAACAAAAAAAAATATTGAAGAGATAAATAAATAAGTTAAAATTAACTTTTAATCATTACGAATGAATATTAAGACAATAAAACTGAAAATAATATTGTTTCCATTGCATCCGTGTAACTATTTTAAGATTGCTAAATTTGACATAAGAGCAATATTACTGTAATGTTATAGTCGCGTCATAGTACGAACTGAGTGAATGATAGTCACAAAGCTGCCAATAAAACATCATAGTTTTAACATTACAATAAGCTTACATTAAGCGCGTTGTGGTACGAAAAGTCAATGTAAGGTTAAAGTAATATTGTTTTAAGAGGTTGTGGTAGGCCCTCTGGTTCTGGGCTTGGCGGATCCCCCCTATGGAGCTAGAACCATAGGGGCGATCCGCCCTGTCCTCACTGAGTGGGTACACCGGTACCACGGGCCACTGTCGTACCACCTTGTGCAGATCCTGACCGGGCACGGCTGCTTCGGTCACTACCTGCACAGGGTGGCGAGGAGGGAGGCGTCCCCGTCGTGCCACGAGTGCGGCGCCGTGCACGACACCGCGCAGCACACCCTCGCTGTTCGATCCAGCGCCGCACTCTGGTGGCGACAATAGGGAGGGACCTCTCGCTGCCCAGCGTGGTCGCGGCCATGCTGCGGGACGATAGGTCCTGGGATGCGGTGGCCTCCTTTTGCGTGGAAGTGATGACGCAACGGAGCGGGAGCGTGAAGACGCACCTGACGCACCCCCGTTCCGGCGCAGACGGGCGGGGAGGAGGCGGCGGCAATTTGCCGCTCAACTCCTTCCCCACTGAGGCCAGCGGACAGGGACTAGGGCCCCCTGTTCGCATTGCACGGCCTCAATCGTCTGGGGAGAGGGGCGGAGAAAACCGATCCTCTCCTCCATAGGCGCGGGAGCCCCGGCATAGTGGCCGGGGCGGCCGGGCGGCGTCGTGGTGAAATAGAGATGATCCCACGGCGCCGGCACAAACCCGGCGAGAGGCAAACCGATGGGTTTAGTGGGTACACCCCTGGGTCCATGCTAGACCCAGGAGCAGCGCCCTTTTCAGGGCGCCGGGATTCCCACATAAACTCCGAGCCGCTCGGGCTCGGGGGTATCCATAAAGGATTCCCCACCGTTACCAAAAAAAAAGGCCCTCTGGTTCTAAAGCAGCGCAAACGACTGAAACATTACACACTGTACATTGGGTTCATTCCATCATCCCGATCTGATGATGGGAGCTTAAGGTGAATAAGGACAAACTGCGAATCCTTAATTGTCCGAACTACAACGAGTAATCTGTGTTAAAGCTTGCTTGGATTATTTATAATAATCGAAAACAATCAACACAATCGTCCAAAATAGAAACCCTAGAAAAAATTAGTGGCATTTGTTCGGCGGTCCAGATTCGGATTAATCTACCATAGCAACCAAGGAATTTGTGCAACCATAACAACTGACCGTTATTGGGAAGAAATGTGGAAGAAAGTGGCAAAAACCCCAAGAGAAACAACCACGATAAATCGATCTTTCCGATAATTGTACACAGTAAAGTAAGAGAGCAAGTTGCCGATCAAACCAACACATTACAGAAGTTACAGATTGAAGGTCTTTGTCACCATACACACTTACATAACCTCCATAATTCATCCCTACTGACTACCACTTTATGTGAATTTGGATGGAAACGAACCGTGAACGAATAAATGAGCTTTCAGCCAGATGGCAGAAGTGCATGGCATGGGTGCATGCATATATTTTAAATATTTCAATGTTACTTTAACATTTATTTTGTTCTAATTCTATTACACAGGATGGTAGTTTCATACTTAAACCTGTTATTACATCCTTTAGTTAGTATTATATAAACCTACAGCTATTTTCAGCCACGTATGCAATTAGAGCGCGACGTAAACCATTCTGATGCTGTACATTGTTAGCCTGTATCGTATCATTCTTCGCCGTATTATTCTATTTGACCATACGTTTTCGAAATTATTGTTCCATTTTGTACGCTTCAAAATAATAATAAAAAATAATATGAGTTATATTTTTAATATCCTCAACCACTTAACAGTAACTTAGACGAAGTAGAAACTGTATTATACTTTGACGCAACGTGCAAGCAAATTTTAACCTTAACTAAACGTACCAAACTCAAAAATCTTGCTGCACTAGAATCCATTTCAACCAATGACAACACTTTGAAGCGAGATAATAGATTTCATTTACCAATCACCTCCTGTCATGCACGTTACCTCAGGGGCCAATGGCTTGAATCGAAATCGAAATGTCAAAGCCAGGGCCTTAGTTAGAGAAGTTCATGACGGATTTTGTTTTCAATTACGTGTGTATTATGTAATAAATGCAACGTACGAAGGAATTTCTAAAATTCAATCAAAGCGCGACATAAACAAAGGAAAAGAGGATCAAGTGATGTTGATAAAAGTAATTATGTAATGGATTTACATAGCTGAAAATATTTACATTTGTCGTCATAATAAGATAAAGATGTCAAAAAAAGGAAAACATATCATCACCGCATTCATACCTCGCCTACGTTTTGTTTTTGGTTAGTCAAAGGACGGTCGGTGGCTAGTCAAAGGACGAGTTAATAGGAACTTTAACATTCTCTATGGTCAAAATCAATACGCCCCTCTACTCCTAGCTACGTGGCTGGTATGTTTAATGGGATTGGTTTGAAATTAAGCTGTTCTTGATCAATTAGGTCTATCTGTAGTCGCAGTGATTTACATGAGCAGGTAATTAATATCTAGTATTATCTTGGACATTGCAGGATGTATTCAAGTGGCTGTTTTAGTAGATAACTCAGTGGTTACATTTAGATATGTACTTATTGATAGTTAACTCATACGGGAGTAAACTACAGCGACGTTTATGGATTTTATTATCATATTCTTAATACTAAGTAGAAATCTATACCTGAAAATCACGTCTCCTCACTGCCTTGCCTTGGACACCAACACGTATCCGGATCGGGGCCAGTAAAGTGGATAGTTCCAAATATCAAAAAAAATCCCAGGCCTAGCGCACACTTGTATTAACCACACTTTTGGAATTTTTACAGTAGAGCAATTTGAAAGTTTGACTTTGAATTCCAGAAACAACTTGCTACGGACCAATGTCGGGCCAATATTCTTAGTATAATGTGAGTTTAGTCTCTCTGTATCCTAGCAACTACATGATTTCTTCTGGAAATAAAATTAGTTAATTTAAAGCCGTAGGTAGTAAGTAAATCCCTAAAAAATATAAGAACACTACAATTATTGGAGTTCTGATGAATGGGAACTATGCAGAGTGACATTTAATACATTTGGCACCGATAAAACACAAAATGAGAAAGAGGATAACTCAGAAGTGGTCCTATATAAATTAGAAGAAAATATTCCACCTCTAAGGGTAGCAAATTAGGAGTTGAATGACTTTTAAGGACGGTTTATTTAGTACTCTATACTGAGATTATTTCCGTACATGAAAGCAGCAAAAATGACTGAGCGAACTTTAGTCAATCTTGTTTTGGACACCAGTACTTTCTGTTTTTCTTACTAATTAAAAAAACAAGTTGAATTCGTGCCTTTAACGTCGAAAAACCGATTTTCCTTGTGATCGAAATATATCAAAACGTCTCACTTCTCCTTAAAACATACCAAAAATCCGTACATTGATTTATAGGTGTACCAGAATCCAATGACATTCAAACAAATTTAAATTTATAGTAGGCAACATTTGTATGGTGGAAGAATGTACTAGATACTTTATAAATGTTTAGTTGATCAGAATTTATGTATTATGTGTGCGTGAGAGAGATAAGGAATATCTAATACTTTTAATAATGAAACAAAATAATAATTAAATAAAATTAATAAAAATAATGTGCCAGACAACCATAATAACTACCTGGTCTCAAACTTGAGAATTCCTTGTACTATGAATACCAACAACAGAATGCACTCTGAGGCACCATGCCAGAATACTCAGACCAGTAACAATTTAAAATAGTTAATTTCCCTAAATTGGTTGGACTAGCCGTTAGTTCCGCTTTTCCTTTAGTAATTTGCTTCAATGTCAGTGACATTATTTATATCTCAAATTGACATTTGTCAAGTTAACATTGCCACGTGAACACGGTTCGATTTTTCTTTTATTTAGTAATACCAAGTGACGGGACGAACAAGTCGTCTGGTGGTAAGCGACATGCCTATCCATAACAGTTGCTGTGCCACTCAGAGCTTTAAATCTCAAACATCTTAGGGCACTGCCACTGCACCCGTCACTCGAAGACATAAGTTGACAACTGCTTGGCGGCAAAAGGTGTACTTCCCTGGACGAACTCTTTCACAAGGAGCTCTACTGCTGCTAAATGCATCGACTGATTAAAATCATTTTGTAATCAAAGGGATTAAACTTTAAAACCATTAACAGGGATCAAACCGACTTAACGCGTTAAATTACAGAATCACGTTGATTAATTTCGTGATTTTAGACATTTGTTACTTTATTAAAGTTCACTAAACTATAAAATTTAAGTTTATCAATTGTGCTGAAGCTGTTGAGCTCTCTGCCTAAAATAAAGTTAGTTATGTTAACGCTGCTCTGAGGCATGAGCCGAGCATACACAACTTCAGTTCAATTTCCAGCAAACAAAATAAAAAAATATAAAAAATAGAAAATATTTATTATTCATTAAATTTAAAATCATTGCACATGTAATAAATAATAAATTTTGTATATAAAGCAGAATC
The DNA here is from genome assembly GCF_003589595.1 of Hyposmocoma kahamanoa. Lineage (NCBI taxonomy): Eukaryota > Metazoa > Arthropoda > Insecta > Lepidoptera > Cosmopterigidae > Hyposmocoma > Hyposmocoma kahamanoa. Next base: position 2,925,808 of record NW_020653780.1, read on the forward strand.
AACGCCTATTAAATGCTTGCACTAACAAACACACCACAAATTGAAGTAAACACATGACTTATCTTTACTAATAAGATCAATGTAAAGTTTATTAGATAAATGGCTGTGATAGGGCTAAGTCTTGAATCCCCCATTTACAAGTTTTCAAGTACTTAGAGCTTAGTTGGTAAGTTTGTTAAATTTTAAGTTCAATAGCGTTACAAGATCAAAGTTAATGTAAAGCCTATACGGGAACCAAAAACACTTTACAATTCAATCCCAAGATGTTGTTAATATCAAATAAAAGCTACATTTTAGTTGAAATGCAAATTATGGTCTTGGATAATAATTGCGTCATCACGCAGTTTGTTTTCTTTGTGTATTATAATAGTCTGTCTTTTTTGAAGACGGAGTAAAATGACATTTGCAGGGTTACCAGTTTTCATAAAATTTTACATAGTCATATGTTGTTATCGACAATTTTATCGACAGATGATGGAAGAAAGTGAAATTTTGCCAAAAATATCTGAATTGTGAATGTTACGATGTTCTAATGTTTACTAATTGTGTTATTGCCTTCTTTATTCTTATTTTGACAGTTTTCTTTCAATTCAATTGCTTTTGATACCAATCGGGTCCTACTAGTATCGAAGACATTTTTTATTCATATACAAGAACAGGCGGATTTTTAAAAAATGGGTAACTGTATTTAATTACAAATGAAAAACTTTAAAATAATCTTCTGTTTGTATTTTTACTACACATTTCAAAATACAGTGTACGTACATATGTATGAAATTACAAAAATTGACATTCCAAATGAACCAGTGCCCAGCAGTTGGACGAATAATGAGGCTGATGATGACTCAAGTGAAACAAGTTCGTCTATTTATTATATAAGCGTGATCAGCATTCAGGTAATAGTCGATAGAATATTTATCGACTGCAATCACTAGTTGCTTGCAACCGGGCAATAATTTTGCGCAATGACCTGTCATTAAACTCTATCTTCAAACGTTATAGTTTAGCTCTTAGCATCTGGGAAGCAGTGGTTTTTATAATGTTATTTTTTTAAGTAGGTAGTTAGTTAAGAAGGTGGGATAAAGCGCATATCAGTTGCCACTTCAAGTTTTAAATCTCAAAAACCTGAGACATGCAGTTAACAGTCTCAAGCGTCTGTAGTTTCATGAGCACCATTTGAAACTGGAACGCAGTAATAGTCACATTACTACTTGGCGGCAGAGACAGAAATGGTGGCAGTACTTCACTGGACGAATTCTTTCACAAGAAGCGTTGCTGGATAGGCAAAAGGATATTTATTTATAACTTTTTTATTAGAAAAAATCTACCTTAAATATTGTCGATTTGCTAAGATTTGTTGAAATCAGTAAACGGAAAGTGGGTGAAATTCAATAAACCGGATTCATCCCACTCAGATTTGCCACTCTTATGGGTGAAAAATGTTTCACCTATAATAGTATAGTGCGGGTTGCCCCCGCCACGCTGGACTAGTGCGGGTTGCTTGCACTAGCCCAGCGTGGCGGAAAACAGCGTGAATAGCACGTACGAATACTACCTGACTTCACACGTTATCTGAGAGTTCTGACCCTTTTTTAACGTGCAAGTTTCATCACGAGTTTTCCTTGACCGAAAAAGTTAATAATAAATGTCAATTTAAATTTCGCATAAAAATTCCGAAATACTCATAGATGCGAGCCCGGATTCGAACCCACGGCCTTTGCTTGAGAGGCGGTAAGTCAAACCATTAGGCTACCACGGCTCCAAAAATGTTAAATTATCAAATTAAAATTCTTGTTTCCTGAAATTCTCCTCAAGTGACTTTGATCATTCTTTTCGTGGACTCTTCGTATAGGTATAACTTTAATGCTGAAACTTTCAGAACCACGTGCAGATAGATTACGTTAGGCAAGATGTCAAATAAATATGTAAATCTATTTGTGTCAAGTTCCTGAATCGATATTTTGAAGTAGATTTACATTAATCCAATAATACCATTGGAGGCAATAAATCCAATTTGCAACCTCTCGATATTCAGAGCGCTTTATTTCGGTTGCATGGAAATATTCCTTTTGTAAACCAATAAAAGTCAAATTTATCATTTAAAATTGGGTTCTCGACGGAATTCAATAAGAAAACACTTAAGGTTGAATTGAGAATTTGAAATGCTCGTGGCAATTTCAGCAATTGCATTAAGTTTAATTTATTAAGGCTTCTGGGTTGTTTGTTTTTTTTTTTAATATATAAGAAGGGGCATTTTTTTAACTGTAATTTGATGTTAGGTTTAAATTTATGACATTAGTGAGTATTCACTAAACTGTAAGGATGCTAATAAGCCACTAAATTTTAATGCCCATTGTAGCTTCTCGGCTTGTCTACATTTTACAAAGAAAAAATGACTGATTTGAAACTTTCAATTGCGAAAAATTTAAAATATACAAAATCAGTTGACATAAATCCATTAATAAAATCACGTAAAGAACTTTAGCTGCCATTTTCTTCAAACTATGATCATGTTGGTTGACTCGTTATTGCTTATCAACATCCACTGTTGCGGGTTTCTAACATATTTTTTTGGTTTTTCTCTTCTTTTTTTAGGAAAAATTTGTAAAATTATCTCACTCCAAAAATTTATGAACGCTACTACAGAATGCATTACATTTACTTACAACTAAATACTGCTTCCTTTACTTAAAATGTACCTTAAAATAGTAGATTTACAAGGTAGATACGTTTAAAATCAAAAGCAAAACTTTTAAACCAGACCTCCAAAGCACACAACACAAATTCTACATTCCGGTCTAAAACCCCTGTATTTTCAAAGCTACGGAACCAGCATAGAAATTGAAAAGTATTGCTTCGCCAGTCCTTTCAAGTCCTATGGGAAAGTTTGAATCCGAAGATCTAACGGATTGTTACTCGCTTGAAGCGTAAAACTACCGAAGTTAGGCATTTGCAGCTTACCTAGAAGCTAGGTACACGTTATATTCGGCAATATATAACGGGATCTTTGTTATGACTTCTAAGCGACTCCGCAAAGTTGGTGCTTTGCACTGAAAACTTTAGAGAATATTTAAAGTAAAGCGAGAAATAAAAAATTAAATAAAACCTTGGACCAATAATTCATGACGACGGCTAATCGCCATACTACAGGTTGGTTGGTACCTCTCGGAAAAATCAAAATTCTGTCTTACATCTAGATGGCGCTGATCAATAGCCTGGAAGTAGTTCATATTATGTAAATGGACGTGGATATCAAACGAAACTCTGCATATCCGTGGCTAGCTCCGGTACGGAGTCTGCCACCAGCTGTAGAGCTAGGTACTTCTAGCACTACCTTTCATGTAACCTAAAGTTGGTAAGTACCAAATCTAAGTTACGAAACATATTTTTTCAGTCAAGTTCTCTAACTAATGTAAATAATTAGTAAATTATAATAATACTAGTACATAAACATTATTTCAAAAATAGGTAAATAAGCGATCGAGAAAGATTATGCATCGCTCGGTGAAGCGAGTGGCGGGGTCACTGTCCTCTGCGGTGAACACACTTGGGGGACAATTTTACAAAACTTTACTAGATACAATTAGCCAGAATATTGAACAGAATATTTTTTAAATATTTTAGATGATTTAGCATTATTTCTATTATTAATTTCTTAAATATGGCGAGAATGCAAATCAACACCCTGTATTGCTTAATTTAAATATTGACCACGAGCTAAAATTATTTTCTGACATTTACAAATACGTGTGTGAATAGATGGCATTGCGTGTTACAAACTAATTTATAATTAACGCTTGCTAGCATGTGTAGCTTGCACTAATCCTAAACAATTTAAAAAAATATGCGGCAATGTCCATAAAAATCTGTGCAATAAGCGCCATCTAGTTGATTCGTTTGCAAACGTAGCTATTTGGAACTCATCGCGACATCTGGTTTACCAAAAGGTACTAAATACCCGACTCCGCTGTCTTGTATAGCGATGTACAGTCATCTTGAATTATTGGTGCATAGTAAAACACGTTTAACGTCCAATTTGTTCCTAATTTAAATTACAATATTAATATATTTTAAGTATGTCACATTTTTTTCTTTTTAGCAAATAGCCGATAGCGATCAAGTCTTCGTGGTACAGATTACGAATCAAATGTAAACGACACATGTTATTATTTATTCTTTGTAATATCTTGTAGCTCATTGTGCCTGATGTCAGGTAGGTAATGCTCTGTGAAAAGTAACCACACTGCTAGGTCAGGTCTGTTCTATTGATGTACCCCACCTATACGTGCTCTTATTGTATCGACAAACCTGAATTCGAAGTGTTTTCAGTGATTTCCTGGCCAGCCATGTCAACTAATGGGAATCCGTCATTATTACGTAATGATATTTTTCCAAAGTAGAGGAATTCTCAAACATCATTTAAGTTATTCTGGACCAAACCAATTATGATGGTAAATTATGCTGACATTAAATTAAATAGAGCACCAAAATGTAACTTTTGTCACGCATGCGGAAAGTGCAATTATACTTTGTAACAACTGTTCCAAAACTTCGACTGCACAGTTTTAAGACTTGCTTATTTTGAAAGTAACACTTTGCGTTTAACTTTCGACTCAGTTCGACTCCAGAGACGGCTTTGTAACACGAGCTGTTTTCCTTTGATCGTAATTCTATATGTATATACCTCAGAGGCCCCACTATTAATATTATAGGTCCGTAATGACACAGCTCAATGTGGAGTTGCTGGTATTCCACATGTATGAAATGAACTTTTCTAAATTAACACA
>NW_020653780.1:2930604-2935223 GCF_003589595.1 Hyposmocoma kahamanoa
CACACACACACACACACACACACACACACACAGGCGCGGCAACGCACATAGACACATACGGGCAAGCTCAAAGACGCACATACATAGTCACGCACAAAGACGCGCGTACGGACACAAGCAGGCAAGCACACGCACACGAAATATTTGCTAAAACTGTATTTTCGTACAATTTATTCTTCTTCTTCAATTTCACTATTATATCCGTGAGGTGGAGGCGTAGTGATCCATAACACAGTGCTTACCTGTCTTGGACACCTGGCCCCCACTATACCCTTGTTCATTATCATAGATATTATAATATTTAACTGCCACTGTGGCCGAACGGTTACCGTGCCGGGCTGCCACGCAGAGGTCTCAGGTTCGATTCCCGGGCCGGGAGAAATATTTGTGTGGCCTACATTTATTTCTCTCGTGAGTTTGGGTATAATTTGTGGTTGTCTATGTGTGTGTCCATGGCACCCGCGAGACAGGGTTTCCCTAGTGCGGGGGGGCTATGTTGATTGTGAGCGTTGTTATTATTATAATATTAAAGTATCATATCACGCGTAAAAATACTGAGTCGGTAAGTACTGTCAGTTGCGAAGTATATCAGCTCAAAGTTTGCTCTTTACGCTAAATAATAATTATTCCGTAACGTACGTGAATTTATGTGCAATCTTTGGACGTTTATTTCTTACGTTTGATATAAAAATCGATTTGCATTATGTCAGTGACCAAGCAAGGTATGTTGAGTCTCCTAACATTTTTAAATTTATCGGTATCTAATATACCGCCACCATGAAAATATTCCCCCTCTAAGGGTGGCAAACTAGGAGATGAATCCAGTGTCGCGCACTTTCCGGTGACTGATTTCATAAAAATTAGCAAATGGATTTAATTCCAGTCCATTCCATTCGAAGTCGGTTTTTCTAGTAGTGCTGAGATTATTTTGAATTTACCTAAGACCATTTCAATTTTCGGTACATACGGCGATATGCAAAAAATATTTTATTTTAGCAATATGATTTTTTATGTACAAATATGTAAGTCACTGTATAATTTTGTAAGTTATGTGAAAAAAATAAACCGGATGGACCACCTGCGTGGCCCATTCGGTTTACTGCACTGAAGGCATTGGATGAGGTTCGGGTTCCATTTCTATTAGGACCAATTTGGGACATGATTTTCAGTTTGGTTATTCTGGGTAGTGCCCCAGAGTGAATTCCGTTGCTTTGTTTGGTTCTCACAACACAGGGCATTCCTTAGTTTGAGACCAAATTATTAGTGTGGTTATGTGGCATATTATTATAAAAATAAAAACAAAAAAGCAACCTTAAGAAGCACTTTCGTTTTGTTAGGCAAATAACAGCAATGAGTGCGGGTCTTCATGTTCCATCTCCTATACCCAAAGAAAAAACTGAAAAGAAATTTTTAATGTTATATAGAATATAGATAACACATATTTTTAAATCTATAATATAATTTTTTTTTTCTGACTATTCGATCTTTGTCTCAATAATTATAACAAACTAGTGGAGTAATTTCACAAAAATATATTGAATATCAATTCAATAAATGTATAATTCCGATAACATAAACTTGAAATGTGCAAAATCATGTAATATAAATCATGTAATATCCTGTTACATTGAAACTGAATCTGTTTTATGTAGTTTACACTCAGTAGTTTCTCCTGTGATATATTAAATTCAAATTTCAACCTAAATAATGTTTGCAAGATGTACTTATGTATACATCTTTGTTGTATTGAACATGGGCACTTCGAATTCATGTGTGTTACTTAAGATGTACAAAGCTCTTACTTACTCATCGTTTTGTACAATGTCTTTCTCTTTGAAGTAGATATTTGTACACATTTATCGTTTACAGTCTTTATTTCAATATTTCTTTAGGTTTGTAACAACATGAAAAGGTTAAACGAGAGGCATTGCCAAAGATTTTTGTCATATAATTACGTAAGTCCATTGGAGCTGTCTTTATTAGTATAAATCGAGTTCTTAGGTTTTCAGTTTGGAAAATAAAAGTATTTTTCTTTATTAGCATTTTTTATATAACACACACACACACTAATAGGCCCGCACTAAGGAAATCCTCTATCGCGGGTGCCATGGACACACAAAGACAAACCAAAACTACACCCAAACACGATATAAATAAATGTAAAAAAAAAGGCGACACAAATATTTCTTTCGGCACGGATATCGAACCCGGGACATCTGCATGGCAGTCCAGCATGGTAACCGTTATGGTATATTTAATAAAAACGTATATTCGTTTTTTTTCACGTAAAACAACGTTTCGAACTCTGGGCAGGTCCCATGGTCACAGCTGACTTAGATGGAAAAGTGGTCAAATACGTCTAATATTAATGCAAGCCATTGTATTCAGATCTATAGTTACAAATGTAATTATTTTGAATTTACCTTAGAACATTTCAATTTACGGTACATACGACGATTTGCAAAATATTTATTTTAGCAATAATATCTTCTTTACTAATCTTTACTAATATCTTTTTACTAAATTGAAAATTTTAATAATGAATTGGATTTTAGAAATAAAATAAGTCATATTAATAAGTAGTACAGCATTCTTGTGTATGCTTGGTATTTTTCATCACAGAAAATACTAGATCACAAGTACGGAGAAACCATCTTCCCTGTTGAAGTTAGAATCTTTATTAATTTCAATAGCAGTATGTTTTTTAAAGAATAAGAATGTTAATGTTACAATTACAAATAAGTCTAGGTCAGTAGATTCAGTGTACACCAGTGGGAAATATTTTTTATGGCTTTGACTCTATTTAATCATACGAGTAGGTATGCTACAACAAAACTCAAATGTTGCTTATACGTTATGATAATTTCGTTACATTTTCTCGTAAATAGTAGAATAACCCAAATGCCATGCTCACAGATGGACAAGCGCCCGGCACCTTATTAGCGCCGGGTTGAAATCAGGTTAAAACCCATTAAGGCCCAAATCGAAGGCAAAGGCAAAAAAAATATTTGTTGTAAATCGAGTTTCGTACAAATTGATTTTTTTTTAAATTAGTGCGCATTTGATGTCCATCTCACCTGATGGAAAGTGATGATGTAGCATGCACACCTAAATAATGCCTTTTCACTCTCGCCATGAAAAGGCCCAAGATACAGCGTTTGGGGAATATCCGCAGGTGGGAATGTTACTCACTAGCCGCTCGCCATACAAATGTGGAAGCGAAACGCTTCGTGTGAATCTTGGGAATATCCACAACATAGGGGTGGAATCCCAGCCTAGGTCCCAGCCTAGCTCTAGTCCCCCGATGATGGAAAGAGGAAGGCGAAATCAAATCGTGCAATTCCCTCGCACACTCTCCGTGATATATCCTGCGAATATCGATAAGCAGGCAACTTTACGGCGGTGCTCAAGGCTCTGCAGTTTCGCCTCTACTAATTTCGAGTCACCTATAAGCCTCTTGACACGCATTAATGATATTATTACAAAATGTTAATTGATTTCTGATCTAGACGATTCGATTTGCCTTTGTATTGAGTCGATTCGCTTGAAAGTCGCATTTAAATAAATCGATACCTAAAGTCATTAGATCGTATATGCACTTAAGACGATCGTCATAAAAATCGAATAAAATTGTGCATTCTTAGTAGTGAGAATCTATAGGATTACTGGTGTAGTTGCCTATTTTTCGTCTAAAAACGATTTTTTACATCGCACGTTTGTAATAAGTATGGAATTATACCAAATTCCGTATTCACCGTTTCTGCTCAGGATTTTGGGCCGAAATGGGTTAAAACCCGATTCCGACCCGGGTTGTTTCCCATAGCCCACCTCTGGCGACACCTAACGATGCAATGACACTACGTTTTGTTACATATAAATCAGAACGACATACCACACGGTGAGTTGAAACGAGACGCAACGTAACGCATCGGACAAAAGGCCAGGAGACGAAGCGGGGAGAGTTACTGCGGTGCGTATGCATTGCTCATGTTGTACTCGGTGCATTGAAAACAGAAGGTTGCGACAACGCGTCGCAACGTACTGGCAACGCCCGTGTGGCATCGCAGCCACTGCAGCCACCTCTCGCTAGATTCGAACCGCGACTCTATAAAGCCTTGTGACTTTATATAATAAAAGTAATATAAAAATAGTTCATTCTATATCCACAAACCGCGGTACATGTAGTAATGTCTGGCGCAATACTTTATCGCAAACTATTTAGCTTGTAGGGACAATTTTATTTTACTCCTACCAATTTTAACGGCACGTATATAAAAAAAATAATAAAAGTTTTTGTAAATATAATATGAATAAACTATAACGTTTTTAAGTCTAATTATCCTTCTTTTTAAACTTCCTCTCCATTGTAATACAATGTTTCTCACATTGTATGCGATATGGACTGAGCAGCAATTACAAACATTCGGGCCATTAAAACCCCAAAGCAGTAACCGTTCTACGACGTTTAAGTGTTCCAGAATATTCCAACTTTAACAAATTCTACATTTTCGAGACATTCTTTTTTTTATTTTGTACATTAACATATGTTTAACAATATTATGCATTGCAAAAAGTAACTCAGATGCCACCGGTGTCATGGTTGCTGCGATACTAAAGAT
>NW_020653780.1:2935323-2953066 GCF_003589595.1 Hyposmocoma kahamanoa
AGTAACTCAGATGCCACCGGTGTCATGGTTGCTGCGATACTAAAGATGTCACAACACTAATTTTTGCTAACATGTGTATTAAAATTAGTTTCGTGAAATCAATTATGTTGAAAATCTTTAGTATCGCAGCAACCATGACACCGGTGGCATCTGAGTTACTTTTTGCAATGTATGAAATAAGTTTCCTAATGTAAATTCGGCATAAGGCGCACGACTCGTTCGTCCAGTCATCGCGTCATTTGATGTGATATGATAAAAAATAAAAGTTGTGTTGTAATGGTTGTATTATTTACGTTATATGTGGAAACTTTTATTTGACATGTGATTGTTTACTTTGAATTATACTCGCGCTTCGTCCTTCGAGATTATTCGGCTCATACTGGAGCTCGCGGTCGAGGGCCTCCACGACGCGCAGCCGCCGATGAGTTACGCCGGCAGACTGGCGCTGTTTTCACACCGGTGGGCCCGGATCACGACAGATCCTGCGGTGCTCTCGCGAATAGAAGGCTACGAAATCAAGTTTTCGTCTCCAGTGTTATAGAACAACCCTCCTTTATATCGGAATGATTATTCTTCTGACAAGAGGTTGCAATACAAGGAAACCATAAATCGCCTTTTATCCATTGGAGCCATATCTAAATGTGGACCTTGCTGTGGTCAGTTTTTGTCCAAGATTTTTTAATACCAAAATCCGGTGGCAAATCAAGGATTATACTTAATCTAAAGGAACTTAACAAGTTTATAAAAACTTCTTATTTCAAAGTAAAAGATTTCAGAACGGCCATAAAATTAAAATCGAAAGGTTATTTCACTGTAGACATTAAAGATGCTTACCTCCTGGTAAAAATTCATGAAAATTTCAGAAAGTACCACCGCTTTATTTGGGACAACACCCTATTTGAATTCAATGATTTGCCTTTTGGCCTTAACACGGCGCCGTTTGTCTTCACAAAAATAATGAAACCAGTGGTGAGACTTCTGAGAACGGCTGGTTTCCTTTCTACAATATATTTGGATGATATTATTTTAATAGCCTATTCGTACAGAGAGTGTATTGAAAATATCACAAGTACTAAAAATTTGTTGACTTCTTTAGGTTTCATAATCAACGAACAAAAAATAAAACATGAATTAACAAAGTGGAATTACTTAAAACAATGTAAAGTTAGAGACTTTGCAAGATTAGTGGGCCTGCTTGTATCCGCTTGCCCGGCAATCGAATACGGCTGGCGTTACACAAAACAATTTGAAAGATGCAAATTTTTATTGTTAAAAGACGTCCAAAATTATAATACACTTATGTATATTCCACAATATCTAAAACCGGATTTTGATTGGTGGCCAGATCGATCGATCACTCGGTCAATAGGATAAAAGATGAGACCTGAGATGATAGAAGATGAAGTGATAACTTGGAAATTTTCACAGATACCTCAACTACGGGATGGGGAGCGGCTTGTGGAGAGCAGACCGCCAGCGTTCCCTGGAGCCAGGACGAAATTACATGCCACATTAATTACCTGGAAATCCTCGCTATCTTCTGTGACCTCAAATCTTTCAGCAGGGAGCTTCATGATTGTCAAATTTTACTAAGAATTGACAATACCACTGCAATCTCGAATATAAACCGTATGGGAGGCGTGCAGTTTCACACACAGGAAACACACACACACACATACACACATCGTTGTCATCGTTATCAACAGAACTGATGTATGATGCGAAAACAAATATTTTTTGCGATTCACACCACTGCCATAACTCTCTGTGTTGATAACGATGATAACGATGAGGCCGATGCAGAATCAAGACGTGTGCATCCTGATATAGAATGGGAGATCTGTGATGACGCCTATCAGAAAATAGTTAAACAATTTGGAATGCCACAAAGATATTTTCGCTAGGAGAATAATAAGAAATGCAGTAAATACATTTCCTGGCAAAGGGACCCTGATGTGTACGCCTTTAATGCGTTTACTATCTCTTAGTCAAATTTCTACTTTTATGGTTTTCCACCAGTTTCGATTATCAGTAAGATGTTGCGAAAAATAATGTTTGACAAAGCTACAGGCATAGCGGTTGTGCCCCTATGGCTGACGCAGCCATGGTATCCCCTGTTTAACAAACTGTGGTGTCCGTTCCCTTGGTATTCGAACCAAGTAACAAATTAATATTGTCTCATTCCAGCAATCCTCCAACAACTTACCCTGGTTGCAGGAGTATTGTCCGGGCAGCACTGTTAAATAAGGGAGTCCCAACTTCCTCAATAGACATCATGATTGCTTCACTTTCGGAAAACTCATTGAAACAATATGACAATAGGTCAAAGAAATGGTTCCAATTTTGTCAGACACATAACATTGATTTGTATGATTCTTCTATTTGTAACATAATCGAATTTCTAACCGATCTTTTCCATGCTGGGGCAAGTTACAGTACTCTGAATACATGTAGATCAGCTTTATCTCTGACTCTGGGTAACCAGGTAGGCACAGACGAGAGAATATAACGTCTCTTCAAGGGGCTATTTCGCCTAAGACCACCGCGACCAAGGTACACTACTACTTGGGACTCTTCCAAAGTTTTAGATTTTTTAGAAAAATGGTATCCGAATGATGTCTTTTCACTAGAACAAATTTCTAAGAAATTAATTTCCCTTTTGGCGTTGGTTACCGCACACAGGGTGCAGACCTCAAAAATAAAAATCGACTATATAAGAAGAACGCCAAGTGAGATTTTTATTAGTATTCCAGATTTAGTTAAAACCTCTCGAATTGGTTCAAACCGACCATTCCTAGTCATTCCCTATTATGTAGAGAGACCACAAATTTGTCCCACAAGAGTATGTAACACGTATATAGAAAAGACGAAAGATATCTGCGATAATCATAGATCTTTTTTTATTGGTTTAAAAAGACCGCATCATATGGTTACGTCTCAAACATTGAGTCAATGGATCAACGACATCTTACAACTAAGCGGCATTCATGTTAGTATATTCTCCGCTCATAGCACTAGGCATGCCGCTACGTCCAAGGCACATAAATTAGGGGTCGCTTTAGATACCATTAGGAAAACTGCCGGTTGGATAAATAAATCAAAGATATTTGGGACTTTCTATAACAGATACATTACAAATGAAAATCATTTTGCTAGAATCAAGAGAACATCAAAAGTTGCAAACTATAACTATCGTCTAGACAGGTCAACTTTTTAATCAAATGAGCTTCTTAATTTTGTCAGAAGACTCAAATTGTTGTTTTCAGTGACGAATAATTAAAACTTACTCGCGATGTATACAACTAATACGATTCAAAAATATTGTGTTATAAAAACATACATTATAAAAAGTTTCTGGATTGTTGTTATTGTGCGAAACAATATCTATGTAAAGACATTGTAAGGTGTAACCAATATTAAAAACACCACTTCAGTTGTCGATTTGACATCTTAATTCCTTTATAATATTTTTTAGAATATGTTTGCTACATATGTATTCTTATTTTATTTATATACGAGGTTCTTTGTAAAATAGTGATAACTTTCCGAGAAAGTACTACTACTACATTATTATTATTGTTATTATTACTAACATCGTAAACTACAACTTTTGTTTCATGACTTTTAATAATACATCAGATTTTTACTTTCGTACAAACATAAAAACATTTAAATAGACTGCTCTAATCGGTAGTAAAAGTGACCATCAGCGTTAATACCAATCCGATGCAAAACGCAACAGTCGGGGTCGTCGGGGAGGACTATTTCACGTTTGAACTTAATATCAAATGCATAAAATGTGACAAAAAAAACTTAATAGTTTAATTTTCAAGTTTATATTGAATGTCAAGATGCATTAATACCACGACATTCAATTATTCTTTGTGAAATTGCTCTGTTAGTTTGGTATAATTATTATTAACAAAAACCAAACACTTAGAAAAGTTTCCTTCGATCCGGCCGGATTCGAACCGACTTCTTCTAGCAAACCATGCTAAACGCTATGCCAACTAAGCCACGGAATGATCCAGCGGATCATACGAATTCCTCCATGCGCTTATTGTACATCTTTGTGTTGTATGCTTTTAACGACTTTTTTGCCATAGCGCTATCTGTGAGAAATCCGTTTCTTCACACAGAGATGTACCTTTACAGCTACCATCGCTTACTAGGTTCGAATTCGGCCGGATCGAAGGAATTTTTTGTGTCTGATCTTTGTTATTAATTATCACTTAAAGGTTTAGTTTTGATAAAGTTGATATGTTTTGTAAAAAGTCATAGAATAACGTTGTTTGTTTAAGATGTTAGTAATGTAGAGGTAGGCGTGAGAGGTTATTAGTATTTTACAAACGACCCTTAAATTAAAAAATGTTGGTTTTAAAAATTAAGATAAATGCAATTGATTCTTTATTACTTTTTAATTTCTATAAAAAAATAATGTCGATTAGAGGTGATAGTTTCCGAACTAAATTAATGGCGCGGATGAGCGGCTGGTTGTAAAGTTTTTGTGTTTCCTGGATTGTTGTTTGCAATGGTAAAATCGTTACTCTGAATGAGAAACTAGATTGGTGCTGTTGTAGGGAGCGTGTGTTGGTGGCGTTGAGATATGGAGCACGCTGACACGGAGGGGTCCTCGGATGACCGGTTAAGCACTCCGCGATATATACAGGCTGTCCCACAGCTGTGACACAAGGAGGGAAATTACTTTACATGTTGCGGGTAGGTTAGATTTTGCTTCATGCAGACATTATTTTACTTTCAAAAGTAATACTGCATTCAAAGACTTCTAAAAAGTTACTTACCTCATGTAGGAATTGAACCGACTAAATGTGAAAAAAACCACATATTTTTAAGATGAAAATAAATTACAATGCATTTTACTGCCAATATTCGTACTTCAAGATGGGGTTCCGGCACATAACATACGGAAAACAGTTTACATACATGTATATTATGAAATTAATAACGAGTTTTAAAATGGTAAACGTGAAGATAATAGATATTTCCCGCGACAAAGTGTCAGAAAATTAAACTATTGAGAGTTACGTAGTGGGAAATTACGTATAAATTAATTAGAGGAAACGCGCGGGACACGTGAGTTATCCTTTAAGTTGGAAGCTATGTCCGGACATTGTCCCAGGACACTGCGACTGGCATCTCCGGCACTAGCTCGGAGAGAGCTAGTAGAGGATAAGCTCCGGTCCCTCCAGCCGCTTAGGTTATTGGGAACTGGAGAGACGTCGTTTTTCGGCGTCGGGAAGTGAGCGTGCCTACAGCTCCGGTACTTAACTGGAAAATAGGGAGGGTACTGTACGTGCACCCGGGCCGGCTCACGCGAGGCACTAGCCTCTCGAAGAACCGGATAAAGTCAAGTGAGAGAGGTCTATGACAACCCTGTACACTGGTTGATCTGGGATCAGAACCTGAACTTATAAGGTTCCTGTGCTTGTAGGGGTTATAGTGCGCTTCTCGCATACCCTAAGGGTTGGTAGGAAGGGTCACTATAATCAAAACTAATGTACAAAGATCTGGGGCTGACCCATAACACCCAAACCACCAAGAAATAAAGAAAAGTTGGGTTCCCATCTAAGGCAGACAGTATTAACGACTGATGTAAAGAGAAATATAACGTGTTTATTATAAGGAGAAAGTATATTGTTATTTCTATAACAGAACAATTAATAGTCATTTCCGAATAACGCCAAGTATTAATATATTTTTTGACTCAATCGCTCCATTGTTCTTTTGTTTTTTATTCAGTGTTTCAGGAATTCGTAACTTTTTGAAGATCTTTTGAAGTTTATTCAACCATGTATCAAGCAACATACGTAAAAAAATACAATGCCCTATTGTACTTTGTTAGCGTTTTTAATGTCCTTACATCTTTATGAAGGATTTCTAAACCGTGCAAGTAAAGTAATAATATTTACAACAGGAAAATAGTTTTAAGTAACCCTTTGTAGCAATTCGTGCCTTTGAGGCAAAATGAATAGAATCGAGGTAAAATTATAAAGTAAATGAAAAATTTTTGGTTTACTTATGTTCTTACTTACAATGTTATTGTTTGCTTATGGAATACAGACGGATGGAAAATTTAATTTAAATATGATTACATTTTTTTCCTGAACAACGTTCAAATGTAACATGCGGTTAAACAGTTTAAATATCAAGCTAATATACAGTCTTATTACAATATAAC
The DNA here is from genome assembly GCF_003589595.1 of Hyposmocoma kahamanoa. NCBI lineage: Eukaryota > Metazoa > Arthropoda > Insecta > Lepidoptera > Cosmopterigidae > Hyposmocoma > Hyposmocoma kahamanoa. Next base: position 2,941,523 of record NW_020653780.1, read on the forward strand.
ATTATAATAACATAATAACGCGTACACTCAACATAGCCCCGCACTAGGGCAACCCTCTGTGGCGGGTGCCATGGACATACACATAGACAACCATAAATTACATCCAAGCTCACTAGAGAAATAAACGTGGGCCATATAAATATTTCTCCCAGCCCTGGAATCGAACCTGGGTCCTCTGCGTGGCAGTCCGGCATGGTAACCATTCAGCCACAGAGGTAATATGATTTATAATCGTTCCATAAAAACAAAACATAATAAATTAGTTGAACGCATATTTGGTATTACTACAACATGTTTTAGAACACTATTCCAAAATTCTTGTCAAGTAATACCATTTTAAAATACATATAACAACATAAGTGTAGTTCGAATTCTATGATTTATATAAAAATAGTAGTATGGTGATATCTAAGCGTTTTTCGCTAAAAAACCATTGCGCTTGCGCGTTGGAAGGATCAAAACCTTATGCCTATTGGGTGAATGCCAAATGTCCTTCAAGTAGTGCTATCGTGAATTTATTATCGATATATCGACGCGTCTTTTTTTTCTATCGGTCGAAAATTTATTCTTAACTTCTGTTGAGGTTTCAGGCATGTTAATCAATCACGAAACTTAGTACAAATTAAGGACTACCGAATTAATCTAATTGATACTGGTATTTGACTACAGATATATGTAAACGTTCTTCAATTTTAATAGTACTTTCTGGTTGAAATAAATTTGTAAAGAAATATTAAGTAAAACAGAAAAACATCGACACATTCCTACTCGACTTTTAGCAACACTTCGACACTGAAACATATACGCAATAAAGTTAGATAAATATCTCGCTGACTAGATTTTTGTGGAATGTGCCACAGTGAAGGATAGATAGGAGGTTTCGTATATACATAAATGTGTGTAAACTCTTTTAGGCTTGTATGTCAAAAATGTGAGTAACGCGAACATTACTGTGTTCCAGTTTTAAAGGGTGCCCAGGCACAGTGCCAGGGTACAGTGGCAGTGTCCCTCAGATATTTACCATTTAAAGCTCTCGGCGGCTCTACACCTGTTATGGACAGGCGTGTCGCTTACCACCAGGCACACGACTTCTTCGTCCCGTCACTTGATATCATAATAATCTTAGTACAGAGTGCTCAAAAAACCGACCTGAAAAGTCATTAATCCCCTAGTTTGCCTCCCTTAGAGGTGACATATTTTCTTCAAATTTAAATGGGACCACTACTGAGGTACCCTCTTTTCAATAAAAAAATAATCATCAAAATCGGTTCAGAATTTACTTAATTTGAAAGCTATTGCGCTTCTTTATTTAAATTCGGTTAAAAAAAGTTTTAAATATCATGATGTTTTTACTATCATGATATTTATATATTTTGTAAAAACACCTCATTGTTTTGTTATTATTATTGATACTAAGATCGGACAAACACAAACCAGCGTCTGCTGCCTCAACCTGGCTTCCAATCGGATCGAAGGAATTTTTCCTTGTGTTTGTATGATCTTATTATTTTATCTTTAAAAAACAAGAGATAATTTATGTTTGTGATTTCGGCATCTAAAACTAGTGTATTGTTCACTCTTTACTAATGTTAATTGAATGTACCTACTTACCGATAACATTTTGTTTAATAATATATGATGATATATAAACTGTAGACTATGTATAATACCTTATGTAACGCAGTTGGTTATCTTAATAAATAAATAGGTAAGTAAATAAAAAAATAGTATCCATAACAATGATATGATTGTCCAAAAAAAAAACACTTCCGAATAGGGTCAATTCATACAAATCATATTATTCAGTATCATTACTTAAATATAGTTATTTAATAAGAACAAGTTTCTGTTACGTGTTAATTACGACAATTTTACAAATATAACCAGTACATATTTATTTAGCCTATCCAAATAACGACCAGTCCATCAAATTAATACTTATACTAAATAAATATATGGTATTTTGATTCTGTGCTGTAGCCCAAATATATTTCGCAACAAACGAATAATCCATAGGATATTTCGTTGGATATGGTTATTGGTTTGTCAGCCTTAACATATATGAAAATGCTACACCATTCTCAATTAACGACCACAAAATTCCTAATTCAAAATTCGTTTACATGGAAAATAATATTTTACTGGCTATGATACGCTATTGACTTTATGCAAATACATGGTAAAAAAAATTTAATATTGTGATATGTTCTTATCTTCATAATCATCATAACGTTCTTATTTTATACATTTTTTTTGCGATACGAAAATAAATACATCTATTTTCACTAAACATAAGCAAGTGGAAAAATAACAAAGAAAACTCATAGTAATTACACGAATTTAGCTTGTCTAAATTCTGACCGTGTTACAGCAGAAATTTTAGTGAAATGACGAGATTGCAGCGGGCGGCGTGCTGTGTTATGCGGTCGGACCTCATCCTCGTGTGTATGTATATAATTATATGAGATTTACCACAGTCTATATAATGTGTATTTAAAACACGATAGGTCGATTGTAATCTAGTGAAAAATTGTAAATTAAACTATTTTTTCGGATCTCAATCGCTTATATTTGTTTTTTTTTTTAAATAGAGTAGATAATGCTTGACAGTCCAGTTTGGTCAAGTCCAAACCAGTTATATTTAATATTAAAGGAAAATCTCTCTATTTGTTTTAGCTTTTAATTTTTTTTATGATACCAAGTGAAGGCAGGAACAAGTCGTGCGTCTTGTGGTAAGCATAGATATAGTAGGTAAGGGACAATCCATAGCAATTGCAGTGCCCCTCAGAGTTTTAAATAGCAAAGATTTGAGAGGCACTACCACTGCGCTCATCACTCTAAGACAAAGTTGCCAAGTCCAATGTGCCTGTAATATCACCAGCACCTTCAAAACGGAACACACTAATGTTCACATTACCGCTTTTCGGCAGAAATAGGTACGGTGGTAGTACTTTACTGAACGAACTCTTTCACAAGGAACTCTACTGCTACGTATATAATAAGGTTGTTTGCATTAACTAATAAAACAAATATACGCAATTTAGATCAGTAAAAATAGTTTCATTTTCAAATCGTGAGTAGATAATGTTTAAAAGTGAGAAAACGTCTCGAATCGACTTTTGCTTTCACATAACGTCGCCTTATTTTCTCAAACTCATATCTTAAAACACAAAGTTACTGAAATGCAAATAATTGATTCTATATACAAATTTTGTACGCTGATTTCACATCACATTTGATTCATATTTACACACAGGCTTTTACCTATTCTTAAAGTAATGCATCCAAATTGACAAGAAATTTAAAATAAATAGAAAGTTTTGCCATCTCCTGAGTAATAAATCTACGAATAATCTATATAATAATCTGAGAATAATCACTCTTTATAGGATACGAGTTTGAGAAAGTATGGTATCGATATGGAAATTATAAAAAAATCAAAACATAACAGGATCCGTAACAGATATAACTAGCAGATATAGACTATAAAGATGCAGTATGCCATTAACTTTTAGTGGTGATTATCATTTAAATAGTAAACTTACTCCGAGTGGTTTAACTGTAACTGTTTATAGTACGTGACAGAGCATAGACAGGGTTGCTCAAAATTTTGCATGAGAGTCACAACGTCTGCGTAGCATTAGATCGTTCGCTTGGAAAGCTCGTTGCCAGTTACACTAACTCGATAGGCAAGTGACATTGCCAAAATGTTATTCATCTAACGATAAACTGTCGATTGTATGTACCAACAAGTAAGTTTCGAGTGTAAACTAACTTACCACAATTAGATTTCCTTTGACCACATAAAACGATTACTATATTTTTTTATGGTGCCAAGGACGGGACGAACAAGTCGTGCACTTGGCGGTGAGCGACACGCCAATTCGTGGCAGTTGCAGAGCCACTCAGAGCTTTAAATCAAATCAAAGATCTGAGGGGAACTGCTACTGCACCCGTTACCCCTGAGACACAAGTTGACAACTCTCATGTGCCGGTAATTTCACCACTACCTTACCTTTCAAAACCGGAACGCAGTAATGTGAGCATTACCGCTTGGCGGCAGAAGTAGGTAAGGTGGCAGTACTTCCATAGACGAACTCTTTCACAAGGAGCTATACTGCTACTCAACCTATTTCTTTATGAAATGAAATATCCAGTTCTTAGGTTTTTGCGAGTATTACACATAGGAAATGAAACGATTGTTTCGGGTCTAAATGGCGTACAGGCCAAAGCGTCGATAAAGAGACGAACAAGACGCGCATCTAAAGGACTGGACCTCAGTGGCGCAAAACAGAAAGATGATGCGAGAGGGGAGGGATGCCTTCGCCCAGCAATGGGACAGTATAGGATATTTAAAAAAAAGACGTATATTTGTTTTTTTTTTTTTTTTCAAATAAATCAGCGTTTCGAGAATAGGTCCCATGGTCACGGATGACTGACATAACCAAAAAATAAATATACACGATTTAGATTGGAAAACCTAGTTTAAAATTCCTATGAAATGAAATAATTTATTGGCAACGATATCATAAGTTATATAAGAGCTTATGTAATTAATGTATTGAATTACGTTAAATAACAAGTCAAACAAAAGATATAAAAATCATAATTAAATAAACATTATTACTTGATTTGAGGTAATAAGAAATGTCATATAATATGCTTCTCCTTAGCATTAGTTCGTTTAGTAATACCAGTTGCAATATTCAGAGGATAGCATTACAAATATATTTAGCAGGGTGACCCAGAACGGTCTATGAGATTTATAGAGGGTCATTCTACTTATCAATGTGTATAACTTTCATCTGTGAACCAATAAAAAAAATCGGCTGTTCCGTGTTAAAACCATGGCTTGACATTGTGGACTTGGTGAAAATTGCTAGCTGGAAGTTATGAAAAACTTCCTTGCAAAATATGTACATGATAATCAGTTACACAGAACGTAATTCAGTTGCATTCGGATTTCGACAATTGAAAATACTCCGTACAAAAGAAATTGATGATACTCCGTAGGGCAGAAATGAGCAAAACAAAAGAGGTTCTTTGCACAAGAATTTTTTTATCATATCAAGTGCCGGGACGAACAAGTCGTGCGCCTGATGGTAACACACACGATACGCCTACCCATAACAGTTACAGTGACTCTCAGAGCTTTAAATTGCAAAGATCTGAGGGATACTGAAAGTACGCCGTCACCCTATCACATTAAATTGACAAGTCCCATGTGCCTGTAATTTCACCAGCACCTTCAAAACCGGAACGCAGTAATGCTCACATTCACAATAAGTATGTGAGCGGTACTTCCCTGGACGAACTCTTTCACAAAGAACTGTACTGCTGCTAAAATCTTAAAGTGACGCCGAAATTAATTTTAACAAAACAATGATTAGATTATGCTCTGAGTTTTTATCACGTGTGTTAGGTGTAACGTTTGTTTTTTATCATGTATCACTTTCATCTATGGTACATAAAATATAATTAGTCAGTAATTAGGTAATGGTATTTTAAAATTAGTTTCCGTAGCACGTTACACGGAACTTGGGGAATAGGTAATCAAGACATTAGTTTTTATTAGGATTTCATTACGACATGTTGTGATCCTGTGCAGAAATGCGAGTGGGTAGTGCTGCGTGATCTGTACTATAATCGAGAGCATATAATAAGCATTTGATGTACCTATGCCTAACATTAATTTATTTATTACATGAATTTGTATTCGTGATTGGTAACAATTTGTACACTTTTTTATTTTTCTATTATTGGTTGATTGTTCAAACAATAATAGAATAAATCTAAAAGGCTTCATGTGAAGTAGCATAACGTCAAAATTTATTTATTGTGCGATTATTTATATTATGTTTAATGTAGTGAGCCTTAAATCTTTCTAATTAGAGATACTTTTATTAGACACTGTACGGCCGTGTTGTATATATCTTTTCTTTACATAGTGCTAGTCTGAAATGGCTAAATATTTGACACGTCAATTTTATATTTCATTGTATTGTAATATATTAGTAGCAGTAGAGCTCCTTGTGAAAGACTTTATCCGGGGAAGTACTGCCACCTTACGTATTTCTGCTGCCAAGCCGTAATGTGAGCATTACTGCGTTCCGGTTTTGTAGGATAAGGATGAAATTACAGGCACATCGGACTTGTCAAGTTAAATCTCAGAGTGATGGGTGCAGTGGCAGTGCTCCTTAAATCTTTATGATTCAAAGCTCTGAGTGGCACTGCAAATGATGTGGACAGGCATATCGCTTCTCAGCAGGTCCACAACTTGTTCGTCCCGTCAACTGGTATCATAAAAAAAATGTGCTATAATGCTTAAAAATAAATTTTTCAAAGAAGAAATAAAAGTCTCAACTAAAGATTGGATTGTTATTGCGTAAAATTATTTATTTTGTGTGCAGTCAATTTAGAATTGTGGAGCTTAAGCTCTAGTTTTGTAGATATTATGTTTGCTGAGAAAAGTGGTCGGTAATGTCATGTACGACGTAACACTCCGTCCACACTCGCCAACGGCTCCCACGCATGGACGCTGACAATGTATATCAAGTCCGATACGCTGTAGTAGACATATTATCAAGTTATTATTATCAAGTTCTCAATCAAATTATTATGGAAATGGACATTATTATTGTCATATAACAGTTCCATCCGATAAACGGGATCCCTAAAACAATATTAAACAGATAATAGCTTCTGGCTATCTGGATGGATTAGTTTAGCATGTTACAATAACTGAGTTCATTTAATTAACATGTTATATTTGATTATCCCAAACTAATGCAACATCTATATTATTGTTGGGTATAACTAATCATTTATGGTTGATACATATTACTTATGAATAGGTGCAAATTCTATTATAACAGTACTAGGATGATTTGCTGCTGTGTCATACTGAATTTATGAAAACATGTGCGTTTTAGATAAAAAAAAAATGGTTGAAAGTTACTTTTGCTGTTAGAAAGTTCAATGGCACTGACATGTACTTGTATCACCTACAAAAACGTCAGTGTCTAACGTATTATATATATATTAATATACATTAATTAGATGTGTACATCTCAAATATGAATGTGTAATATCCACAAATGTGTGCGTGTGTTTTAACAGTAGTAGAGCTCCTTGTGAAAGAGTTCGTCCAGGGTAGTATTGCCACCTAACCTATTTCTGCTGCCAAGCAGTAATGTCAGCATTACTGTGTTCCGGTTCTGAAGGGTAAGGGTGCTAGTGAAATTAGAGACACATGGGACTTGTCAACTTATATCTCAAGGTGACGGGCGCAGTGGCAGTGCCCCTCAGATCTTTTGCGATTTGAAGCTCTGACTGAACACACAGGCGTGTAGTTTACCATCAGGTGCACGACTTGGTCGTCCCGTCTTTTGATATTATAAAAAAAAACATTGTATGCCGTTTCTTGAGACATTTGTCTAGTTTAAGAGCCAGATTCCCTAGACTTGTTATCGACTAATTAATAATAATAATAACGCGCGCACACTCATAACCTCGCACTAGGGAAACCCTGTATCGCGGGTGCCATGGGCACACACATAGACAACCACAATATACACCCAGACTCACCGAGAGAAATAAATGCTAATACAAAAATTTCTCCCGGCCCGATCGAACCCGGGACCTCTGCGTGGCAGACCAGCATGGTAACCGTTCGGCCACGGAGGCACTAAATTCACGGTTACACTTCTAACAACAACAAAAATAACAAAAAGAATAAGCTATACGAGTTATAATAAACCAAAGAGTTAGCAACAATTGTTTCATAATGAAAAAGTTAAAAGGTCAACCTTTTCTGAGACCTAAAACATGTAAATTTTCATACACCTCCCATATTTCAGTCAAGAATTTTGGATGTTGGGTATAATTTAATTTGCTTTACCGTAATAAAGAGCGGAAAAATAAATTTTAAAGCGATACGCAGTAATTATCTGGCCGGGTATTTTAGAACAAAGTCGTGTTATCTAAGCATGACCTACGTTTAATATTTCGTTTTTGTACTTTCAACGGAATTTTACTGGTTATTATTATGCATTTAAACAATCTTACGTAAGGTAAAATCTCAGGTACGATTATGAACAAGTCTGTGTCTACTTTTTATAAAAAGACATATTTTTTTATTTTTTCTAATGTTTTTTTTTATCAAGTGACGGGATGAACTAAAATATATGAATGATTGGTCACAATCTCATTTGATGTTATGTGACACTGTGACCAAAAAACACTTGGAAGAATTTCTATGCACCTTCAAGCCATTTATGCTTTAATAGTAGAAAATGAGTACTTTTTTGTACGATACCAAACGATGGGACGAACAAGACGTGCGCCTGGTGGTACCTGACACGTCTATCCATAATAGTTGTTGAGTCACTCCGAGCTTTAAATCGCAAAGGCTTGAGGGGCACTGCCACTGTGCCCGTCAGCCTAACACTTAATTTGACAAGTCTCATGTGTCCGTAATTCCACCAGCACCCTTACCCTTAAGCCGGAACACAGTACGTCTTATATTCTAGTGGTAATGTCGATTTTTTTGTAGGTTAAGAACTAAATTGGACAATTACGATTCATAAGTAATCAAAACCCAATTGTTGAGCCCTGTTCCACGTCCATTTACACCAAAGATCCTTACAATTGTCACTCCATTAAAGTAAAAGTATCCACATTCAAATGAGTAATCTGATGCTAATAGAACAAATACTTCTTAAACGAAGCAATTCTACGAGGTAAGGAAAGACAGGCATTCACGGTATCATTATCACCGTCAACCCAAAATCAAAGTTAAAAAATCATTTATTTCATAGATAAAATAAATTTACACTTCAAAACGTAATTTTTTAAGCTACTGCTCATTCACTATACTGACTTCCCCGAAAAGAAAGAGAAAGAAAGTCTAAGGGTTGCTCATCTGAAATAAACTTAAATGCTTTGGAATACACTTTGAATCAAATTTATGTGGAATCTAGAGCCATGTTGTTGTTCCATACATCTTTATCTAACACGTAGTCTTCAATTTTGTTTTTAATGTAAGTTTTAAACTTAGGAATTATATTTAAATTATATTATATATTATTTGAATTATAATTATATTTAATTATATTTTAAAACAAAAAACAAACATTTGAAAATTCGTAAGGTCCGTTGTTTCGTTCCGTGGCTTAGCTGGCATAGCGTCTGTACTGCTGTCCATACGGTTTGCTAGAAGAGGTTGATTTGAATCCAGCCCGATCGAAGGAATTCTTTCTAAGTGTCCGAGCTTTGTGTTTATACTAACTGCCTCCGTCAAATAACTGCCTCCGTGGCCGAACGGTTACCATGCCGGACTGCCACGCAGAGGTCCCAGGTTCGATTCCCGGGCCGGGAGAAATACTTGTATGGCCTACATTTATTTCTCTCGTGAGTTTGGGTGTAATTTGTGGTTGTCTATGTGTGTGTGTCCATGGCACCCGCGACACAGGGTTTCCCTAGTGCGGGGCTATGTTGATTGTGAGCGTTGTTGTGAGCGTTGTTAAGTATAACAAAGTAGTGGAATAATTTTACAAAAAAAATAATTGGATATCATGGTGGTGAAACATGCCAATATTCAATAAACTTACTTTAGGAATTAATTTATGCTCCAGAATATTATTGTAAAAACGTACACAGTTACCCATAAAAGGAATCGTTTACCTAAAAAAAATTGTGGTATCATGTTGGATTTAGTTCCAAGGTTAACATTACTATAGAATTATGTATACTTTATATGACCCATAAAATGTTCTACTGTTGAGCACGATGTTCTAAAAGGTTTAGGCAAAGCTCTGTATTCTGGCTCAATGCGGGATGAGGACTTGACACGTTATACAATGGTCGTGGTTATCGGCATGCAAGTTCATGACCAAACGGTATTGCTCGTTAACGTAGAAATAAAAATCATAGGTGAGGCATCTCTAGAGGGACTCGAACATTGCTACAGCTCAAATTTCCTTATGCTACATGATAAATACGGCTTTTATAAGTATTTGCTGTAGCAGTACATTTAGCCCTATATCATTTTACCCACAAAATTGTACTATTAACCACACACGTCCCACAAAGCTATCATCCTCGACATTAAGCGCTACTATATACTGTCTGCCCCAGAAACTCAGTAAATGCTTCATAACCGAGACCTGTTGTCATATTGCTACGAGAAAATGCGTTTTATAGTCAACATTACAGCGTGATCTCATTTCGACCCCGTCTAGGACCGCAGCTGCTTTCTATCGATGCTACTCGTTTACGTTTCGCTTCCAGCAAGAGAAACTATAAGCAAAATTTTTGTTCAAATATTCTGAAATATTAGTTTAAAAAAGCATACATTTTCTAATGTTCATTTTCACATAATATTTTTACTCCACTTTTTGTTTTGTTATTATTATTGATACAAAGACCCAAAAAACACACACAAGAAAAACTCCTTCGATCCGACTAGACTCGAACCAACGTCTGCCGCCTTAACTGGCTACTATCTTACCAGCTGAGTTACGGATCGAGCCAGCACATCTTACGAATTTAAACATTTGTATTGGGTTTAAACTATCAAGTACATAATAATATTTCGCGCAAAAAGAGATTTCACTTAGTATTTTTGTCCACCCACAGTTACGTTCTTCAAAATACATTGCCGACTTTAAACTTTATCATTTTGTTTATATTCGCTTTGCTCATCGTATTACATGAGATACGTTCCTTTTACCTTTTTTTTTTCATAACAATAATCGAGCTCAGAATATTTAAAAAAATTGTAACAATAATGATATTATTATACTAAAATTGTTTCCCAAAAAGAAACAGAGTTTGAACAAAATTACAATCTGACAATTTACAATCTAATTAGTTCTCCTTGTGAAACTGTAACACTTAAATCAAACATTTATTCGGATACGACTAAAAGATATTTCAAAGCATTCCTTCCAAGATTGCCGGATAATGACTTTCCACAGCCGTTTCAACGATTAATACGAAGACAAACTTTGTATTCGTGGCCTTATTTACGGTCCTCTTCTTTACCCATAAAAAAATTCAAAGGCAAAATTAAGAATTCCAGTCGTCATTAGCAAAATACTTTTATAAACGAAATATTTCATGAAACTTTGAAAATTTCATCTCCAATACAGTTGGATCTCAACATAAGTATTTTTGTTGACTGTTTTTTAGTCCACGCCTTCACAGTACCACAGATTACAGGGTAATTTTCAGGTTAGTTTTCTTTACCAAATTTGGTGGCAATTTTTATTTAAGTATTCGAGTAAATTATTGTGCAATATTCATTGACTTACAATTATATGGACGTCGGGTCCGCGCTAAAAAGTGTCCGCACTTGTAAGGCGCTAAAATCGTATACAGAGCGCCAAACTCCGCTTTAGTCTTCATTTGTTCGACTGACAGCGCGATACTGCGATGACATTACAATTTAAATTTCGAATAGGTTGACTTGGGAAATTGTTTTCGTGGTTTTTGTATCAGACCCGTCGTCCATTTATTTGTAAGTCAATGGCAATATTAAAT